>NC_073647.1:43385907-43688937 GCF_029407905.1 Bubalus kerabau | reverse complement strand
TGCGAGACATACTGCTAGATCTTATTTAATGCGCTAACAAACACTTCTATAACTATGTCACAAATTTGTTTTCTTAGTAAGGTAATCATTTTGAGACTATTTTGATCTGACTGGTATCCTTTGTGATACCATTGTTTTCTTTTGTGCATTTTTAAACCATTTTTTTTTTTTACAAAGGTCCCTAAGTTTCACCAGAAAGCCAAGGGCATTTGTAGCACAAAAAGGCTTAAGAATTCCAGGCTTAGAAAGGAATTTAAACAGCATCTACTACTAAGCATCTTCCCTTCCAGGTTTGAGAACCAGCATGGCCCCAGTAAGCTCAGAAACCACCCATCACAATTGCTGTAAGGATCCTATGACCTGCAGCCCCTTCGCCCTATGTGTGCATGTGCTCAGTCACTCAGTTGTGACTGACTCTTTGTGACCTCAAGGACTGTGGCCCGCCAGGCTTCTCTACCCATGTAATTTTCCAGGGGGCCATTTCCTCCTCCAGGGGATCTTCCAGACCTAGGCATCAAACTCGCAGCTCTTGTGTCTCCTGCACTGGCCAGCGGGTTCTTTACCACTAGTGGCACCATGCCCAGATATAATGAGTCTTTTGATGGCTCGTTAAAGAAGTTCTTCTGAGAGCTCCATGCCTGGTTCCCAGAAACAGGCATGCTTGTTTATTTAGAATGGCTGGGCCCAATGGGACAGAGGCTGTGCCCATAGCCTGGGCTCATCGATGGGCACTCCAGCATTTTTCCTGGGTGAGACAGCTTGGTCTCGTGACTCAGTCCTTCCTGGGAAATGGCTGAGAAGCAACTTTCAGAGATGAAAGCTGGAGTGGAGAGGGTGACAGAGGGAGGGGCTGGGGACAGGCTGAGTCACACCCCTAACCACTCTCCTAGACTCTCCTGAAAGTGCTGTTCCATGAAAAGGGGGTTCTGTCCTGCCCTCTCAGGGCTGAATCATCCCAGGGCAGCTCAGCTCCTTTGCCTGCATCCCCTCAGTGGGGCCTCAAACCTGGCCAGTATCTGCCACAGAGAAAGTCTAGAACGAGTGTGTTACTATTTTAGTGGAAAAATAAGCACAGGGTGGGTCATCAGGCAATAGGGGACCCACCTCCTCTTGGCTGAGCATCAAGAGATCCCACAGATGCCTGCAGGATCCCAGGCACTTGCATTTTAACAGACTAAGGAAGCCAAGCTACAGTTTGGGATTTTTGGAGCAGTTCAGTTTGGGCGGCGCTTGTTTTTGCTCATTTCTCCCCAGGCTCTGTGAGGTGATGGAGGTCCGAGGGCAGTGTGCCTTTCCTTCCTGACTTGCGTGTTTAGACTTCATTGTGCTGGAAAAGGAGGTCCTTGCATGAATTCTTTTTCTTCTGAACAGCCCTACCACTCTGGCTATGTGACACGGATCAGACTTTACCCTTCTGTGCCTTGGTGCCCCTCCTTTGTAAAAGGCAATAATCATGGAATCTACCCATCAGGTGCTTTTTAAAGGCACCAAGCATAAAGTGCCAAGGACCAGCTGCTGCCACTGCTCTGCATGGCACCCGGTACTCAGGCCTGGCTAAGAGTGCAGGCCCAATACAGGTTCAGAAACAGAATGCTTTCTCTTCCTCTTCATCGCTTCACTTTCAACCCAAGTGTGGCGAGAAGAGATACCACTGCACCAGGGCAGGAAAGCCTCCAGTAAGTGCTGGTCTTGTAAATATCAGAGATGAGAACTTGGCTAAGAAATGTCTGCAACACACTCCTTTCTGCAAATCAAGTAGGATGAGGCCTCAGAGCTGGGCTCAAGTTCTAGTCCCTGGAGTCAAGTACTGAAGAGGAAACTGAGGCCCAAAGAGGGGACTGGCGTGACAGCACCAGCCCTGGAGCAGAGGTTTCCAGCCTTCAGGCCACCAGTCTCCAGGCACTTTCTGAACACAACTCCTGAGTCACAGAGCAATGCCTGGCACATAAGGCCTCTGTCCTACTGGCAAGGGACTTCTATGAGAAGGCATGCTGTCATGCAAGCCTCCTTCCCACCTTGACTCTCTCTGACAATCCTTTAGAGAGATAACAGGAAAAAGGAGTGCTTACAAAACAGTCAGTGCTCCAAGCAAACATGGCACCATGACCCTTTCTTTCTGACTTATTCCAAGTTAGAGGCCAGCTGTATGCCACCCAGTAACATGGCTTCACAGATGGGCTCCAGGGCCCAGAAAACTGCCTACTCATTCTCTGCAGAGTTTCTGCTTCTTCAGCAAGCCACCAGAGCCAGGCTCTGAGCACTTGGTGGTCCCCTCCCTCCCCTTGGCCCCCACAGCTCTCAGCCTCCCCTTCAAAGGGGCCACTTTGAGCCACATTGACATTCCCTATTCCCAAATCTCTGACCCCCCCTCATCCAGTTTTCCCTTCACCACGTTCCTCCACTTCCCATCTTGTTTCATAATATAGAGCAAAGCTGATTTCTGGATTAAGCCCAATGTCTACTTTGCTGCAGAATGTGTGAAAAGCCCTGGACCTTGGCCAACCCCATAGAAAGCCATGGATTAAAAAAAAAAAAAAATCATACCAGTGCGGAATGTGATATTATACAACTACTTTGAAAAAACCAGTTTTGGAATTTTTTTCAAAAGTTAAGAAATATACTTTAGGACCCAAGCACCCTACTGGTGGGTATTTGCATAAGAGAAATGGAAGAGTAAATGTCCACACTTATATTGATCATCACTGTACTGATGGTCACTCCAAATTGGAAATAACCCAAATATCCATCAACAGGTGAATAGATAAATAAACTGTGACATAATCCATACAACAGAATAATCCTCAGTGATTAAAAAAAAAAAGAATGAATGATGGATACACACATGAATTGGCACTCAGTCATTAAGCTGAATGAAAGAAACCAGACTCCCCAAAAGAATCCTTATTCTGTGGTTCCATTAATACAAAACTCTAGAAAAGGCACTTATTCAGGATTGACAGAGAACAGATCAGTGGTTCCTGGAGGTGGTGGAGAGAGGCAAGAGGGAGGGGTCACCATTGGGCATAAGGAAACTTGGGGAGGTGATGGGCATCTTTGTGATCTTGACTGCAGTGGTGTATACATGTGATAAAACTAATCCAATGCTGCTTCAAATACATAGTTTACTGTCTGTCAATTGTCTGTTGAGGTCTCAATTACACCTCAACAAAGCAATGAAACCATCCTACCAGCAGCTCAGCTGGAGTGTGGGCGATATTTGGCCTTTCATAGGATGTGTTGATGTACTTTACTTGGCATTCTGGTGCGTCTGTGCTTGCCCAGCTTCCTGGGTGATAGTGCCTGGTACTATTTCACTTGGACTTTCTGGAAGGCTCCCAGGAAGCCATCGTGTGAATGCAGTGGGCCTGGCCTCTTTCCAGTGCCATTTTGCCCCTGTCTACCACAGGGGGCACTTGATCCACCCAGGAGTGAAATCCGGGAGAGCCGGGCAACCTGGCCCTTCATTCCACATCAATAAATGAGAGCCGGTCTCCACTCACTCAGGCCTTCTGGGCTGCCTGGCCCTCCACAGGGTCATAGACAGGAGCACAGATCTCCAAATTTTCAGAAACCAAGTAATAAATATAGTTTCAAGCCCACAATGACTGTCCATTGGGGCAAAAATCATGTAACCAATTTAGCCATTTTAGGGTGTACAATTCGCTGGTATATTCACAAGGCTGCACAACCACCTCTTTTGTCCAGTCCCCAGATATCTTCCTGACTCCAAAATAAGCCTTGTACCCATGAGCTGCCACTCCCCATCCCCCACACCCCACCACAACTCATGGCAGCCATTAATTTGCTTTCTGGCTCTGTGAGATTACCTATTTTGGACATTTCCTATAAATGGGATCCCAGAGCACATAATCATCTGCATCTGGCTTCTTGTCCTTGTGGATGTCCATCCATGTTGTAGCATGGCTCAGTATCTCACTCCTTTTCTTGGCTGAGTAATATTCCATTGTATGTAATGCAATGACTAACCTTCTCAGAGAACTTCCGGTCTGTGTCCAAGACATACCACTTAAGTTACAGGGCAGAAGGAATCTGTAGATCTCTTAGGCTACCATCTTGTTTCTCTGACAATAGCATGTGACAACTTCTGGCCAATGTGCAGGCTAAGTCACTTCAGTTGTGTCCAACTCTTTGCAACTTTATGGACCATAGCCTGCCAGGCTCCTCTGTCCATGGGATTCTCCAGGCAAGATTTCTGGAGTGGGTTGCCATGCCCTCCTCCAGGGGATCTTCCCAACCCAGGGATTGAACCTGTGTCTCATGTGACTCCTGCATTGCAGGTAGATTCTTTACCGCTGAACCACGTGCGAAGCCCTCTGACCAACACCTAGTACTTTTTTGTTCTAATGAGCATCTCTTTAGACAGCAACAGGGCAAGGTGGGTCAGAAATATAATCTCTTATTAAGCCACCAATACAGCCACTGCCAGATTTTTACACCATGAATATCTCCTCCACATCCCCCTCAAGAGTCCCTGAGAGCCCATTCAATTGTTCTTTCATACCACTCATATTATTTTTCTGTGGCTACCATAACAAATCACCATAAACTGGGGGGCTTTAAACAACAGAACTTAATTCTTTCCCAGTTTGAGAAGCCAGAAGTCTGAAATCAGCATGTCCACAGAGTTGGTTCTTTCTTCTCTCTGTGGGTCTGTGTCCAACTTTCCCTCTTCTTATAAGGACACCAGTTATATTGGTGTAAGGCCCACTCTAATGACCTGATGTTGACTTGATCACACCTGCAAAGACCTTATTTCCCAAGAAAGTCAAATACCTAGGCTATGGGGGTCAGGACTTCAGAACATATCTTTTGAGGAACACCATTCAAATGTCTGAGTTGTTCACAACAGTAGTTCTATCACAGATTCTAGCCCGCATCTCTGTCCAGATGAAACATCCATCAAGCCTGTCTGTGGAGCAAGAAGGAATATCCATTCACAAGCAGTGCTGATAAAGGTTTTTGGAAAGTTAGTGTTTTCTCGATCCTTACTCCTCACCCTCTGCCTTCTCCTCTTTCTTCCCCTCCTCATCCTCTTTTTCCTCCTTCTTCTTTTCCTCTCCCTCTCCCTTCCCCCAACCTCAGAGCCACTGGAGATGCTGTGGGAGAGGATGGTTGGGGTCACCTCAGAAAATGTTCTGGATATTAGCCAAAGAAATTTAGCCTTCAGTCTGTGTGTCCTGGGTCCTGGCAGAGCTAAGGTCAGAACTGTGTTGTAGGAGACATCAGAAGCATACAAAGAGATGGGAAAGCACAATTGAATGAGGGAGCAGCAAGTTAGGCAAGGGCATGGGCGTGGGGAGGGTGCTGAACAAGCACAGGGGGGATGATTTTAAAAGAAAGTGATGTGTCTGAAATACATATGTACATCGAGTCAGACACGGCCAGAAACAAAATGGACTGCCACACAAGGGAGTGGGGGTTTCCTGCCCCATAAATGTATGTTCAAGCATATGCCAGGAAAACCACTGAATGGAGAATTTAGGCATCATAAGTCTGGTGAGGCTAGGAAAGTTTATGATTCTGTCTAACACAGGGAATTCATGATCACAGCTTCTAAAATGCTAGAGAATCAGGACTGCGTGACCAATTAGCTAGTGAGGGGGTGTAACAGCACAAGTTGGAAATAACGCCCCAGTTTCTGGTGAGTGTTACTATTATTGGAGTAAGGGTGCTGGTGGGCAGGGAGGAAAGGAAGTTAATCCTTGCACACAGTGAGCTGAGGGGATAAGAGGGCTACAGGTAAGCAGGTGGAACGGACTGAGACAAATCTGGGTTTTGAGCTCACGTGACAGGCTGGAGACCCAGATTTGAGTCACAGGTGTACTTCCTACAACAACTGAGCAAGGAGGAGACACACACAATAGGAAAGAAAACCTCATTTACAAAAAACGACGAAGAAAATGACACTCTTAGGAAGAAACAAAACAAGCATGTACAAAACCTCTATGAAGGAAATGCTAAAACACTCCAGAATGACTTGAAAGGAGGCATGACCAAATGGAAAGACACTTATTCTTTTGAATAGGGTGACTCAACGTCATAAAGATGTCAGTTCTCGCTTACTTAGTTTATAAATATCAGATGTAATCCAAATGAAAATACCAACAAGCTTTCTAATGCTGCTAGACAAGTTAATACTAAATTATATGAAAAACATAAACATACAAAAGTAGCCAGTAAAACATATTATAGGGCTCTTCTGGTTCCCACCAAGGTGGAGTAGCTCCATTCCTCCCAGGTCCTCCCTCACATAATTAAAAAACCTTGCACATTGCCCCAAAATGTGAATATACTTAATGATATTGAACTGTACACTTACAGATGGGTAAGAGGATAAATTTCACACACTATGTGTGTGAAAGAATGTCAGTTGCTCAGTTGTGTACGACTCTTTGTGACCCCATGGATTGTATCACTTCCAGGCTCCTTTGTCCATGGAATTCTCCAGGCAAGAATACTAGAGTGGTAGCTATTCCCTTTTCCAGGAGATCTTCCTGACACAGGGACCAAACCCAGGTCGCCAGAATTGCAGCTTGATTCTTTACCATCGAAACACCAGGGAAGCCCCACATGCTGTGTATTTTACCACAATTAGAAATGTTTTCAAAAAACAAACTGCAGAGACAAGCAAAACCTGGGCATAACACAACTAACAAGCATAGGAGGACTCTAGAAGGTAGAAAGAAAAGGTGGTCAACTCCAGAGGCTTGAGTATTTTGGGTTGCCTCACTGACTCTCAGATATCCTAAACAAAATGGTGCCAAAGCCTCCAGCAGGGAACCACAGGTGTGCATGCACACACACGCATGCACGCACACACGTGCACACACACACAAACACCCTCTAATAAAAGACTTTCCCCCCAGAGGATGGTGAAGAAGGTAGCCTATGACAGAAAAGTTTCCTGAACATCCTCACTCTACTCTAACCAACACCAACAAAAAAGCCATCCCTGTCCTGTGGTTTCAGCCAGGCAAAGTGGGTTCCATGTCAGCCCAGCCCCAGCCCCATGTGAGCACATGTCTGCACTCGGATTCCTCTGCCCAGAGGTGTCAGGGATCCAAGCAGACCCACAATGCCTCCCTCACTCAGGTAGTGTCAGCAAAGTCCAGAGGGGAGCTGAGCCTCCATACCCACCTGGCAGACTGAAACAGCTGGTGTGAGTTGGGGTTCATGAGTAGTAGACCTGACCAAGTCCTTCTCTCCCCAGGTATCAGGGGGATTGAATGGGAAGCTTAGTGTCCACTCCACCCAGTGTCAACAAAATTGAACAAGGTCTTGCAAGTCAGGGCCTCTCAAGGTTCCCATCTCCATCTGATCACTGGCATGAGTTAAAAAGGACTAGTGAGGAATTGAACAACCACACCCTCACCTGCAACAAGACTGAATGAAGCAGAGTGCAGCAGGTTGACACTGCATTCTTCTTTCCTCCTCTCCTCACCTGGGGTCAGCTGGACCCAGAAGGAATCTGAGATTCCTCTTCTCACATGGCAGCAAAATGACAGTGTGGGTCAGCCACCCACTTCCCCCTCCCCAGCAGAACTTAATGGGGAAGCTGAGCTTATACCCCACTCAGAGGTAAGGCAAGGCAAAGTCCATGCTCCACTTTGCCAAGTAAGGTGTCAGCACAGCCCAGGGGTAGCTAAACATCCACCTCAGCCACCAGCAAGAAGGCTGTATCAGTTCAGCTCTCTACTTTTGCCAGTTTGGGGTCAGTGGGGACCAGCAAGAAATTGAACACATACATACCCAGCAAGCCCTCACATTATGCCTCAGCAGGGGGATCACTTGCTAGAAAGTGAGATGGAATACCACCCAAGGTCTCATAATATAATATTCAAAATGTCTAGGATATGATTTTTTTTAATCACTAATTATACCAAGAACCAGAAAAATCACTGTGTGAATGACTAATAATGATCAACAAATGCCAACACCAACATTATTCAAATATTGGAATTATTCAGCAAGAATTCTGAGGCAGTTATCATAAAAATGCTCAATAAGCAATTACAAATACTCTTGGATCAAATTAAAAAACAGGAAATCTCACCAAATAAAATGTATAAAAAAGAACCAAGTGGAAATTATAAAACTAAAAAAATACAATAAAAAAGAAAACAACCCACTGAATGGGCTAATAAGTACAGTGGAGATGAGAGAAGATAGAACTGGTGAACTTGAGGACATATCAATAGAATTCACCCAATCTGAAACACAGAAAGAAAATAAAAAAGGAAGAGGAGGAGGAAGAAATGGCCCTCAGGGATCTGGGACAACAACAAAAGTTCCAACACTTACATCACTGGAGGCCTAGAAGAAGAGGAGAACAATTGAATAGTCAAAGAAATAATGGCTGAAAATTTTCAATATTTGGCAAAACCATAAACCCACAGACTCCTGAATCCAAGATAATCCTAAATAGGAAAAATCCAAAGAAATTCATGCCAAAATACTCCATAATCAAACTTCTGAAAACTAAAAGACAAAGAAAAACATCTTGAGAACAACCAGCCAATACTGACACATTATGCATAGAGAGCTATCAATTAAAATGACAGGGGATTTCTTTTCAGGAACCATGGGGTGCAGAAGGAAGTAGCATAACATTTTTCAAGTGCTGAAATAAAAGAATTGTCAACTCCAAATTATATATCTGGCAAAAAATATCCTTCAGGAATGAAGGGGAAATCAAGACATTTTCAGATGAAGGAAAACTCAGAGTTGTTGCTCATAATCCCACCATTAAAGGATGGCTAAAGGAAGTTCTCTTACCAGAAAGGAAATGACTTCAAACTTCATAAAGGAAAGAAGAAATTCAGAACAGGTAAAAATAGTGATAAGCATAAGAAGCTATTCTCATGAGTTTTTAAAATCACATTTGATGGGTGAAAGAAAAATTATAACACCATTTCATCTGATACTCAATGTATACAAAAGAAATGGTTAACACAATTACACTTAAAAAGTGGGGAAGTTAAAGGGATTTAGATGGAATTAATATTTCTATACTTAAAGTGATTAACATGTAGACTGTGCTATGCCGTGCCAAGTTGCTTCAGTCATGTCCAACTCTTTGTGACCCCACTGACCGTAGTCTGCCAGGCTCTTCTGTCCATGGGATTCTCCAGGCAAGAAGAGTACTGGAGTGGGTTGCCATGCCCTCCTCCAAGGGATCTTTTTGACCCAGGGTTCTGTGATAAATTACTTATGCACACTGTTATTGGAGTAACACTAAGTGCTTACTAGAGTAACCATGAATAAAAATATGCAATGTGATATACTCAAAAACACTGAACAAAAATCAGGATAGATTCCTAAAATATTTCTAAGTAACCCACAAGAATGTAAAAAAAGAGATCAGAGAAACAAGAACCAGAGAAAGTAAAAAGACAAATAATAAAATAGCACCCTTAAGCTGGAGGATATCAATGACCACCTTACATTTATATGGTATAAACATACCAAATACAACACAGACACTGGCAAAGTAGATTTTTTTAAATGGCTTTACTATATTCCATTTACAAGATACTCCAAATACAACGGCACAGGTAGGTTGAAACTAAAGGATGGAAAAAATATACCAAGCAAACATATAATTTTTAAAAGACCAGCAGTGGCTCTATTAATATCAGAAAAAGACTTCAGGGCAAAGTAAACTATTGGAAACTGGCAGACATTATGTGATGATAAAAGGATCCGCCAGTAAGACATAATGTGCCACTCAACAGTCTCAAGACACATGAAGCAAAAACTGAGAGAGCTAACAGGACACACACATTCGTATTACAGTTGAGGACTTCAATGCTCCACTCTTAGCAATAGTTGAACTCAAGAATATCTAATGTATAAAACACTTATACATTTGTCTCAAGATACTATAGAACATATGGCAAGATAGACCACATTTTGGGCCTTAAAACATACCTCAACAAATTTAAAAGAACTGCAACCACACAGAGTATATTATTTAATCAAAACAGACTCATACTAGAAATCAACAACAGAAAGAAATCAGGAAAATCTCAGGAAAATCAGGAAAACAAAACAATACACTTCTAAGTAACCCATGGGTCAAAGAGGACATCTCAAAGGAAATAAAAATGCTTTGAACTGAATGAGAATGAAAATGTAAGTAATAAAAACACGTGGAACATAGCTAAAGCAGTGTTAAGAGGGAAATATACCTGTGGCGGATTCATTTTGATATTTGGCAAAACTAATACAATTATGTAAAGTTTAAAAAATAAACTAAATTAAAAAAAGAGGGAAATATATAGTGCTAAATGCATATATTAGAAAAGAGGAACAGACCCAAATCAGTATCTAAGCTAAATCAATAATCTAAGCTTACACCTCAAGAGTCATGGAAAAATAAACCCAAAGGAGCAGAAGAAATACAGATAAGATTTTTAAAAAATCAATGAAACTGAAAACAGAGAAAAATCCATGTACATAAAGCCAGTTCTTTGAAAAGATCGGTAAAACTGACCTCTATCAAGACTGAAAATAAAGAAGACAAAAATGACCAATATCAGAAATGAAGCATGGGATAACACTTACAAGACCTGGCAGACAGCAAAAGAATAATAAGGAAATATTATGAAAAACTCTACACACATAAATTTGACAACTCAAATGAAATGGACCAGTTCCTTGCAAACCACAAACTACCAAAATAGATTATTTGAATAGCCTTATCACTCTTAAGGAAAATGGATTCATAGTTTAAAAATCTCCCCCCAAAACACCAGAACCAGGTGGTTTCACTGAAGAATTCTACCAAACATTAAAGATTAATTAATACCAATTCTATACATTGTCTTACAGAAACTAGAGAGATTTTCCAATTCATTTTATTAGGTTAATATTACCCTGATATAAAAAATAGATAGACAGGACAAAAAACTAGAGACCAAAACCCATCATGAACACAGATGCAAAAATCCTCAAGAAATTATTAGCAAATGACCACAACTCACACAATATGAATTATAGAACCCAAGTCACCCTATACTGATTTAAAAGATTAATTTGTAGTTTATAAACTCTCCCAAAGGAAATCTCTAAACCTAGGCAGTTTCATGAAAGAATTTTACCAGATATTTAAAGAAGAATCAGTACTGCTTTCATACAATCTCTTTCAGAAAACAGAAAAGGCAGGAAAACTCCCCATTTCATTTTATGACTCTGATACCAAAACCAGTCAGGTACAGTACAGAAAAAGAAAATTACAAGCCAATTTAAAAGAACTGAATTTTTAAAAAATTGGCAAATCGAATCCAGGAATATCTAAAAGGAATAACACAATGACTAACTGAGGTTTATCCCAGGATTGCAAGGCTGTTTCACTTTCTAAAAATTAATACAGAGAAGGACAAATATCATATGATATCACTTGTATGTGGAATCTAAAAATATAGTACAAATGAACTTATTTAAAACACAGAAACAGAATCACAGACATAGAAAACAAACATGGTTAAACAGGGAAAGGGGAAGGGATCAGTTAGGAGTATGAGATTAACAGATACACACTACTATATATAAATTAGATTAACAACAAAGGTTTACTGTATAGCACAGCAACTATATTCAACATCTTATAATAACCTATAATGGAAACTAATTGAAGAATAGAATATATATATATATATATATATATATATATACACACACACACACACACCAAATCACTTTGCTGTATACCTGAAACTAACAAAATATTGTAAATTAGCTATAATTTAAAAAAAGAACAAAGTAAGAAAAAAATTAATTCATGTTATACATAATATCAACAGGCTAAATAAGAAAAATTACAGGGTTGTTTTGTGCTTGACTTTAAAAAAAGAACTCTCATAAAAGAATAAAAAAGGACAATCTTCCTTATCTTGATATAAAGCATCTGCAAACTCCATAGCTAACATTATACTTAATGGAGAGAGACTGGATGCTTTCTCCCTAAGATCGGAAGAAACCAGGCAAGGATGTTTGCTCTCACCACTGCTACTCAACAAAATAATTGTAATTTTAGCTACTGTAACAGGTATGAGAATGAAGCAAAAGCCATACAAACCAGAAAAGATGAACAATGCCTGTCCCTATCTGCAGAAAACATGATTGTCTACATGGAAGAGTCCAAAGACTTAACAAAAGAATTCCTAGAACTCTTACCTAATAGTAGTTCAGCAAGTTCAGCAAGGTTGGAGGATATAATATTCACAAACAAAAAATCAATCATATTTTTATGTACCAACAATGAACATTGGGTAATGTTCAATTCCAAATAAAATTTCTAAAATTAAAAACAGAATACTCTGCAACCCAAAGTGAAGTCGCTCAGTCATATCCAACTCTTTGCAACCCCATGGACTGCAGCCTACCAGGCTCCTCCATTCATGGAATTTTCCAAGCAAGAATACTGGAGTGGGTTGCCATTTCCTTCTCCAGAGGATCTTCCTGACCCAGGGATCAAACCCAGGTTTCCCACATAGCAGGCAGACGCTTTACCATCTGAGCCACCAGGTCTACAACCCAGGCCTTCCACATTGTGGGCGGATTCTTTACCAGCTGAGCCACAAGGGAAGCCCAAGAATACTGGAATGGGTAGCCTATCCCTTCTCCAGTAGATCTTCCTGACCCAGGAATTGAACCGGGGTCTCCTGCATTGCAGGTGGATTCTTTACCAACTGAGCTATCAGGGAAGCCATCTACTGGCATAAGGATAGATGTATATAGATAGATCAATGACACAGAAATGAGGGCCAAGACATAATCAAATTTGTAAGCTTTTGCACAAGTTCAGTTCAGTTCAGTAGCTCAGTCGTGTCTGACCCTTTGCGACCCCATGGACTACAGCACACCAGGCCTCCCTGTCCATCACCAACTCCTGGAGTTTACTCAAACCCATGTCCATTGAGTCGGTGATGCCATCCAACCATCTCATCCTCTGTCGTCCCCTTCTCCTCCCACCTTCAATCTTTCCCAGCATCAGGGTATTTTCAAATGAGACAGCTCTTCGCATCAGGTGGCCAAAATATTGGACTGTCAGCTTCAGCATCAGTCTTTCCAATGAATATTCAGGATTGACTTCCTTTAGGATGGACTGGCTGAATTTCCTTAACCATAAACAAAATGAAAAGACAATCTACAGCCTGGGACAAAATATTTGCAAATGATACAACCAACAAGGGGTTAATTTTCAAAATATACAAACATCTAATACAACTCAATACCAAAAAATAAAAAAATGCAACAAAAAAATAGGCAGAACCTTAATAGACATTTCTCCAAAGATATACAGATGACCAAGAGGCACATCACTAGTCATTAGAGAAATACAAATCAAAACTACAATGAAGTATCACCTCATGCCTGTCAGACTGGCCATCATCAAAAAGTCTACAAATAAGAAATGCTGGAGAGGGTGTGAAGAAAAGGGAACCCTCCTACACTGTTAGTAAAAATATAAATTGGTGCAGCCACTATGGAAAACAGTATGAAGGTTTAAAAACTAAAAATAGAGTTACCATACAGCCCAGCAATCCCACTCCTGGGCATATATCCAGAGAAAACTCTAACTCAAAAAGATACATGCATCCCAATGTTCATAGCAGCACTATTCACAATAGCCAAGACATGGAAGCAAACCTAAATGTCTATCAACAGATGCATGGACAAAGAACATGTTAAATATATAAACAACAGAATATTACTCAGTCATAAAAAGAATGAAATATTCCCATTTGCAGCAGCCTAGATCGACCTAAAGATTATCATACTAAGTTAAGTCAGACAGAGAAAGACAGATATTCTATGATATCACTTATATGTATCATCTAAAAAATGATACAAATGAATTTATTTACAAAACAGACTCACAAAGAAAACAAATTTATGGTTATCAAAGTGGAACAGGGAGGGGAAGGGATAAATTAAGAGTATGGGATTAACAGATACACATTACTGTATATAAAACAGATAAACCACCAAGATTTACTGTATAGCACAGGGAACTATATTCATTATCTTGTAATAACCTATAACCTGAAATAACATGATACTGTAAATAAAGTATAGTCAAATTTAAAAATAAAAGAAATGAGGGTCAAGAAATAAATCTTACATTTGTGCTCAGTTGATTTTTGTCAAGAGTGTCAAGACAAGTCGTTTCAGTAAAAGATATTGTGACAATTCAATATCCACATGCAAAAGAATGACATGATTCTTTTTTCACTATACACAAAAATTAACTAAAAATGGAAGACAGACCTAAATGTAAAAACTAAAACTATCAACCTCACAGAAGAAACACAGGAGTAAATCTTTGTGATCTTGAATTAGGCAATGGCTTTTTTGGACATGATATCAAAAGCACAAGTGATAAAAGAAAAAATACATAAATCAGACTTCATCAAAATGAAAACTTTTCTGCTACAAATAATAACCATCATAAAAGTGGGAAAATGACTCAATGAATGGAAGAGAACATTTGCAATTTGTATAATGTATGAGGGTCTAGTGGCGAAGGAAATGGAACCCACTCCAGTATTCTTGCCTAGAGAATCCCATGTACAGAGGAGCCTGGCGGGCTATGCAAGAGCTGGACATGACTTAGAAACAAAACCACCACCACCCCATGAGGGTCTAGTATTTGGGATAGATAAAGAACTCTTAAAATTCAACAATAGAAAGACAACCCAATTTTAAAATGAGCAGGGACTTCCCTAGTGGTCCAGTGGTTAAGACTTTACCTTCCAATGCAGGGAATGCGCGTTGTATCACGGGTCAGGGAGCTAGGATCCCACATGCCTTATGGCCAAAAAATCAAAAAGTAAAAAAAGAGAAAACAGAAGCAATACCATAACAAATTCAATAAAAGACTTTTAAAATGGTCCACATTTTAAAAAAAATCTTTAAAAATAATAAAATGAGCAAAGGATCTGAACAACCATTTCTCCAAAGAAGGTATTTGTGTGTGCTTAGTCACTCAGTCATGTCTGAGACTTTGTGACCCTGTGGACTGTAGCCCATCAGGCTCCTCTGCCCATGGGATTCTCCAGGTAAGAATACTGGAGTGGGTTGCAATTTCTTTCTCTAAGGGATCTTTCTGATCCAGGGATTGAAGCCACATCTCCTGTGTCTCCTGCATAGCAAGCAAATTTTTTACCCACTGAGCCATGAGGGAAGACCCAAAGGTACACAAATGGTTAATCAATGCATGAACAGATGCTTAATATCAGTGGCTATAAAGAAAAAGACAGGAAATTACAAGTGTTGGTGAGGATGTGGGAAAATGAAATCCTTATATATTGTTGGTGAGATTGTAAAATGGTACAACTACTTTGCAAAGCAGTCTGGCAGTTCCTCGAGTATTAAACATATTATTATCATACGATCCAGAAATTCCACTATTAGGTATCTACGAAAGGTATCTCTACACAAAAATTTGTACATGAGTTTTCATAGCAGCTTTATTAATCCGTTCACTTCAGTTCAGTTGCTCAGTCATGTCCGACTCTTTGCGACCCTATGAATCTCAGCACGCCAGGCCTCCCTGTCCATCACCAACTGCCGGAGATCACTCAAACTCATGTCCATCGAGTCAGTGATGCCATCCAGCCATCTCATCCTCTGTCATCCCCTTCTCCTCCTGCCCCCAATCCCTCCCAGCATCAGAGTCTTTTCCAATGAGTCAACTCTTTGCATGAGGTGGCCAAAGTATTGGAGTTTAACCTTAACATCAGTCCTTCCAATGAACACCCAGGACTGATCTCCTTTAGGATGGACTGGTTGGATCTCCTTGCAGTCCAAGGGACTCTCAAGAGTCTTCTCCAACACCACAGTTCAAAAGCATCAATTCTTCAGTGCTCAGCTTTCTTCACAGTCCAACTCTCACATCCATACATGATCACTGGAAAAAACATAGCCTTGACTAGATGGACTTTTGCTGGCAAAGTAATGTCTCTGCTTTTGAATATGCTATCTAGGTTGGTCATAACTTTCCTTCCAAGCAGTAAGCATCTTTTAATGTCATGGCTGCAATCACCATCTGCAGTGATTTTGGAGCCCCAAAAAATAAAGTCTGACACTGTTTCCAGTTTCCGCATCTATTTATCATGAAGTGATGGGACCAGATGCCATGATCTTAGTTTTCTGAATGTTGAACTTTAAGCCAACTTTTCACTCTCCTCTTTCACTTTCATCAAGAGGCTTTTTAGTTCCTCTTCATTTTCTGCCATAAGGGTGCTGTCGTCTGCATATCTGATGTTATTGATATTTCTCCCGGCAATCTTGATTCCAGCTTGTGCTTCTTCCAGCCCAGCGTTTCTCATGATGTACTCTGCATCTAAGTTAAATAAGCAGGGTGACAATATACAGCCTTGACATACGCCTTTTCCTATTCGGAACCAGTCTGTTGTTCCATGTCCAGTTCTAACTGTTGCTTCCTGACCTGCATATAGGTTTTTCAAGAGGCAGGTCAGGTGGTCTGGTATTCGCATCTCTTTCAGAATTTTCCACAGTTTATTGTGATCCACACAGTCAAAGGCTTTGGCATAGTCAATAAAGCAGAAATAGATGTTTTTCTGGAACTCTCTTGCTTTTTCAATGATCCAGTGGATGTTGACAATTTGATCTCTGGTTCCTCTGCCTTTTCTAAAACCAGCTTGAACATCTGGAAGTTCACGGTTCACATATTGCTGAAGCCTGGCTTGGAGAATTTTGAGCTTTACTTTACTAGCGTGTGAGATGAGTGCAATTGTGCGGTAGTTTGAACATTCTTTGGCATTGCCTTTCTTTGGGATTGGAATGAAAACTGACCTTTTCCAGTCCTGTGGCCACTGCTGAGTTTTCGAAATCTGTTGGCATATTGAGTGCAGCACTTTCACAGCATCTTCTTTCAGGGTTTGAAATAGCTCAACTGGAATTCCATCACCTCCACTAGCTTTGTTCATAGTGATGCTTCCTAAGGCCCACTTGACTTCACATTCCAGGATGTCTGGCTATAGGTGAGTGATCACACCATCATGATTATCCTGGTCATGAAGATCTTTTTTGTACAGTTCTTCTGTGTATTCTTGCCACCTCTTCTTAATATCTTCTCCTTCTGTTAGGTCCATATCATTTCTGTCCTTTATCGAGCCCATCTTTGCATGAAATGTTCCCTTGGTATCTCTAATTTTCTTGAAGAGATCTCTAGTCTTTCCCATTCTGTTGTTTTCCTCTATTTCTTTGCATTGATCTCTGAGGAAGGCTTTCTTATCTCTCCTTGCTATTCTTTGGAACTCTGCATTCAGATGCTTATATCTTTCCTTTTCTCCTTTGCTTTTCACTTCTTTTCCCAGCTATCTGTAAGACCTCCCCAGACAGCCATTTTGCTTTTTTGCATTTCTTTTCCATGGGGATGGTCTTGATCCCTCTCTCCTGTACAATGTCACAAACCTCCGTCCATAGTTTATCAGGCACTCTATCTATCAGATCTAGTTCCTTAAATCTATTTCTCACTTCCATTGTATAATCATAAGGGATTGGATTTAGGTCATACCTGAATGGTCTAGTGGTTTTCTCTACTTTCTTCAATTTAAGTCTGAATTTGGCAATAAGGATTTCATGATCTGAGCCACAGTAAGCTTTATTCATAATAATAGTCAAAAAGTGCCAACAACCCATATTTCAATCAGCTGGTGAATGATAGAACAGAATATTATTTGGCAATAAAAAGAAATGAAGTACTAAAACATGGATGAAACTTGAAAATACTATAGTAAAGCAAAGAAGTTCAGTCACAAAAGGCTGCCTAGGTATGGCTCAAATTATAAGAATGTACAGAACAGGCAGGTCCATAGATACCTGAAACAGACTACTGGCTGCTAGGGGCGGAAGGTGAGGAGAAATGGGGAATGGCTGCTACTGGTGATGTGATTTCCTTTGGGGGTAACAAAAATGTTCCAAAATTAGGTGGTGGTGATGGCTACATGACTCTGTGAATATACTACAAAGCCCTGAATTAACACTTTAAATGAATTTTAAGGTATGTGAACTATATCAATAAATCTGTGTTCAAAAAACACAATACTATTTACAATTGATCTAAAGAAAATGTGAAGTAAATCTAAGAAAATGTGCATAGAATCTGTATTGAGAATATTACAAACTGCTTATAAAAGAAAGATTGAAACAAAAGAGGGGCACTGTGTTTATTGATTAGACTCAACATAGTAAGTATTTTAATTGTCCTCAAATTGATCTGTGATTTTAATGCAATTCCCATCAAAACCTCAGCAAGATTTTTTTTGTAGCCAAGACAAGCTTATTCTAAAATATGTATGGAAAGGTTCAGGTCCCAGAATAAAATGATTTTGAAAGACAAGAATATATAATAGGAGAAGGCACTGTTGTTGTTCAGTCACTAAGTCGTGTCTGACTCTTTGTGACCCCATGGACTGCAGCACGTCAGGCTTCCCTGTCCTTCACCAACTCCCAGAATTTGCTCAAACTCATGTCCATTGAGTCAGTGATGCCATACAGTCATCTCATCCTATGTCGTCCCCTTCTCCTCCTGCTCTCAATCTTTCCCAGCATCAGGGTCTTTTCCAATAAGTCTGTTCTTTGCACCAGGTGGCAAAAGTATTGGAGCTTCAGCTTCAGCATCAGTCCTTCCAATGAATATTCAGGACTGATTTCCTTTAGGATTGACTGGTTTGATCTCCTTGCAGTCCAAGGGACTCTCGAGAGTCTTCTCCAACACCACAGCTCAAAAGCATCAATTCTTCAGTGTTCAGCTTTCTTTATAGTCCAACTCTCACATTCATACATGACTACTGGAAAAACCATAGCTTTGACTATATGAAACTTTGTCAGTGAAGTGATGTCTCTGCTTTTTAATACACTATGTTTGTCATAGCTATTTTCCCAAGGAACAAGTGTCTTAATTTTGTGGCTGCAGTCACTGCATTGATTTTGGAGGCCAAGAAAATGAAATCTGACACTGTTTACACATTTTCCCCATATATTTTGCCATGAAGTGATATGACTGGATTTCATGATGTTCATTTTCTGAATGTTGAGTTTTAAGTCAGTTTTTTTCACTCTCCTCTTTCACTTTCATCAAGAGGCTCTTTAGTTCCTCTTCATTTTCGGCCATTAAAGTGGTATCATCTGCATGTCTTGAGTTTATTAATATTTCTCCTGGCAGTCTTGATACCAGCTTGATTCATCCAGCCTGGCATTTCCCATGATGTACTCTGCATCTAAGTTAAATAAAAAGGGTGACAATATGCAGCCTTGACATACTCCTTTTCCAATTTTGAACCAGTCTGTTGTTCCATGTCCGGTTCTAACTATTGCTTCTTGTCCTGCATACAGGTTTCTCAGGAGGCAGGTAATGTGGTCTGGTATTCCCATCTCATTAAGAATATTCCAGTTTGTTGTGATCCATACAGTCAAAGGCTTTAGCATACCCAGTGAAACAGAAATGTATGTTTTTCTGGAATTCCCTTGTTTTTTCTATGACCCAGTATAGGTTGGTTCCTCTGCCTTTTCTAAATCCAGTTTGTACATCTGGAAGTTCTGAGTTTGCATATTGCTTAAGCCTAGCTTGAAGGATTTCTAGTATAATCTTGCTGGCATGTGAAATGAGTGCAATTGTACGGTAATTTGAACATTCTTTGGCGTTGCTTTTCTTTGGGATTGGAATGAAAACTGACCTTTTCCAGTCCTGTGGCCACTGCTGAGTTTTCACTGTACCTGGTATCAACATGTATTATATAAAAAACATTAATCAGGACTGTGTGGAATTGGCAGAAGAATAGACACACAGATCAATGGAGCAGAAATAGACCCACATAAGTGTGCTCCATTAATATTTGACAAAGATGCAAAAGCAACTCAATAGAGGGACAACCTTCTCAACAAATGGTGCTGGAGCAATTGGCCATTTATACGCTAAAAAAAAAAAAAGATGAATCTTGACTTATATGTCACACTTTGAACTGAGAAAGCAGAGACATCACTTTGCCAACCAATGTCCATATAGCCCAACTATGGTTTTTCCAGTAGTCATGTACAGAGGTGAGAGTTGTACCATAAAGAAGGCTGAGTGCCAAAGAACTGATGCTTTCAAAGTGTGGTGCTGGAGAAAACTCTTGAGAGTCCCTTGGACCACAAGGAGATCAAACCAGTCAATCCTAAAGGAAATCAGCCCTGAATATTCATTGGAAGGACTGATGCTGAAGCTGAAGCTCCAATACTTTGGCTACCTGATGCGAAGAATGGACTGACTGGAAAAGACCCTGATGCTGGGAGAGACTGAAGGCAGGAGGAGAAGGGGACGACATAGGATGAGATGGTTGAATGGGATCACAGGTTCAATGGATATGAGTCTGAGCAAGCTCCGGGGAGATGAAGGACAGGGAGGCCTAGCATGCTGCTGTCTATGGGGTCGTAGAGTCAGACACGACTGGGCAACTGAACAACACAATATTAGCTTCCTGATTTTGATCAACATTTTGTTCTTATGCAAGAGAATGTCTTTATTCTTAGGCAATACACATTCAAGTATTTTGAGATAAAAGCACATTGTGTCTGCAATTTATTTTCACCCAATTTAGAAAAAGAAATGTGTTTGTGTGCATGTGTAGAGGGGGGAGTAGATAAAACCAAATAAATGTGGTAAAATGCTAGTGGAATTGAGAAGGTATGCAGAAATTATTTGTATTTTCCTGACAACTTGGCTTGAAATCTGAATTTATGCCAAGCTAAAAATTAAATTTAGAAAGCTTAGAAGTGATCAGTTAACCCAGTGGAGAGCAGGTGTAGATAGAAGCCCGAGGGCCAACTGTTAGAAAGTATTCACAGTTTATACATGGGTTTATAAGAGGCAATGGGACAGGTGTCACAGGCACACACATTTGGAGAATACTAACTATTGTTTTGATAAATTTCAAAACAAAACCCAAAAAAAAACACAAAACCGGAACATTTTTCTCAACAAACAACCTGTTGCAAACACCCCTCAAACCTGGCTCAGCGTGGCAGACACCAGATGGTCTGCTGAACTCCTTCTAGGTCTGCACTCAGAACCTGGCCCACAAGACAGAAAAACTGAGAATAGGAGGGCTCCTTTCAGGTAGAGCCAATTGGCAGAATGGATGGATGGGTGGGTGGATGGATGGATGGACGGACAGTAGATATAAGAGTTTAGATATAAAAGGCTACTAAATACTCTTGCTGAAAAAATTATATCAATTAGTGATGATTAGCAGTATTAGTTATTATAAATAATTTCAGCCCAGAGAGCAAAGAAAGCATTTTATAAAGTACAGTTCATCAGTGACCTGCTAAAAGGAGAACATTTAACTTGAATAGTCTAGTTGTGTTTTCCAATATGGTAGCCATTAACCACATGTGGCTACTGAGCAGTTGCAATGTGGTTAGTCTGAATTGAGATGCACTATAAATGCAAACTATACACTGCAATGTGAAGACATAGAATCATAATCTAAAAACTGTGTACAATATCTCAATAATTTTTATACTGATTATATGCTGATATCATAATTTTAGAATTGTCATTGTTGTTTAGTTGCTCAGTCGTGTTTGACTCTTTGTGACCCCATGGACTGTAGCTCACCAGGCTCTTCTGTCCACGGGATTCTCCAGGCAAGAATACTGGAGTGGGTTGCCATTTCCTTCTCAAGGGGATCTTCCCAAATCAGGGATGAAACCTGTGTCTCCCATATTGCAGGTGAATTCTTTACCACTGAGCCATGCAGGAAACTGCCATAAGTTTAGACAGATTAGGTTAAATAAAATATATTTTTCAAGTTAGTTTCATCTGTTTCTTTTTTACTTTTTTAATGTGGCCACTAGAAAAATGTTAATCTGTGTGCATGGCTCGTGTTTATGACTTGCATTATATTTCTTGTAGGCAGAACTGCCCTAGTTGATAAATAGTTTTGCAAGTTTTTGCTCAAATCTTACCTTCTCAGCAAGGTCCTTCCTGCCCACCATATTTAAAAGTGTACCCTTGACGCAAAAGACTCATACACTGAGAGCTACAGAACATTGATAAATGAAACTGAAAATGATTCAAAGAAATGGAAATATATCCCATGCTCTTGGACTGGAAATAATTACTACTGTTAAACTGGCCATACTATTGAAAGCAGTCTACAGAGTTAATACAATCCCTATCAAATTAACCATGAGCTTTCTCACAGAACTAGAACAAATAATCTTAAAACTTTTGGAACTGAAAAAGACCCAAAATTGCCAAATAAAGAAAAAGAACAAAACTGGAGGCATAAACCTCCCAGACTTCAGACAATACTACAAAGCTACAGTAATCAAAACAGTGTGGTATTGGCACAAAAACAAACATCAATGGAACAGACTGGAGCCCAGAAATAAACTCACACACCTATGGTAAATTAATCTTGAAAAAGCAAACAAGAATATACAATGGAGAAAAGACAGTCTCTTCAGCAAGTGGTGTTGGGAAAGCAGGACAGCCACATGTAAACTAATGAAGTTAGAACATACCCTCATACCATGCACGGAAACAAACTCAAAATGACATGACACCATAAAACTCTTAGAAGGGAACATAGGCAGAATACTCTTTGACATAAATCACAGCAATATTTTTTTGGATCTGTCTCCTACAGTAATGGAAATAAAAGCAAAAATACAAATGTGACCTAATTAAACTTAAAAGCTTTTGCATGGCAAAGGAAACTACAAACAAAATTGGAATCAGAGAAAATATTTGCAAGCAATGTGACCAAAAAGGGATTAATGTCCAAAATATCCAAACAGCTCATATAGCTGAATATCAAAAAAATTAAAAAAAAGAAAACTCAATAAAAAATGGGAAGACATTTCTCCAGAGAAGACATACCAGTGGCAAACAAGCACATGAAAAGATGCTCAGTATCACTAAGTATTATATAAATGCAAATCAAAACTACAAAATGAGGTATAACCTCACACTGGCTAGAATGGTCATTGTCAAAAGTTTACAAATAATAAATGCTGGAGAGGGTGGGGAGAAAAGGGAACCCTCCTACACTGTTGGTGGGAATGTAAATTGGTGCAGCCACTGTGGAGAAGTATGGAGGTTCATTAAAAAACTAAAAATAGAGTTGCCATATGATCCAGCAATATCACTCCTAGGCATATATCTGGAAAAGATGAAAACTTTAATTTGAAAAGATACATGCACTCCAATGTTCACAGCAACACTATTTATAATACCCAAGACATGGAAACAAGCTAAGTGTCTATCTACAGATGAACGATGTAATGTATATACACAAAGCAGATGTAGTGTATATACACAAAGGAATACTACTCAGCCATTTAAGAAAGAATGAAATATTGGTATTTGCAGCAACATGGATGGACCTAGAGATTATCATACTAAGTGAAGTCAGACAGAGAAAGACAAATATCGTATGATATCACATATGTGAAATCTAGGAAAATGATACAGATGAACTTTGGAAAGCAGCAACAGACCCACAGACACAGAAACAATCTTATGGTTACCAAAGGGGAAAAGGGTCTGAGAGGGATAAACTAGGAGTATGGGATTAGCAGATACAAACAAATACATACAGAATAGATAAACAACAAGGTCCTACTGTATAGCACAGGGAACTATATTCAGTATCATGTAATAAACTACAATGGAAAGGAATCTGAAAAGAACAGTTGCTATACACCAGAAACTAACACATTATAAATCAACTGTATTTAATAAAAATAAAGTACCTACTAAAGAGAAAACAAAAGGGCACCCTTGCCCAACATCCCCCAACTCCCTTCCCTGATTCATTTTGCTTCAAGATACATCACTTCAAACATATTATAGTTTTTACATATTAATCTTGCTGTTACTTGTCTCCCCCACTAGAGTATCGTCCATGAGGGTTTTTTCTGTTTTGGTCACTCTTATATCCCTGCTGCTGCTGCTAAGTCACTTCAGTCGTGTCCGACCCTGTACGACCCCATAGACAGCAGCCCACCAGGCTCCTCTGTCCCTGGGATTCTCCAGGCAAGAACACTGGAGTGGGCTGCCATTTCCTTCTCCAATGCATGAAAGTGAAGAGTGAAAGTGAAGTTGCTCAGTCGTGTCCGACTCCTAGCGACCCCATGGACTGCAGCCTACCAGGCTCCTCCGTCCATGGGATTTGCCAGGCAAGAGTACTGACGCATCATTAATTGGCATAAGTTCTTTCACTGTGGGTATTTAGTAGCCTTTTACGTCTCAACTCTCATGTATCTGCTTATTCTACCTTCCATCCATTTCTCCACCCATTCATTGATCCCCACCCATCCATTTTCCAACAGTGCCTGGCACAAAATAGACACATACACACAAAATCTTTGCTGAATCAGCTTTTCAAAATGATTTCTGAACAGTTCCTGAACTGACCAGCATCCAAGTTCCAGTTTCATCCTGACCCCACCTTTTCTTCTGTTCAAGAGGGAAAAGAGAGGCAGCCTGCTATCCCTGTCCTCAACCCCGAGAGGGTCCACAGGAGAAAGAAGGATCTTAGGCACTGCCCTCTTTTCCCACCTCCCTTTCTGCTTTGATTTCAAGGCCAATGCTCTCAAATCTGTGTGAGGAGGAGAGAATAGATACATTTTTCCAAAAGGCAGACAGCCTTCAGGAACTATGTGGGCAGAGAAGCACATATACTTAAAAGTGCTAGAGCGATTTTCATCTTTTTTTTGGACTTGATGTCCCCCTTCCTCTTTCAGACAATTACTGAAATTAACCACTAGAAAAGATTAAAAGGTCATATAATCCACTGGTCAAATCACATTCTCCAAATAGAACAATCCAAACCAATAAAAAGAAAAATCTCAGAGAGCCCACCATCCCTCTAGGCCAGCCCCTCACTGTAGTCAAGGGACCTACAGGGCCCAGAGAGGGGAAGGGACTTATCCAAGGCCACACAGTGAGGCAGCAGAGCTGAGTCGGGCATCCAGGCTGCCTCCCTCTCAGACCAGGATCTCTCCAACTCTACATCCCCATAGTAGTCCTGTCCCAGGCCAGAGGAGGTGGTGGCCAGGCCCAGAGAAGAGGTGGTTGGTTGGGCCAGAACCAAGAGAAACAGTCCTAGAACTGCTGGCCCTGTGGGGACAAGCTGGGTAGAGTTTGTAAGAACCCCATGAACTACAGG
Source organism: Bubalus kerabau (assembly GCF_029407905.1). Lineage (NCBI taxonomy): Eukaryota > Metazoa > Chordata > Mammalia > Artiodactyla > Bovidae > Bubalus > Bubalus kerabau. The sequence continues at coordinate 43,663,720 of NC_073647.1, read as the reverse complement.
TGGCCAATACATTTATATGGTTAGAAAACTAACAAACAAGCAAACCTGGTAAGTACTATGGGTGCAAACAGTGGTGCAAAAGCTTCTCTTAGACAAGACAAAGTGTTAGTCACTGCAAAAATCAGGGGTGGGGCGGGGCTGGGGGCTGGGTTCTTTTTTTTTTTTCTCATAATGAAAATTAGCAAATATGAAGTCAAACCCAAAGCATCTTACATGTTTAAATTAAAATCATTTAAAATAATAAGGTCCCAAGGACCACACCCCCCCGTTATTTAAAAAAATCTGATTTATTTAAAATTAGGCCATCAAAAGTATTTAGCTGCGAACAACTCAGGTGCTGGGGACAGAGATGGGGACAAAAATCCCTTTTTGATAAGCTACTATTTGATGGCTAGAAATGAAAATCTCTCAGTCCTCTATTCTACTGACTACAGGCCCACCCCAGCTGGAAGCCTGGGTGCTTCTTCTGTAAGGGTCTATGACCTATGGGGTGGGACAAAGAGCCCCCAAGTGGGCTGAGAGCAGGAATACTTGAGTCCAGGGTCAGCTCAGCTCCTGGTGGCTTGCTGGGGGATCCGGCCCCAGCATCCTCACGTGTAAAAGCAGGGGTCTCTAAGGGAATTCATGCTTTCCCCATTCTTTGGAAGTGAAAGCCACTCAGTCGTGTCCCACTCTTTGCAACCCCATGGACTATACAGTCCATGGAATTCTCCAGGCCAGAATACTGGAGAGGGTAGCCTTTCCCTTCTCCAGAGGATCTTCCCAACCCAGGGATTGAACCCAGTTCTCACGTATTGCAGTCTGTTTCCTTACCAGCTGAGCCAGAAGGGAAGCCCCAAAATACTGGAGTGGGTAGCCTATCCCTTCTCCAGGGGATCTTCCCAACCCAGGAATCGAACCGGGGTCTCCTGTATTGCAGGCAGATTCTTTACCAAATGAGCTGTTAGGGAAGCCCATTCTTTGGCCCTACATAAATCCATATCCACTTTTTGTTTTTACCCAAACTTTTGCTAAGAGTCACAGTCTCCACCTACCAAACTAAAATGAAACCCCCACGCTTTCAAGCCTCAGGTTGTTTCAAAAACAAATTATGATTTCTGCTTTTCAAATATTGTAATTAAAGTGTTAGTTGCTGAGTCATGTCCGACTTTTTGTGACCCCCATGGACTATAGCTCACCAGGCTCCTCTGTCCGTGGGGATTCTCTAGGCAAGAATACTAGAGTGGGTAGCCATTCCCTTCTCCAGGGGATTTTCTGACCTAAGGATTGAACCCGGGTCTCCTGAGCTGCAGGCAGATTCTTTTACTGAGCCACCAGGGAAGCCTGGCAATTCAGAGAAGCATGAAATGGCAGAGGAGGGCAGAGCGTTCAGATTCCCCTCGTCAATCCCTTCACTGTACAGATTGGGAAACTGAGGCTCCTAGTGGACTTGGAGCACAAGTTGGCCAACCCCTAGGTGAATATTCTTCCCACTGTGGAACTAGACTCAGAAATTTGGTTGCAAACAGGGAATCTGCCAAAGGCCAAACACAAACTGCCATACTTTCTGATTGAAGAAGCACTGCTGTTTCAGTTGATGATGTGATGATGTCTGAAATTACCAGGTGGCATCTGCTTCTCTGGTGGCTCAGTTGGTAAAGAATCTGCCTGTAATGCAGGAGACCTGGGTTCAATCCCTGGGTCAGGAAGATCCCCTGGAGAAGGGAATGGCTACCCACTCCAGTATTCTTGCCTGGAGAATCCTATGGACAGAGGAATGTGGTGGGTTATAGTCCATAGGGTTCCAAAGAGACACGATTGAACAACTAACACTTTCAGTATCTTTCACCATTCAGCTATCTGCTTTCCAGGGGCCTGTACGATTCCTCCCCTCCAGATAAACAATGAAGCTAAGGCCGAGACATTCCAGCAAAGGATGGGGTGCAGTTACCACACCACATGATGAGCCGGTATTGAGCATCCATGTTCATCATCCTCTCCACTGAGCCAGCCTGGGGAATCGGCTGGTTCAACTAAAGAAAGAAAGGGTGTGGGGACACCTCAGTTTGTCTGCAATCCAGTCCAAAGCCAACCAGCACTGCTCTTTATAAAGGACAGGGAAAGCCCAAGCTCCTTCGCAGATCCCATCTGCTAATTTCCATGGCAGGCAGATGCGGAGAATCCTCCACGGTGCTGGGCCAGGGACACACCCCCTGGCCCCACTCCAGAGCCAAAGAGGGCTGGGCAAGCAGGACCCTTAACCAGGCATGGCGTTGGGAACTGTCTAAATCCCAAGACACATGTGCCCTATCCCTCCCAAGCCAGACTCTTTTATGCTAACTTGCCTGCGTGTAAATTACATGATCTCAAAGGAAAGGATGATAGGACGCTCATGTCGAAAGAGACCTGCTTTTCTTTAATTTCTTGGGCCAAATGGGAAGGCAAAATGAAGAGTAACCAATCAGCAACCTGAGAGCATGCCCACACCTGCTGTTTGTAAGACCATCTTACCAACACTATCTTGCTGGAATCTGCCATGATACCATTAAGCTAGGTAAAGCCAGACTTCTCATATACCCATCTGACAAATGAAGACACTTAGGGCAGCTTCATGAACTTGAACAAATCCCACAGGTGATCAACACCTGGCACCAATGGCAAAACTCACTGTTCTTCCCACCACAGCACAGCTGCTGCTGCTGCTGCTAAGTAGCTTCAGTTGTGTCCGACTGTGCGACCCAATAGACGACAGCCCACCAGGCTCCCCAGTCCCTGGGATTCTCCAGACAAGAACACTGGAGTGGGTGCCATTTCCTTCTCCAATTCATGAAAGTGAAAAGTGAAAGTGAAGTCGCTCAGTCATGTCTGACTCTTTGCGACCCCATGGACTGCAGCCTACCAGGCTCCTCCACCCATGGGATTTTCCAGGCAAGAGTACTGGAGTGGGGTGCCATTGTCTTCTCTGCCACATCGCAGCATTTCTATCCAAATGGTAACCGGCAATGGTGCCACACTGAAGCATTCTTAACCCATCTCAAAGGACCCATGAAGGAGCAATGAATGGGCTTCCAGAAAGGTATACAAGCCCCTGAAATTAGATACACCATTGCATATAATTCTCAAAGAAGTCCATGAGCCACATAAGGCAAAGAGCTGACCCTGCTCTAGAGAGACAGGAATCATTTTAGGTATGAACTGGGACTCAAGAATACACAGAAGAACTGTACAAAAAAGATCTTCATGACCAAGATAATCATGATGGTATGATCACTCACCTAGAGCCAGACATCCTGGAATGTGAAGTAAAGTGGGCCTTAGAAAGCATCACTACAAACAAAGCTAGTGGAGGTGATGGAATTCCAGTTGAGCTATTTCAAATCCTGAAAGATGATGCTGTGAAAGTGCTGCACTCAATATGCCAGCAAATTTGGAAAACTCAGCAGTGGCCACAGGACTGGAAAAGGTCAGTTTTCATTCCAATCCCTAAGAAAGGCAATGCCAAAGAATGCTCAAACTACCACACAATTGCACTCATCTCACATGCTAGTAAAGTAATGCTCAAAATCCTCCAAGCCAGGCTTCAGCAATATGTGAACCGTGAACTTCCAGATGTTCAAGCTGGTTTTAGAAAAGGCAGAGGAACCAGAGATCAAATTGTCAACATCCGCTGGATCATTGAAAAAGCAAGAGAGTTCCAGAAAAACATCTATTTCTGCTTTATTGACTATGCCAAAGCCTTTGACTGTGTGGATCACAATAAACTGTGGAAAATTCTTCAAGAGATGGGAATACCAGACCACCTGACCTGCCTCTTAAGAAACCTATATGCAGGTCAGGAAGCAGCAGTTAGAACTGGACATGGAACAACAAATAGGAAAAGGAGTAAGTCAAGGCTGTATATTGTCACCCTGCTTATTTAACTTATATGCAGAGTACATCATGAGAAACACAGGGCTGGATGAAGCACAAGCTAGAATCAAGATTGCCAGGAGAAATATCAATAATGTCACATATGCAGACGACACCACCCTTATGGCAGAAAGTGAAGAAGAACTAGAGAGTCTCTTAAAGAAAGCGAAAAATGAGAGTGAAGAGTTGGCTTAAAGCTCAACATTCAGAAAACTAAGGTCATGGCATCAAGTCCCATCACTTCATGGCAAATAGATGGGGAAACAGTGGAAACACTGGCAGACTTTATTTTTTGGGGGTTTCAAAATCACTGCGGATGTTGACAGCAGCCATGAAATTAAAAGACGCTTACTCCTTGGAAGGAAAGTTATGACCAACCTAGACAGCATATTAAAGAGCAGAGACATTACTTTGCCAACAAAGGTCTGTCCAGTCAAGGCTATGGTTTTTCCAGTGGTCATGTATGGATGTGAGAGTTGGACTGTAAAGAAAGCTGAGCGCTGAAGAATTGATGCTTTTGAACTGTGGTGTTGGAAAAGACTCTTGAGAGTCCCTTGGACTGCAAGGAGATCCAACCAGTCCATCCTAAAGGAGATCAGTCCTGGCTGTTCACTGGAAGGACTGATGCTAAAGCCGAAACTCCAATACTTTGGCCACCTGATGCAAAGAGCTGACTCATTTGAAAAGACCCTGATGCTGGGAAAGATTGAAGGCAGGAGAAGGGGACGACAGAGGATGAGATGGTTGGATGGCATCACTGACTCAATGGACATGAGTTTGGGTAAACTCCAGGAGTTGGTGATGGACAGGCAGGCCTGGCATGCTGCAGTCCATGGGGTGGCAAAGAGTTGGACAGAACTGAGTGATTGAACTGAACTGAACTGAACTGGGGATCAAGAGACCAGCCAGGGTTGGCTTCTATGAAATCAATCTCAGAAGAGTCTTGGCAGCCAGGTGGTCCTGGCCATTTTCCAATCTCAAGGACAGAACCAGCTTTACGTGGGCAGGATGCCATGGGGCTGGGGAGGGGTTCCCCAAAAGGGGTTTCTAACTGTTGAAGCCCTCCTACCTGCACCCTGAAGAGCACATGCTCGCCAAGGAATGACAACCCTTACATCCCATAATTCCAGTAAGAGGTTCCAGATTCTCCCTAGTAAGGAAATCACAGGGCTCAGTGGTCAAGAAATCACCTGCAATGCAAGAGCCGCAGGAAACATGGGTTTGATCCCTGACTCTGGAAGATCCCCTGGAGCAGGAAATGGCACCCCACTCCAGTGTTCTTGCCTGGAGAATCCCACGGACAGAGAAGCCTGGTGGGCTACAGTCTATAGAGTCGCAAAGAATTGGACATGACTGAAGCAATTTACACACACGCACAAGAGAATCAAATGAAGGCACAGAGGGTGAGGACGGTGCCTTTTCAGGTAAGGGTGAGTGGGCAGATCTAGGATGCAGGAAGGGAAAGGTTGGGGGACTGAACCCAAACTAGTGTGCTTAGAATTTTGCAAAGGGCCAACCCAAAGGCATGACTGAAAAGGCCAGGGAGGCTGTCCTCAGCCCCGGGTGGAACAAGGGTTTCAGACCTAGCTCTGTCTGTCTGGGTCCTGCCTTCCAGAGAGGACGTACTGAGGATACTAAAAGAGGCAATGCCAACTTCTAGTTCTAGACTTCTGGGTCAAAGCATGTTCTAAAAGGCAAAGGGCCTTCCCTTTTGGGGAGGAAATGAACAGGGATCATGCTTCTCAGCTCCTGAGACAAGTGTATGTGTGTGTGTGTGTGTGTGTGTGTGTGTGTGTGTACAAGTTCAGCTCTGCATGACTTCCTCGGGCGGGCAGGGAGGCGAGGCCCCACAACCAGCTCAAGTGTCCAGATGCGAAGGACTCCTGTCTGAGAAGCCAGACTTCCCAGCCACCCTGGGGGTGGGGAAGGGGTCTCTGAGTATTAGCCACCGCTGCTGTTTGGGGATAAAGAGACCTGAAGGGCTGCCAGGTGGCTGCTGCTCCGGTGGGAGGGGCAAATGGAGGGGGAAGGAGAGTCGCCTGCTTGGCGCATCCCTGTAGCGTAATCCTGCAATTTCACTGTCACTGCACTCTGAACGGGTTCTGCCTTGGGAGCAGGCCTTTGGGAGGCTCCAATTTGATAATGGCCTCACCTCTGCTGAAGAACCAGACCTTGCCACCTGCCCTATTAGCGGACAGGATGGGCTCCCAGGCTGCCCTCCTGTGCAGGGTATTAGTCATGTGCCAAAGGCAACACATAGGCCATAAGTCGGAGCACTGGCTGCCCCACTGGGATTAGTGCAGAGACACTCTCCATATTTTCAGGGCTCTTTTTGAGGGCTGTGGCTGCGAGGACCACAATAATATCATAACATATAACCATAATTCTCTGTACCCCATCACTGGCAGTTAGCTAGAAACAACCAGACTGTTCACTTTCATTCAAATGTCAGCACCATTATTTTAACACCAAGTGTGTCCGATTTGACTCAATATCCCTCCACATGGATGTGAGAGTGGTGGCAAAATGAAATGGCATACTTCTTTGAGCTTTTGTTACAACATGTTCATGTGGCAAACTGTGAAGAAAATGTAGTAATTAGAGGTTAAATTAATCCTTGACAGACAAGCGGCTTAGAAACGCCCTCCTCCCCAAACCCAGCATAAAGCACACCAGTCTTTCAGAATTAGACACGCAAAGCATGTGACGTTGGCAACCGCACTGAAACTACTGTCCCACTTAAAATTCCAAAGTTGGCGTTGCAACCTCCAGGGGCAGATCTTACACACTGAGATCTCATTAAGAACAAAACCCAAACAACCCCTGCCACTGCCAACAAAGCCCACCCAGCCAAGCCCTCCGAGGGGCTGATGGCCCCACACTCCATCAGCAACTTGAAAACAAGATATGACACACGCCTTTTGGAGGCACCACAGCCTTGGCCCTGTCTGATCCTTCACTTACAACCTCCGATTTCAGCTGGAAGAGAAAAGCCCTGTAACTTTATAGAAGAGTAAGTGGGGCCCAGAGAGGAGGCCTGACTTCCCTGAGGTGGCACAATGAGGGGAGACCTAAGGAAAAAGTCTAGTCTCCCACTCTCAGGTAAGTACCAAGTTTGCAATGCCTGCTTAGCACCCATGGGACTTTCCTCTTCCAGCTTGAACATTCTGTAAGCATCTGAGTGTCCAGGTGCATCAGTTCACCAGTGCCAATTCTTTGCAGGAACTGGGGTCACCTGGCCAGGGGGTTTCCAAAAAGGAAGGCAAGGCTGGATCCTGTCCCCTGTGCCATTCGTGTGATGTGGGGGGTTCAGGTTCAAACACTGGCAAAGTGGAAAAGCACTGTTAAGGATGGGGAAGAGGGGCTTGGGACAGCTGGACAGAGGACTTGAGATTGTCTGAAGCATTCAGGATGACAACTTAGAGCTGTCATCAGGCCTTTAGTTCCAAAAGGCCCAAACTTCCTCTCCAGAGATGGAAGAAGGCACAAGCCGGGGTCACCAGGTCCTTCCAAGGCAGATGTCATTCAATAGCTCAGGCCCTGCAGCCTTCAGGGGCCTCTTCTAGAAGCAGCAGAAACCAAGTCCAGATCCTCCCACAGGCGGAGGAGAGGAAGAAGCGCAGGGTGGAAGCTCATGCTCAGCTCATCCTCCTCTGGGCCTTGTGGAACAATTCTCAGTCTTAGGAAAGCAGCATTTCCCACTTAATGGGTTACTTCCTGGGCAGAGCAAGCAGCAGGGCACCCTGGGAGGTGAAGGTGGTTGGGATGCCCCATCGAAGCTGGGGCTGGGCTGTGTGCCCAGGGGCATGGTGTGGGTCAGAGGGCAGCCAGGGCAGGACTTAAGCCCTGTCCCTGGAAGGCTTCACTCTGGGGAGCCCACAGTCAGCAAAGCCCCCTACTATGCCTCACCCCACAGTGACAAATCTGATTGCTTTGGGAATTATGAAGAGGTCAGATGAAATTGGGGTGCTTCTGTGAATGGGGAGAAAGAAGAAAGCAATGGAGTGGGAGAGGGAGGGAATCCAACTGTTTTTTTTTTTTTTTTCCTATTCCCTCCCCTTGCAGAAAATGCTCCTGGTTCTTCAGCTGCCAGGCTGGTCTCTTGCGAGCAGGACCCCATGGGACTATGCACTGAAATCCTGGCAGGTAAATAGTATAACAAGCCAAGCCCCTCATCTCCTCAGGGAACCCCCCCCCAACTGCCCAAGGGCTCACCGGAGCCCGATGTTCCTCCTCTGCGACACTTGCAGATGAAATTATGACACAGTGATGACAGAAACAAGTAATAAGCACTGCCATAAAACCCAGTCAGGTTCGTACAGATTAATGAAGTTTCTCGCCTCAAAGTCCGGAAGACAGTTCAGGACTCAGTGTCTGCAAAATCAGACTGTTCACACTGAGCTTGGTGACGCTGCTTTCCTGCCGTACAGTTGACTGCTGCTGCCTAGGTTACCCCAGTGGCTGGCGTTCTGAGAGGTGTATGATGGGAATTGGTTTATTGTGCTGATCCATAGTAAGTGACTCCTGTTCCCTGATCATTTATCTCCCTCCCCAACCACATCTGGGTCGGTCTATTCACGCTCTCAGCATTCTATCTGCTCCAACAAACACTCAGCCTTTTCTGCTTGGATAAGGAGATTTTTCAGTTACATCCATTATATGTGTATCAACATTTATGGCAGCAAAATAATTGCCAGAGAGCTCAGAGGACAAAAGGTCCTCCCTCATAATGTGATTGGTAAAAAAAAAAGAAAAAAATCAATATTAACATCAAGCAGGCTAGTGGCAGATTCTTACATGACTGCTGTGTCCTCCAAGTTGGAAATGTGATTTTTTAAAAAACATCCAGCTGGACTAGGAAGCAGTGAGTTCAGAGCCCATACTCCAGTGGGGCACATGTGTGGAGGAGGAAGGCCTTTTTGTCCTTGAAACCTTGACTGAGTAACTGCAAAGCACCAAATCTGTTCTATACTAGATGAGTCCTTTGGAGACATGCCAGTCTAATTTCAAAGGGCTTGAGTCCCGTTATCTGGAAACCAACCCAGTGTTGAGGTGGCTGGCCGTCAGCAGGTCCTCAGACCACCAGATTAGGGGTACCAGACAGGAAGCCCTGCAGGTTGCTTTCCAGCCTCCAGCATCCATGCGTCTGGGTTAGAAGTTCACATGGGTGAAAGACTCAGAGAGGGAACACTTTCCACTTCTGTGTTGTTTGGATTGACCTTCTGTCCTTTTCTCTTCCTCCCTCTTCTTGCTGCCCCTCAAAATCTCAGCTCCATTTCTTTACCTATCTAGCCCCCGCCCCACCCCAATAGTATTTCAGTTCCCCAGAAAATGACTATTCCATTCACAAATCACAGAATGTTAGAGCTGGAAGGCACTTGGACTCCAAGGTCATGGTGGGGGGAGGGGGGCAAGGAGGGAGGATGGACTTGCCCAAGATCACTGTGCCAGTTAGTGGGGAGATTGTTCTAGAACACAAGTTTCCCAGCTCCTAGGCTAATGATCTCTCGAATGCATCACTGCAGAAAAAGAAAAATCAGAATCTTGGAAAAAGTTTACGGCAGATAGGAAGCCCCTTTAAAGAAGGCAAGTGGTTCTGCTGTCAGAAGGACCACTTGCCCAAGATCAGTTTCTGCCCATTTCAAAAACCTAAACAGCAGTTGAGTTTCGTAGGGAGAATCTATTAACAGGCGTATTTTAAGCCTTTAGGTGATCCGCTTAAAAGGAAAAAAAAATGATATTAAATGTGCTGGCCAACCTTGACAAAATCCCTTTCCTTAGTGCAAAGAATCAACCACAGTAAATCTCTTACCTTAAGATGCAATGAGTGCATGGCCCCCGCCACCACCCCAGCAACAGGCTATTTCCTAGTTGAGTTTAAAAATTCAATGACGTTCCTATTTCAACCCACACATCTGTGTCACTGTCAGCGTCAGTGGCAGGAAAACAGAAGTAACCCTTTGCTAATGATTTCCTAACATGGAATTTCCTCGTATCTCCTCAAGTCTTTCTGTTTCCAATGCCAAACTGTTTCACCACCCCCTCCCCACCTTTCTTAAACACATTGTACTGAAGGAAAACTGAAAATGGTCCCAGGCACAAGATGATGCTTTCTAAGGAGATCTTACAAGGAAAAGCTGCAGCTCTTTGTGATATTTTTAAGAGGTGGGGAGAGAATTGCTAGTTTTTCTAAAGCCAGTACCAACAAAACAGAGATTTCCTTCTGGGCATCTTGGAATCTCTCAGCCTGGCTCTCTTTCCCTTCTCCCGCCTCCTTCCCAAGTTCCACTTTGAGCAACATTCATACACCAGTGCTGAAGGTAACACGCTTAAGCAGTGGAGGCACGCGTGGGAGGAGGCCGAGGGCCAGGGAGGAGGCCAATGGCCCTCAGGGCCAGGGACGATCTTTGCAGAACTAACGAAGCACAAAGCAATATAGGCGCCTATGACGTTTCTCCTCTGGAGAATATCCTATTTAATATGCACATTGGTCACAGAGAGAAAAGAGGGCTGTTACTTTAAGGGGAAGTCGCTGATTAGCTGCTCGGGCTGGCAGCAAACAGCTGGTCTGTCCGGCAGGTTCAAGGCCATTTCAGCTTCTCTCTTATGGAGGCACCATATGTTCCATCTCGCACATCAGCAGCTTTATTTTCCAATGATCTTGTTCCAGAAGGGAAGCACAAAGGGAAAGGAGAAGGTGGACCCCGTGTTTACCCTTTGAGTACTTCCTGTGGTTTTTAGATGCAATGGGGATGTGTATGTTTCGAGGCTGAGGACAGTTAACGCTTCTCCTTCTATTCCAAAGACCAGAGAACAAATGTCGGATCAACAGTTACGAATACCCTCCAGAGATCGGAAGAGAGTGCAGTAGGGGAAGGACAGTGAAAAGGCACACATACTACGTGGCCAGGAGATTAAACGGGAAGATGGGGTGGAGGCGGGCAAAAGAGATCTGGAAGAATCTGCTCAGGAGACCGACCAGTCGAGTTCGGGCCCCACCTACTTCTCCTGATTTGTCAATTTTTCTTATGGCCAGTATTCCCTTTCTGAACAAACTTCACAAGTAGACCCGCGGACCCGTCAGGGGGTGCGGTGGCGGGGCCAGTCAGGCCGACAGGCTGGCTAAAGGTTACCACAAACAGTATGTTTAACATTCCTCAGCTCAAAACCGACTTCCCGCAAGTTTGGGGGTGGGGTGAGGCAGGGCAGGTGTCAGGGATGGGGCCGGCTGAATCCTCACTCCAACTAATGCCGGGAACCCGTGGGTTCTTAACACTCCCAAGCGCCCGGCCTTGGATCCCTACTCAGGCGGCCGACTCTTCACAGTCCAGAGGTGCGCCCTCGTCCCCACTGCTGGCCCGGGCTGCACGAATCTCAGAGGGGAGGTGGCAGTCCCGACTCCCTCACTCCATGCAAAGGGGCCCCGCGGAGCGTTTGAACCCCTGTGTTAGGGGCTGCGGGCAGCTGGAGGGCGCAGGAGGAGGGAGGGGTGCAGTCGCGGGGTGGCGAACGCCTCAGAGTCGCCGCCACCGTCTCAGCCGTCGTCTCAGCCACCAGCAGGTGCGATAGCCACCCTGAGTCCTAACAGCGAGGGGCGCGGGCTGCAAAGCGAAACCGAGGCAAGGGCGCCCCCTATGCCCGGGACCGGCGAGTGCAGTGACGAGCGGTGAGCGGCGTCGGCCCATCCTGCGGAGCGTGCGCCGCCTCTGGCCCCCGCGCCAGTCCGCTAGCCTAGCCGCCCGCCCAGCCGTCCTGGCGGCGGGGGACCCCGGGTGTCCACGGCCGGACACCCCACACCTTCCGAGATTCCTGCCGAGTGGCTTCGAGACCCAGCGCCCTCCCCCACCGCCTACACTTGCCCTCCTGTCCCAAGCAACTCGAAGCCACTGGGAGGCAGCCGCCCCCGCCCCTTGCCTCTGCCTCCCTTTCCCCTTCCCTCTCTCTAGCCTCCAGGGAAACAAAGGGGCTTTTTAGAAAGCGAATTGGCGGCGGCGGCGACGGGGATGGGGCGGGGGGGATCTATAAAGACAACAAGAGGCGGGGTGAGGGACGAAGCTGAACGGCCTCCGGGAGCCCCAAGCGACCGTGGAGGCCAGGAAGCCCTAGCGGGAGCGCGGCCGACCCCCCGGTCCGTAATCACTCGGGTGGGGGCCCGCGCTCGCGGAAGGCTGGGCTGCCCCGTTGAGATGCTGCTTGCCGGCTCGCCGAAGCCTGGGAACCGGATCGCCCCGGCCGCGGGACCCAGGCTGGGCGGCGCGAGCCCCGCGGGTTCTCCCCTGGGAGACCCGGGCCCTCTCCTCTTCCCAGCTAACTCTTTCGAAATTGCTCAGGCTTGGGGAGAGTTTGCGTCTTTGTTCCAGCGAGGCAGCCTCTCGTACACCCGACTCGCTCGCTCTCACAAAGTGCCGGAGCTGGCCTTGGTCGGCTACCTGCAAATGGCACGTTCGCCGTGGGGACGGCGCCCTGGGGGGAATTCCTTCTGCTGCCGAACAACGACAAGCCACCCCAGCAAGTGAAGTCACTTCTCTCCACGTCCCTGAGCCATCCTGTGCTCCCGCCCGCGTACACACTCACACCTACAATCGGGGCGCCCCAAACGGCCGCACCCGGCTGCAGGGGCACGACGGGGCGAAACCCCGGCCCGAAGTGCGTCTGTCTGCTCAGGTTCCGACGACTTCAGGGCAGTTTTCTGCAATCTAATCCTATTAGTGTCTGCTCAGTCCGCATTTAATCACGGATCAAAATCAGACGGTACGGCCAGCTTTCCAAGAGGCTTCCGACACGCTGCCTCGGGACGGAGCCTGACCGAGCCAACTGGCCGTGAAAAGTATTTGGCGGCGCTCCGGGGGGCTTCCCACCCGCCCTTGTTGGCGCTGGGTTGTGCCGCTGCTCCGAGGCCTGGGAGCTCGGGTCGCGGGGGCGCCGGGAGCTCCGGGCAGGAGCCCAGTCGGGGCTGCCTCCGGCCGCCAGCTCTGCTCGGGGCTGCTCTCCAGAGGAGAATTTGGCAGGGAAGGGAGCGAGAGGCGGCGGGCTCGGCGCGCGCACACTCCACACTCCCGTTCGGTGGCGGCAAACTGGCTACGGGTGGGGGTGGGGGGTGAATCCTGCGCCCAGCGCCCACTGCCGACTGGTCCAGGCTCTGGGAGCCGGGATGCGAAGGCAGCGTCGCCAGTGGCCTCCGGGCAGCGAGCGGCTCCGGGTGCGCCGGGACCGAGCGGGAGCCTCCTGGTGGCCCAGCGCGGCCGGGTGAGCCCTCGTGGCCCGCGCCCCTCTGCCTTCCCTCCTCAGTGCTTGACTGCCCCTGCCCGATTCCAGACACCCGGCGAGCGCCGGGGTGCAGGCACAGGCCACGGTCCCGGGGTATGCGAGCTGCGCTCCGCTCGGCCCGGCCAGTTAGAGAAGCGGGCGACCACGCGCAGCGCCAGGTGGGCCGTGTGCTCGGAGCAAACTTCGGGGTCCCCCGGCCCTCAGTAACCCGGGGCCTGCGCTCCTCCGCGACGCAGGCCACAAGTGGGGGCCACAAGTGCAGCTCGGCGCCCCCAGAGCATTCGGACCTCCCGCGCCCGCCCTCAGCCTTACCGTGCTGCGGAGCTCCCGCGGCGGCGGCGGCGGCGGGGGCAGTGCCCAAGGGGCAGGCTGCCGCCAGCGCGGGCAACCTGGCCTCCTTGGTGGCAGATCTCCCCGGGCTAGTGGCCGGTGCCCCACGAGCCCGCCCGCCGCCGGCCGCTTCAGCTCGCGGCCAAGTTCATGCCGGCGGCGCTGCAGCGGCGGCCTCAGTCTGCTCGCTCCATTCCCACCGCCCGGCTCCGCGCCGCGCGCCCGGAAGGTGGAGTTTCGGGGGTTTAAGTTACTGATAGGCATTTCTCACTGCTGTGTCACTCGGGGAGGAGGAGACACGCACGCCGCACACTCACACACCCTCACACTCAAGGCGACGAGCGGCTCCGGCCTTAAAGGGGAAGCCGCGCTGCCCCGCCCGCGACCCCGCCGGACAGGGAGTCCTGAAACGCCGAGTTCCGGGCCCGCACCGGGCCGGGGGCAGCAGAAGGCGGCGACCGCCAGAGGGGCCTACGGGGCCGTCCAGCCACTCTCTGAACAGGAAAGCGGCCACAGGCTGGCCTCCCTGTGGTCGCCTCGCTTCTCCAGTCAACTCCAGCCGGGCAGCCGGGCAGCAACGGGAGGCAAGGAAGGGGCACGGGGACACTCACCTCGCTGGCTCCGCACGCTGCGGGAGACGGTCGGTGCCCTAGGCGGCAGGTGGCCTGCCTAGACGGTGCGCCGCTGGCCAGAGGCGACAGCGGGGTGACCGAGCGTCCCCGGGCACGAGCGGATGGAGCTGGCCGGAGGGCAGCAAGCGGGGCCCCGCGCGCGCGGCAGGTACACTTCCCGCTTCTGGGCCGAGCGAGCCGGCGGTGTGCGCCCTGGTAGGACGCAGAGCGAGCTGGGAGAGCGGGAGAACCAGCACTCACCAGCGACAGGGCCGGAGCGCGTGCCAGACCAACGGAGACCGCGGGAGGCCAGAGAGAGGGCAAGATCGAATCCCAGAGTGGCACTGGTGGAGAGGGGGCCGGAGCGGGAAAGAGAGACACAGTGCGGGGCGGAGGGGAGAGAGACAGTGGGGGCGGGGGAAGAGAGACACGGGGGGGGGGGGCGGAGGCAGAGACAGTGGGGGGCGGGGGGTGCGAAGAGACACAGTGCGGGGCGGAGGGTGCGAAGAGACACAGTGGGGGCGGGGGGGAAGAGGCACAGTGGGGGCGGGGGAGGAGAGACTGTGGGGGACGAGGTAAGAGAGACACAGTCGGGGGTGGGGGAAAGAGACACAGTGGGGGCGTGATGGAGAGACAGTGGGGGTCGGGGGGGGAGAGAGAATAAGAGCTGGCAGCTCCCCGGAGGACCCCTATTGTCACCCGGGACAGAGTAACAGCTTCAGGTAGCCAGTTCCACGCCCGTCCCCCTTTCCCTCCCCCGCAGAGACCGACCCCCAGCCGCGGCCCTGGCCTCATCTCCCTCGCCCCGGGAGGGTGCTCACCTTGCGCGGGCCGCTGCCTGGCAGGGAGCGCAGGTCTCACGGCCGCCGCGTCGGCCCGCCGGCTCCCGCCCAGACGGCCAAGGTGTCCCGCGGTGACAGCCGTGGAGACCCGGGCTCTCAGGTGGCGACTACCGAACTGCACCCGACCCCGCTCGTGGCCTAGAGGCGCCCCTCCCCCGGGGGCCCCCGCCGCCCCCGCTCCCACCCGGGTGCGGACCCTGTCTCGGCCTCCCGCCGGCGTGCTCGGCGAGAAGCCCGGGCGTGCCAGCCAGTCTCCCGCCTCTCTGGCCCCGGGCCGGCGGAGCCCCCGCGGGAGCTGGGCTGGCCTGGCCTCGCGCCGCGCGGGGTTATCCCGGGGCAGACACCTGCGGCTTCTGCAGGAACACGGCTTTTTCGTGAACTGCCCGGCGGCGAGCCTGAGCGTGCCGCCCGCCCTCTACCCACCCCCTACCCCCCGGGCATCAAGGCCCGTGGCTCCCCTCCCCGTCTCCCCCGGGGGCTGGCCCGCGCCCCCCAATCCAGGGTCCCCGTCTGGGCTGCATTTCCTAACCTAAACTTCCAGAGTGGCAGCGGGGGCCGAGCCCAGCCCGCGGACGCCGCGTCTGGTCCGACAGCAGCAACGTCGAGTGCAGCCCCTGAGTGGCCTGTGGGCTCCCGCCTGCACCTCCGAGGAGCGACCTGTTAGCAGCACATCTGGTCACGACTCGGCCGAGTTGCGGGCCGGGAACAAAGGGGAGGACCTGCCGCCCTTTCGGCCCCTCCTTCCCTCCACGCCCACGCCCTCAGTCCGAGAGAAGCGCCGAGCCCCCTCCCGGAAGCGAACGAAGTCCTTTCGTGGGCTGCGTAGGTGTGCCCGAGCAGATCGCTGGCCTCGGAGCGTTTCCCGAAGTTTCCTGACGGAGGAGCCACGCCCGGGCCCCGCCGCGGGCACAGGTGTCGGAGTCCTGCTCCTCCGTCCCGGTCCCGGGGCAAGCACGGCCCTGCCGGGCTGTTGGGAAGGAATCCACCTTGGCCGGGGCCCGCTAGGGCTGCCCTGCCAGGAGAACCTATCGCGCTCTGGTGATCGAAACGGATCGCAGTTCCTTACCTTCGGTCCCCACTAGGCCGCAGTTGGAGACCCGGGGCCCTGGCGGGTCGGGGTCCTGCGGGGACGGGGGTCATCCTAGACCCACCGCGTCCCCGTAGAGCGAGAGCAAGTTTGCATCTTGAAGCAAAGTGGATTAAACAAAACGGAAGCAGGCATAACTGTTGTCTGTTACCGAGTGTTGCGAGTGGTTTTCAAATTTGCTTCCTGTCCACCTCCAAGTGCACTGATCCTGGGGTGGAAAACGGGGATCCGTTCCCAGGAGCCTTCCCTCCACCCTCGTGTCACTTCTCCGCATCCTCAGTGGACCAGGTGGTCCTCACTTCCCCGTGGGGCCTGGGAGTCAGGGAGATCCCAGGCGCACCCGTGCCAGAGGATCCACGGCCCGCTTGGCACAAGGGCCTGGATGGCCGCTAGACATCTCCAGCTCCACGAGGCCTGAGCCGAACTCCTGACCGTCCCTGAAACACACTCCTCCCATAGTCTGTCACCTTAGTTCACCGCGGCTCCATCCTACAAATTCCCTACAGTTTTCCTGGATTCTTTTCTTTCGCTCACACCCCATATCCAGAGAGGCAGATAGTTCTCTTGTCTCTATCTTCAAAATGGTTCCACGCTCCCAGCCTTCTCCCTTCTGCCACTGCTACCCTCTGTGCCCGGCCACCAGCATCTCCTGCCTGGATTATTGCAGTAGCCACCTGAAAGATTGCCATTTCCTACCTCCCTCGTCCTCTTCTCCCCTGCCCCAGGAAGGTCTTCTGCAGCAGCTCCCCACTTCTCCCAACCTGGATGACACCATCTTCCTTCTTGCCCTCACTTGCTCTGCTCCAGGCCTCCTGACTCTTCCTCAACACACAAGGTACATCTGTCCTAAGGGCCTTTGCACTGGCTCTTCTGTGTGTTGGAATGCACTTGACCAGATAGCCACTGGGACCGCTCCCTCCTTTCCTTTCATCTTGACCAACCTTGGCAGAAGTCACCTGGCCAACCTATGCAACAGTTCAAAGCCCTATACCCATCTCTGGCACTCCACTCCACTTCCCTTTGTTTTCTCTCTAGTACTTAACTAGCTTAACTAACTGACCTGTCAATAGATTAGATCCCAAGAGAGCCACCATCGGTGCCTGTTTTGCTCACTGTTAAATTCGTAGCTCCTGACATGGTACCTGGCACAGAATATCTGCTCA
This sequence comes from Bubalus kerabau, assembly GCF_029407905.1. Classification (NCBI taxonomy): domain Eukaryota; kingdom Metazoa; phylum Chordata; class Mammalia; order Artiodactyla; family Bovidae; genus Bubalus; species Bubalus kerabau. Next base: position 43,646,532 of record NC_073647.1, on the reverse strand, counting down.
CTGAATGTTAGTAGGATTCTGTTTTCCTGGAACATTTCAGGAAACTCTGGGAGCCACAGCAGTGTACAACACACGGGGAAAGGGACCCATAGCTGTCGTTACATTTTAAGGAGGTTTATGAGACCAGTCTCGGATCATGTCACCAAGGGGCATTGTGGCCCAGATGTGTTGTGGTTCTTTCAGTTCCTGTTGGAAACAGAGGTTCCCTTGTGGTTTTTGCCTTGAGTACTCCAAAGCTAATGGAGAAATGGGAGGCAGTGAGGAAGAGGACTTTGTACTCATTGAATAGACTGGCTATGAGACCGTTTTGTTGCCCCAAATGTGGACCAGGTCTGGAGCTAACAGCTCTCTCCATGCATCAAGGTATACCGTGTACTTTACCTGCATGAGTCTATTTACCCAGTAGATGCTAAGCTATTGTCATCTCTGTGTTCTCGATGAGGAAATGAGAGGCTCAGAGATGGGGGGGCATGTCTGGGGTCACACGACTAGAGAGTGGCCGAGCAGTAAGCAGTTGGGCCTCAAAACTTGGGCTGCTTCCACCTGTCAAGTGGCTGCTCACATTTAGTGGGAGCAGCCCTGGACTGCGGGTCCAGGCAAGGAAAGGAATCCTACAACCTCTCCAGGGGCTGCCCTTCCCCAGGGATCTCCTGGCCCTGTTGCTTGAGAAGCTGCCAAGCAAAGGGTCAGACTTGGGCTATGGGAGTTCAGGGGCACCATGGCAAGGCCAATGTGGGCCCTGCCTTTGGTCTGACACAAACCTGTAGCTTGAGAGATAAGAAAACAGTCAGCAGACACCTCTTATTCATAGGCAGAGTCCTGTGAACATACAATAAGTTTTTCCACATTCATGTGACAGGTGTGGGGCTTTAACTGGGCAGCTTCTGGAACTCTGTGTTGCCTGCGTAGGTGGGGGCCCTTGGAGAGCAGGCATGCTGACTGCAAGTATAGCAGTTGCTCTGTTTGTCAGTACACCCTTGCTCCAAAGCCTCCTGTGGCTTTCTACTGCCGATAGCACTAAGTCCCAACTCCTCAGTCTGGTGTCCCACAGGTGGGCCTCAGCCTTCATCCGGATTCATCTTCTGGTGTTTTCACACATGCTCCTGGGCCTTCTGCTCAGTTGGACTGTTGATTGGAAACCAAACAATCCTGGTCCTTCTGACCTCTACACTTTGCTTATGCATTTCTGCCTAGGATGCTGGCTGTCCTGTCAAAATTCCACCTGACTTTCAGGGCTCCTCTCAAAAGGCTCATCCTCCATGAAGCCTGGCTCAAGTTGCATCACATCACAGCACCGGTGCCCTCTCTCCCTCCCTCTGCCAGCCGTGAGCCTGTCTCTCTGATTCTGCACGCCTTTGCCCTCAGCTCTTCCTGTTCCAGTATTTTACCAGAGAAATTTGGGGTTCCCCCCAAAGCCTCCCTGATAAACTCACAGCTGACTCATGGCTGGGACAAAGAGGGGTTCACAGTGTCCTCCAAATGACAGAATCCAGACCCAGAGGGAAGAAATGGGGTGATACACAGTGGCAGAGCTCAGCACAGGACCTGACATTGCCACCCCTCGCCCCCAGCTGCTGCACATGCTTAGAGGCTGTTGGCTGTATCTGGAAGTCACCCCCTACCTACACTCTCTGAGCCTCTCCCCTGTTCCTGGCCCCCTGCAGCTATGCCCCCCACCAGGTGCAGAGACCACACCCCACAGCCCAGGCTCTGAGTGTTAGGCTCCCTGAACATTCTTTCAGGGCTTGTTATTAATAATGCCCCCTCTGCATAGAATCCTAACTGTGATGACCTGCATTTTCTGCCCACAGCAGACTGGTGTCCACAACCAACAGGAACCGGGACAGACAAATATCTGTGGGGAAGCCCAGGGTGGTGACTGTCTCCTGTTGTAGATCCAGGTGCGGCCGCTCTGGCATCTCCTTACTGAGGTGTAGTCAGGGTTGCAGCCCCCTCTGGACGGAACTACTCTTGGCAGGGTACCTGGTCTATAGGTTTTTTGTCCTCAAAGAAGAGGGTGCTGTTATGTGCCCCAAACACCCCCCAAAGACAGAAGGCAGGTATTGAACGTAAGGTGAAATATATTAGGATGAAAGCTCAGTTCTGCACGTGGGTCCAAAGCCATGTGCAAATGATTTAGGCAAATGGTGAGTGTTTTGCTATGTTTGGCAAAAGGTGATTGCGTGCCAGGTGAGGAGTCAGGTTGGGGCACTTGCTGAGGACATGTGGCATTTTGCCCTGGCGGGGTGGATGAGAACCATTGGGAAATCCTTTTAAGTTGAAGTATCATTTTGAGTTGAATTCTCTTCACCATGTTCTTAATTTTAATTTTCTCTGGGATGTTGGTGGTGGTAAGCACTTTTAAGATTCACAATGGAAACAAATAGGAAATTGTTAAAATATTGATTATAATTTCCTGGCAACTTCACTGGTTGAAAAAATAGGAACCTTTAAGAAAGAATCCCTCATTAGCAAGCGAGCAGTTAATCAAAAGGCTGGAGAATGGCTTGCATCGATTTCACCATGAAACCAGAAAGCTGTGGCTACATGTCAATTTTTCCCCTGAAGCTCCTTGCTTACCACAAATGCCACTTTCAGAATGCCATAGGTAGTATCATCAAAGGGTAGATAAGGATGGGAAATGGTTTTGGAAACAGATAGAAATATAATTTAGGTAATTAACATAAATCCAGATGACTGCCAGTTTTCCTCTTGCACCATACATACAACTGAAAGACACTGTCAAAGCTTTTATATAGAAAAAAGTATGCAGATGGCTTGCTAATTATTACTCTCTATGCGATGACATTTTTTTTTTTTTCCAACAGCACAGGCACGACTCAGGCCTCACATGGGAAGAGGCTCCATCCACTATTCTAGGACCCTTCAGAACATTTGCAATTTTATGCTTAGAAATACACACACCCACCAAAATCCAGGCCTGTGGCTGTCCTAGCAACCAGCTAGTCTACTGCCGCACCATCGCTACAAGGGTTCAGAAGGTTAATATGACCTAACGCCAGGGGACCAGCCAGAGCCCAGCATCAAGCAGGCATACTGTCCAGGCAGACATTGGGAAAAAACAAAAACACAAACACAAATGGACAACGTGCTCCTGCTGTTCTTGGTTTGGAAAACACAATCATCTTAAAATTAAAAGCAGCCCAAACTGTTGGCGCACCCACTGTGCACCAGGGCCTGTACTTCACATCATGAGCTCATGAAGCCTCATAAGAACTAATTTCAGAGTGGTGCAGACTGAGGTTCAGAGACGTTCAGCAACTTGTCTTGAGATCGCACAGCTGCTCACTGGTGAAACCAAGATTTGAATGACCTAGGCGGTCTGCTACAGCGGCCTCCAAAAAATTCCATGAAGACAAAACTCACCAGGGAGATGGGAAATAACATGCACTTCACATGTTACCAACTCTGTGCCTGTAGCTTTGCTAGTTTGCTGGCTTGCACTGCCTTATGAAAAAGGACTGTCACATTTTCAGCAATTTTGTGAACTTGTTGATAGGTCTTGGTAGCTTGTAATTGACCATGGTGGGAGTAGCTACACTTCCAGAAATAGGCACAAGTCCAGGCTGGTTATAAATGTTAAGAAACATTCCATTACATACAGACATTAGAGCCAGACTGCCTGGTTCAAATCCTGGGATCACCACTTGCCATATGGCCTGGGGAAAAATGAAGACCTTAGTCTGCCAAAGGGAGATAATCACAGTGCCTGTCTCATTGGCTGGTTGCAATCATTCAAATAAAAATAAATCCGTATAAAGCACCTGCCACAGTAGAAGTGATGGGCTACTGTTTGTAAAAATAAGTATACTCCAACTGCTAATAATTACTATTATTTTTATTATTACTTCATCTAAAGTACAGTAACATGTCCTAAATATTCTCTCTGCCTCTGGTCTTGTGCCCTCCAGTGCATCCTCCTCACAGATGCGAGGGTAAATTTCTAGAATACAGATCTTGCCTTGTTCCTCCCTTGCTCAAAATATCTCTGCTTCTGCTGCTGCTGCTGCTAAGTCGCTTCAGTCGTGTCCGACTCTGTGCGACCCCAGAGATGGCAGCCCACCAGGCTCCCCCGTCTCTGGGATTCTCCAGGCAAGAACACTGGAGTGGGTTGCCATTTCCTTCTCCAATGCATGAAAGTGAAAAGTGAAAGTGAAGTCACTCAGTCGTCCAACTCCTAGCGACCCCATGGACTGCAGCCCACCAGGCTCCTCTGTCCATGGGATTTGCCAGGCAAGAGTACTGGAGTGGGTTGCTGTTGCCTTCTCCGCAAAATATTTCTATGGCTCCCTATTACCCTCAGGGAAAAGTTGCTGCTCCAAAATATCAAGATCTCTTAGTCTGTTTGGGCTGCCAGAACAAAATACCCTGGACTGGGGGCTGAAACACCAGAAATACATTGTCTCCCAGTTCTGGAGAGTAGATGTCTGAGATCAAGGAGTGAGCAGGCTTGGTTCCTTCTGAAGGCTGTGAGGGAAGGATCTGTTCCAGGTTTTTTCCTTGGCTTGTAGACAGCCATCATCTTCCTGTGTCTCTTGACATTTTCTTCTTTCATTGCACACCCTGTGTCCAAATTTTCCCCTTTTTATAAGGACATGGACAGTATTGAATTAGGGTCCCACCCTACGCTAGTAGCATCTCACCTTAACTAATCACATCTGCAGGGGCGGGGGAGCCTGGTGGGCTGCTGTCTGTGGGGTCGCACAGAGTCGGACACGACTGAAGTGACTTAGCAGTAGCAATAAGGGCACATTCTGAAGTACTGACAGAACATCAACACATGAATTTTTGTGGGACACAATTCAATCCATCACCATCCACCCTCTGGCCCCTCAAAAGTTCATGTGTTTTTCTCACATGAAAAATACATTCAAAATCTCTAAAAGTCTTATCCCAATTTAGCATCAACTTTCAATCTAAAATCTCATCCACATATCATCTAAATCAGGTATGGGTGAGACTCAAGGTATCATTCATCCTGGGCCAAAATTCCTCTTCATTTGTGAACTTGTGAAAGCAAGCAACAAGTTATCTGCTTTCAAGATGGATGTGATGGTTATGTCTATGTGTTGACTTGACTGGGTTAAGGTAGGCCCAGAGGGCTGAGTGTGTCTGTGAGGCATTTGTGGAGGACGTTTGCATTTGAATCAGTAGACTAAGTAGAGAGACTGACCCTCATCAATGAGGGTGGGCATCGTGAAACCCATGAAGGGCCCAGATGAATCAGGTGAAGGAAAGGCAGAACCCACTCTTCTCTTAAGCTCAGATGGCCATCTTTTCCTGCCCTAGAACTTCAGAGCTCCTTGTTCTCCCACCTTCAGACTCTGGGACTTAGTCCAGTGGCTCCCTTCGTTCTCTGGATTTGGACTGAATTGTACTGTGGGCTTCCCTAGGTCTCCAGTTTGCAGATGGCAGATCGTGGGACTTCTTGGCATCCCTACCATGTGAGCCAATTTCTATCATAAATCTTCTCTTCTTTCATCCATCTATAATCTGTCATCTCCTACTGGCTGTGTTTCTCCGGAGAACCCTAATACAGGGGGACAAGCAGAGGATAGCCATTTCCATTCCACATGGGAGAGATTGGCAGGAAAATAGGGACCACCTGGTCCCAGCAAAGTCTGAAACTTAGCAGGGCAAATTCCATCTGATTTTAGGTTTTTGAATAATCCTCTGGTTCAATGGTTTTCCCTCCAGGTTTGTCCCTCAGCCCCCACAAAAACAATTCAGGCAGTGGACATAGCCAACAAGTGGCTGTTCCAAAACACATTGTTCTTTCATACCTCCATGCTGTGCACTCTGTGCTCCCCAGGGGCTGCAGAGGGCCCTCCTTTCATGGCTCACTTGGGCCACTCCTCTCAGCCATCAAGCCTCAGCCAGAGCTTTTGTTCTCATCTGTGTGGCCTTAATGGACCCCCACCCCCCACCCCTGCCCAGAGGCCAGGAGAAGGAGCTGCCTGTTTACAAAAAGCACCTTGGCAAGTGAGCTGCTCCTTGACGTGGGTGGAGGGGTGGGGGTGGGTTAGGGGGGACCTCTGAGGGATGAGGGGATGGGATGGAGGGTGGAGGTGGTGGGAAGTGGGGTCCTCACCACTCTGCCCTGTAACTGTGGATATGCCACACTAGACTGGGGACCCCAGGAATTCAACTTGTTGTGTATCAAGTCTCAGCCCAGGGCCAGGTGCAGAGCTGTTGTGCCATACATAAATGCTTTTGCTGAGCACTTCCTGTGCAGAGTGTTGGGCTTAGGCTGAGCATGCTTGGGAGAACAAGAACGGACCATCTCACACTCATCATTAGAGCCAACAGAAGTACTACTTTGCAGAGCCGCAGGGCCCTTGGCTGCAGGCGCTGACACCTGACACGTAGTAACTCATGGGATCCAGAGATTACACGACACAGTGTAAAGGCAAGCAACCAGAAGCCAGCCGACTTTCAATCCAGGCTTTGCCACTTCGTAGCTGTGTGACTTTCCCCTCTCTGTGCCTCTGTTTCCCCTTCTATAAAATGGAGCTCGTGGGGTACCTACCTCAAAGGACTTGCGTGGGCTCAGTGACTTTATATCTTTCAGGTGTCAGCTGTCACTCAGCTACAGCCAGTTTTGAGCTGCTGCTTTTGCTGATGCAAAATGCTTGCCAAGGGCTAAGCATGCTCATCTGCCCAGGGACAGGGCTGGGAAAGGTGAATCTTAAGGGCCCCTCCAGCCCTCACAGGGCATCTGCTCCATGCATGAGATGACCAGAGTGCACCAACAGGCAACATGGACAAATAAATGTGTGGATGTGGGGAGGGGGATGGTGACGCCAGATGTTTGTTGGTGGCAGCTCCATCAAATGATAGGAGTTCTGGCTTGGGAGGCAAGACCCTGGGTTCCCAGTTCAGGCCTGTGCCTGACCCAGTGTAGGACCTGGAGCAAGCTCCCTTCTCTCCCTGGGCTTTACTTCCTGCTCTCCACAGGCACAGACCTCCCAACTGAGGCATTTTCCAGAAAGGCCCCCTACTTGCCTTGGTAGTTGAGAGACCTGTCCTGGGTTGCAGGAAGCCACCGATTGTGTTGGAGCTGGAGCTATGCCTCCACCATCCTGCCTTCCAGCCACACAGTGTGTCTGCCAGCAGGGAAGCGCTACTGCCTTAAGGAATGAGTCTAGATGTCACCTGGTGCAATTCAAGTAATGAAACCAAAGGGCAAGGCAGTGCCTTGCTGATCTACCCTGTGAGCTGGGACACTCGTCTCCCCAGCCCTTTCTCCTGAGCGCAGGGGCAGGAGAGACCAAGAAGATGCTTTGCTACCCAAGTGCATTCTCTCTGGGCACCTCATCTCTGCCCCAGAGCCTCAGGACCTAAGATTTGGTGCAGTCTTCTTGCCCCTGCCTTGTTGCCCAAGGCTCTTCCAAGGTGGCACTATATGGGGAATTACGGTACTGGGCACTTGCCAGGAGGAAGAGAGTGTGTGCTTTACATGGGACTGAAATGTCCCTACTGTTCAGAGAAAGGAGATTCAGAGAAGATGGCAAAATTGGTGCCTTTTGCAGCAGCCAAATTTCCATCTCGTCGTTGTGTGCTGGCAACGTGATGCCCAGAGCCAGATCACACAGGCTGGTGTCACATTGCCTCAGCGGCAAAACAAACAGCATTAGTAATCAAGTCCTCTGGGTGTGGTGGCAGATGCCTGGCTGGCTCGGGAGGGCCATAGTGGTCGCCTTAGAGTTTTGGGGTGGTCAGCAAGCCAGATGTGGTGCCACACTGAGCCTCAAGCAGGGCTCAGCTTCTTTCCTGTCCTGCCCTGTCCCCAGCCTTGTCCCACAGAAGCTATCCTTCCCAAGACGTGTCATCGTCCATCCCTGAGTCCTGGCCCTGTTTGGCTCCTCATTCCTAAAGACCAAATATGGCAGTGTACCACGTCACGGGTGCCACTCCTCCATGCTCAGTGAAACTGGTGGAATCAGAGCGGAAGCCTCAAGAAAGCTATGGAGTATAAGTTCTGTAGGGTGGCCATGAGGGACTGAGTTTCTGTGCAGTGGGATGAACAGCAAGCCAAACATTTCCTGCCTACTCTCCCAGCCAACACCACGCCAACCCCTCTTGCTGTCTGCTTGTTCCTGATAATGAAATGGCCATTTTGCCTGTGTAACGTTACTGATTTTATTAGTGATTATTGATTTTCAATTGTGGTTTCCTGGGACTGTGGGATGGAGCAAATTGATGGCATCTCCATCCATTCACTTGAGGCTGTGGGCTAGGACATGTGCAGCTCAACCATGGCTGAAAGGGTATCTTCCTGCTTCTTCATTTCCTTCCACTCACTGTCTTCTCAAGAATCCTCCAACTCTCTTCCTCCAAAGTCCCAGCTACAGATGGGAGCAGATAGGGCTTTAAGTGGAGACACTGATGATTTTTTTTTTCCATGGCTCCGACTGATCTCAAGACCCACTCTGCACTCATTTTCCCCTGGAGGAAATGCTGGCTGGTGTCTTTGGCAAGCTCTAATAGCAGAGACACCTAAGTGCAGACTCCTAAGGTCTGGAGGCAAAGTCATACCTTCTGTGACAGAGGTTTTCCTTCCTTTAGAAAACAGCTCTTGGAGTGCTACTGTGCCTTGGTAGAGAGTGTTTGACCGTGGAACCCCAAGTAACCGTAAGTCTGCAGTTGCCCATCATGAACTAGGTATTATTAAATCCAATAAATCATAAGGTCAGGTAAGTGCATCCTTTGTATGGTGAAAACAGTATAATTGGACTTTGGATCCAAGAAGGTACAGAGATTCAAGTAAATGACACAAACAGATGGTCCAGACTCTTGTGTCATCTACATCTGTTGTGTTGACCATACCATTCCATCAGCTCATCCCTACAGCTTCATGGAGTTTCCCAGTGCCCCACTGATGGAGGTTAAAATGATCTGGGCCTGGGTCTCAACTGGCTTGGTACAATGTATTGGTAAAAGCTCAGAAACAAGTGGACTGCAGCTCCATTCCAACTCTATTCAGTGATAACATAAAGAAGGGTGATAAAGGGAAATACTCCTAGTGGGTGGAGTTGCAAGTGACAGAGTTGGTTATCAACCTGATGTGGCGGGAGACGTGGTCTATAGACCACTGAATGGGAGTGATTGCCATAGCCTATGGTCATGTGTCAAATTTTGCCCACCTTCCAAATTCATGTGTTGAAGTCCTAAGCCTGGTGCCTCAGATTATGAACTTACTTGTAAATAGAGTCATCGCAGATGTAATTAGTTTAGATGAGGTCATACTGGAGTAGGGTGGGCCCTAATCCAATGTGACTGGCATCTGTATAAGAAGGGGAAGTCTGGACACAGAGACACATATAGTGAAGAGATGCAGGGAGAGGTGGCCATCTATAAACCAAGGAAAGAGGCCTGGGACTGATCCTTTTTTCAGAGCTCTCAGGAAGAACCAACCCTGCTCACTCCTTGATTTTGGACTTTAAATCTCCAGAATCTGGAGACAATACATTTCTGCCCTTTAAGGCACTTTGTTATGACAGTCCAGGCAAATTAACACACTAGTTGGCTAGGGGCCCAGAGGGAACATGCTTGGAAAATCATGTTCATGGCCAAGAAGATGCAGGAATGGGCATGGGATTCACCAGGATGACCATGAGGCCAAGCATCACTTGTAGCACTGGGCCTGATAGAATAGCCCATTAAAGGCTTATCAAAGATGATAGTTTGGGAATAACACATTTGGCTCGAGGGGCTGTCCTCCAGGACACAGTAAGGACATGGACCCAATGGCTGATATACAGTCTCCAATAGCTAGGACCCACAGGGGTGGAAGCCAAGCGCTGGACCTACAGACGAGTGGGCCTTCTCACCGTCACTTCCAGTTACCCCTTTGTGAAATCCGTGCTTCCTCACCCTGAAGCAGGAAGCTTCCTGGCCTTCAGGCAGATTAGAAGTTCTGGTTTGCTGGGATGGACTTTTTGCCCCAGGGGTCACAGTAGCAATTCCATTGAACTTAAAGCTGCAGTGACCATCTGGTCAGTTTGTGTTTCTCATCCCTGCAAGCCAGCAGGAAAAGAAACAAGGGATTAGGGCTCGCTATAGCAGTGGTGGGGACAAGTATGCTTAGAGCCCAGTAAATTCCATGGGGGCATTTTCTTGGTGCTTCCACGTCCAATAATAAATGCGCACAGGCAATTGCAGGAACCGTGGCTCAGGGCAAGGTAGCCACAGGCTTTAACTCCTCAGGGGTACAGGTGTGAGTCGCCTTCCCAGGCAAAAAATACAGAGCAGCCGGAGGAACAGAGGGTGAAGGAGAGCACAAGGACTAGCAGTTATGGCCCTGGCATCAGCTGTTGCACCGGGGACTGTCACTTTTCCATGAAGCCTCTTGGATTAAAGTCTCTGCAGAGGTTGCAGCTGGTCAGCACCCTGAAGGGGCCTCTGGGTAGATAGAGTGGTCTTGGACTTTAAATGTCTTAAGGAAGAATTGAAAGCATTTTCTCAGAAATGAAGGCCCCATATGGTCCCATGGGAGGGGACATGATGGAAGGCCCCTCACTTCTGTTCCTTCGGGTCATTCTCCCCGCCACATCCTCATACATAAGGCTTTGTCTTAGATTCGACTTTCCAGGGAGTGCAGGCTGAGGGAGTAAGCACAAGCCAGGCCTCACGGCGCTTCCAGACTGACTGGAGAGGAAACAGGACATTATGTAGCTGGTGTAATGTCTCTCATTCAGTATGGCAGGAATGTGGGAGATCACAGCAGCCTTAAGGCCTAGGAGGGCTTCCCTAAATTATGACACATGTCTCATCAGGAGAAAGCAGTGTGGGCCGTTGCTCTTGAGGGGAGTGTTTTTTCAGGGCTGAGGGAGTAGGGGTGTGTCCAAGACTGTTGGATGTTTCAGTCTTAGAAGCAGAGCTGGCTGTGGGGAAGGGGGGCAGCTGGAGCTGTGAATTCTTTCTAGAAGAAGTGAGGCCCTGCAGGAGATGAGGCAAGATGGGGTTCAGGACCCAGGGGGATAGGTCTCTATCCACAAAGGAAGCAGCAGCCCTTTTCCCTCTGAGGTTGAAGAGAAAAAAGGAGGGGAGGCTGCACAGGGTGGGTATGCCAACTTAGAAGTGGCAAGGACCTAAAAGCCTCAAGTTGACAGACTCGGCCCTTCTCTGTGAAGCCCAAGTTGAGTTGGCCTGCTCTCAGAGAAGCCAAAGCTTAGCCTGTGGCTGGCGGAGTTGGGTGGGGCTAGCGCCAGAGGAGGCTGGTGGTGGACTCCTGGCAGCTGCTATGGAGGATTCCAGGGGATCAAATAGATGGAAGGAGCGGTTCTGCCCCTAGAGGAAGGCCGTGTAACTCTGCTGAACAAAGAGGGCTCGCCCTCTACACCCTGAGTTGCTCTGAGTTCACCTTTCCCTCCTCTTGATCCCACTGCGTTCTCTTTCTACCACCCCTTCTGCTCTCTCAAATGCTCCCGTTCCCCATCCCCTTGGCCTTTGCCTGAGTTGTCCCTCATGCAAGCAACAACTGGTCTCAGATCCACCCCCCACCAAGCCACAATGCACATTCTTCAAATTGCAGTGTAGAGCCCCACCTCTAATAAGCTATCTCTGTGATTAATACTGACCATTCTCGAACCTCTGAGCAAAAGCCTAGCGTCCTATGCACTCCTGTAATTCCGGCTGCTCTTTGAATTTAGCCAGGACCTAGCTCTGGGCTCCTGTTAGAGTGTCAACTCTGAAGGGCAGGGGCAAATCTCTTGCTCCCAACCTCCCAAATACACAGGAAAGAAGTCTCCAGACTTCCTTGAGGGATCAAAGATTTTCAGAGGTGAGCCTGATCCAGAAGGACAAGACTGTTCCAGGGGTTCTCAAGCCAAGTCCAGACAGCCCTAGGACGTCCAGTAGGGATTTCAGGTCATTCCTGAGACCCTTGGATTTGGATGCAGGATATTATGTATACATATGAGTACATATGTGTGCTTCTGTGTCTTTTTCTGTTGGGGGGGAAGTTCCATAACTTTTCTCAGCTGTTCAAAAACATCTGTCACTCCCAAACAGCCCAGAATCACTGCTGTAAACTTTTCCTGGAGGACATAGCCTGTGGGGGGCCTGCACCCCACTACACAACTCATCGGCTGTTACAGTGTCGAATCCAGACAGTCAAATGGCTGCTGCTCGCAAGTCCCTGGGCCACTGCCAAGGGTATTGAGGCCATAGATATTTGCACTCAGGCAGAAGCCACTCATAACATTCCCAAATATCCCCATGAATGGATGACAACTAATGGAGACCCAACCAGGTTTATAAGTCTAATAGAAATGTAAAAATACTAACCTTTCAGAGTTGGAGAAGGCTGTTTAAAGGCCACCAAGTCCAATATTATTAGCAATGTGCCCTCTGGAACACAAGTTGTACCAGATGTTAATAGAATGGCTGTTATAAGAGAATAGGTTTCTGAGATCAAAAAAGTGAAGGAGATTCTGCTTTAAACAACACTGAATGGCACTCTTTCCAGTAGGACTCCTCAGAGTCATCATCAGATAATGGAAGCTGTGAATTGCAGGGGGGAGGTTGAGTGTTGCTCAACTGGAAAGTGCTTTGAGATGCGTTTGCAGAGTACCTGGCAGAATAGCAGTCTTCCCTTGACCAGGTTTGTGTTAGAAACCATTTCCTGAGATTTGGGGAGATCTGTTCACTCCCTATTTAATTGGAGAACTCTATGGCCATGTGAGCTTCCTTGGAGATGTGTGGAGGGTGGGGGCAAATGGGGGTGTTTATCTCACCACCCCTAGTGTAGGGAAGACTTTGGTCCCAGATGCCACCCCAAGCACTTGATAATTATTTATGATAGCCAGCAGGGCTCAGGGCTTTACCATGGGATTGGCTCATGAGATTCTGGGGGCTGGCTAGCCCCCAATTTGGAGGACAGGCCACCCGGCTGGAAAGGTGGGCAGAGTTGATGATGTAGTCTCGAGGCAGAGTTTCAACTGATTAGGGCAGTTGGTGACAGAGGTGGGACAGCCAGCTCCACAGGGTGCAGCTATCACTCGAAGCAGCCTGCTGACCGAGAGTCACACGTCTCAGGGTAGCAGCCCTCTGGCTCTTAAGTCAGGCTTTGGGGCTGAAGCTCAAGGCCCAGCCATGGTCTTAGCCCAAGGGGGCTGTTATGCACCCCTCCCCAAGATTTTTCCACTAACAGGAGATGTTCCTACAAAAGCAGTAGAAACTTGGCAACAGTCTGGGCCCAGCCCCCAAGGGTTTTATTTGCCTGGGTGTTTGTTTGGAAGTGTCTCTGGGTGGTGTTTTGCGGGGGCCTGTGTACTCAGGCCTGTGGGCGGGGACATGCAGACCTCCTGCCTGGCTGGGCTGCGGAGTGTCAACACCCCTTGCATGAGCCGTCCCAAAGACCTGGAGCCTGAATCTCAAGCCAGGACTGTGGGTTCCACAGATTCCAAATGGACACGTTTCTGGGAACTGCCCCAAACTGCCCTCTGTGCAGGCTAGTGGGCTGGGGCTGGGGGGTCAGAGGAGGGGGTGTCCCCTGGATTGGGCCTGTCCCAGTAACCTCAGAAGAGACCAGCCCCCTCTGTGGCCTCAGCCACCCCATCTGTATAATGAGATGGGAAGACAAGAATGATCATCAGGGTGCTCTCCATCTAAAACTGGTCTTAATAGCAGAATTTGAAGCCTTCTCTTTCCCTGGTATGGAGAGAGGTATTCCAGAGAGTTCTATGGAGGACTCTTTCTGGAGTTGGGTCTCAGGAACTGGCTGTAGATGGCTAGTGGCTAAGCATGGCTTGTTTGCACACTTATGTAAAACAAACAAACCCACAAGGTCAGGCACGTCATTCTGGGCACGAGGGATGTCAGTGCTGAGACTGGGGAGGAATCAAAACCTTCAGGAGGCCCAGCCTCTAAGATTCCTCCATCCTGGCCTCCCTCCCTCCTCCCCAGGCACAGGTCAACTCGAACAGCTGAACAAGGACACCAGACATGTCCTCTTGGATTGTCTGGGGAGGGGGCTGAACAGCATCATTGTTCCCATGTCACCCCTCACACGGAACACACCCTCCCCCATTTTGCTGAAAGAAAAACGCCAGGATTCCAGGAAGCAGTGCAAATGGGTGTTGACCTTGGAGCCCCAGAGCCATGGAAGCAGCTTGCCCTCAAAGCCGTGTTCACTCACTCTTTCCTTCTGGGCCCCAGGGTGGCTGATCCCTGACTCTGATCACAGGGACTGCAAGAGACACCCTGGCAGTCAGCCCTGAACCATGCCAAATATAGAAGGAAGAGCTGGCTCAGCCAAGGTGCTCCAGGGAGGCATCCTTTGCAAGAAGAAGAGCCTGGAAGCCTTAGTTCTTGTTCCTGCCTTGGCCTCCTGGACTTCTATAAGAGGACTCCCTCAGGTATGCACAGTTCCTGACAGGTTGCCAGACATGTTCTAGCCCATTCCATTCATCCATTCATCCGTTGATTCTTAACATCTGCTACGTAATTTATCAAGACCTGGTTGTGTGCTGGGCATCAGAGGTGAAGTGATGACAAGACCCACCTCATCACGACCTTCCTGATGCTTTCCATCCTGCAGGGGAGACAGACAAGGAACAAAGAATTCCAAGAGGGGTACATGTTTCAAGTGCTATGGAGGTCTACAGCAGTTCTGAAAGGAGTTGGAAAGCACCATGGTCAACACCGTGTGGTTAGAACAAGGCAAGCTGGAGCATTGGATCCCTCGTGTCCTGTCTCATTCGTCCACTGACCTCGACCAATGACAAGGTCCTGCACTGGCTTCCTTTTAAACCAGGTGATGAAGCCGAGACCTTGGCGAGGTCCCAAGAAGGCCAAGCCATGGGTAATCAAGACCACTTACCAACCTTCACTTGGCGTCCATGCTGGCTGGCAGGGCCAGGATCAGCCCTGGGACTCCTGATGCTTGGGAGTGGGACAGGGTTACAGAGACTTGAAGGGGCCCTGTTGGACTGGGGTGGGGATAGAGTGACCTGCCTCAATAGGGAGTATCATGGATATGCATGTGTTTAGCCTATAAGGGGAAGCAACCATGTTGGGTCCCTCCTGTGTACAAGAAACTTTCATATTATAAGTAAGGAAGCCAAGACTTAGAATGGGTAGCCATGTGACTAGCCCAGTGTCACTTGGCTAATAATGACCAAGCTTGGAGCTGACCCCACTTCATTGGGCCCCATGGTCTATTTTATCTGCACTATGCCATACTGCTTCAGAGGGTTTTGAAGGGAAGAGGACCTGGTGTTGACTGTCCCCAGCATAAGGGAGTTCAGAGGGCATCAAAGTGTCAAAAAGGGGCAGGAGGGTGAGGCTGTGTGTCTCCGCAGCCACCTCCTTGTGCCTCTCTGCCCCGTTACAGAGGTGTCAGTCTGTACCTGTGACTTTCTATAGAGTGGGGGCTTGGCTCACGCCCACTGAGCCAGTTTTCCCAGAAATTCCCAGAAAACTCTGGAACTCTGGGACAGACCCCCCCCACTAAAGTACTGTTCCCTTTGCTGCTGCACTAATTTCACTCTCCCAGCAGCTTGCCCTACTGATAAGGTCTACCAGGAGCAGGGAGCCCTGTCCTCAGCCCTATGACCAGACCCATCAGCCTTCTTCCCCTCTCGGGATGGGGCTAACAGGTAGGCCCCAGACCCTGGCACTCAGGCCTACCTTTGCTGTGCTAAATCCTACGGTTTCAGGCCAGAAAGCCAGCCACACCCAGACACGATGGCTTATTGTCACTACCCAGACAATTTCAATATCTCCATCACGAGGAGTCCCATCCATTCCAGGGATAAATCTGTCACAGGAGGAATCCGAGGAATTCTTTAGGCTCTCAGATTCCACCTTTTTTATTTTGGGGTTGAGGAAAGAAGGGGTGGGAAGTACAAAACTGTATCCTCAGCCCCAACCCTGGTGTCAATGAGAGAAGGATGGTTGGGGAGCCCGTGCTGGGAGCCCAAGGGAGTGACGGCCCCTCTCCCAGCCTCACCTTCTCCTTAGTCACTGTGGCCACCAGGTCCCCACAGCCATTTCTGGTTTAATTAGACCCCTCTGGATCCTGGGCCCTTCGGGTCCCTCACTGCCCTGAGTGGGGCTTCTCTGGGGGCCCTGCTGCCTATCCTGGAGGGGGCATCCCAGCGCTGGCCTCTTTCGCCCCCCTGCCTTCATCCTCAGGCCCGTCCTGGTCCTCCGTGATGGCCAGGTGGGAGCCCGTGGGGAGAAGAGGTGGGCACTGCCGGCTGTGTCACCGTGTCCTGTTCTACCTTGTGGGGACAAAGCCATCCCGGTGGCACGGGGGATTGGGCGCCCCTTGGGAAGCTGGTCAGCCGCACAGGGACCTATGTGGGGCCAGGACGGCTGCTTCTGAGATGCATCCTGACCTTTTAGGGACTGTGACCTCGGCAGATGCCACCTTCAGTAGGTGACCAGAGTTGCCGAGACTGGGCCTGGAGTCTCTGAGGAGAAAACCGCCCACCAGGTCCCAGCGTTAGACCAGCCCCTCCTGGTGATCGTGTATGGAGCTGCTGAAGCTCCCACAGTCCACAGGCACCTGGGGAGGCCCTGCCAAGGCCCTGGCCCAGGACACAGGGACCCCATGGTGCCCTGACTTGCATGTGACCTTGGGCACAGCCCTGCCCCTATGGGCCTGGTCTCCCCACCTGTCAGTAGGTTGGGTGGCATGGGGGGAGGGGTGCTGGCTGACCTGAAGGGCCCTGCCTGTCCCACCCATAGGCCCCCAGGGACTGGGACCAACCTGCTCAGGGCTCCAGGTGTGTCAGAACCTACCCCCTGGGCCAACCTGTTCGGTTCTGACTGCCTGCTGCCCTGGAATGGGAGGCCATGCCAGCCTTGGGCCCCTCTGTATCCCCCTTCAGTTCCACCACACCTACAGGAGCCACCGTCCACATTGTGGACCGTGTGGGTCACAGGGTGCACCCGGGGACACCCTGCGTTCTGCAGGGGTGGTGCCCAGAAGCCACAGGTACAAAGGGCACAGCAGAACAAAAGCTGGTCGGCCTCCTTCAGGCTGGGGCTGAACGACGCCCCCACCTCCCAGGCTACCACCCTCTGGAGTCCCCACTGCAGCCCTGGGAGGCAGTTTCTTGCTGTTGCCACTGTGCAGATAAGAAAACAGTTACCTACGGCCACACAGTGCCCAGTGGGGGTGGCGCTGGAAGCCAGTATTCCAACCCAGGTTTGCTTGACCCCAGTTCCTTAAACTGCTGCCTTCTCGCTGTGCTCTGAGACCCCTGGGAACTGAGACCCTATCTGAATGCCTGGCCCACCCAGTGCACAGAGCTGTGCCAGGCACATGGCAGACATCTGGATAGATCTCCTGGCCACAGGAGCCATCAGCCCGCTAGACTGGAAGCACTGCCCTGTCCAGGCCTGTCCTGACCCGTGGGGTCTGCAGCGAGGCAGCCTGTTTTTGCAAAGGGGCTTCTCTTGCCTTCCCAGGCAGCAGGGGCTGGTTTAAAGGTGATGAGAACAGGCTCAAAGGCCCTGGGCTCTCTGAGGAAAGGAAGAAGGCCAGGTGGGCTCCCAGCACCCGTTCAAGTACACATTAGATCCCAAGGGAACCCCAGAACCCATCAAACCACAAGGCCCAATGACTAAATTTTGGGGGCAGGGCGGGGCTGGTAGGGAGGAGTAAGGGGGGATGTCTTCAATGTCTTCCAAAGAATTTCACTTCTAGAGATAAGCATAAGTTACAATCTATTTGCAGATAATACATGCCTTGAAAGACAGATTGGTTGCTTGCATGGTCATTGTACCCCAACTTTAATTAAACCTTTTAAAACGAAAACCTGCCTGGCATTATTCTGCTAATTGACCTGACCTGGTGAAAGAAGGCCCTGTCTGGGACTGCAGTGATTGTTTGTTAATACAATTTATTTCTGCGGTCTTGCCCAGATTCCTATTATGTATTCAAGAAGTGTGTGGGCTCAGAGCCAGTCATCACAAAGCAAAAAGTAATAAAACCTCCAAAGACTCCTTCCCCCGCCTCCCCATTTCTGGTCAGACTCTGTCTCGGTTCCCTGTCCAGCAGTGGGGATTTAGAAGTCCCACTGTTCACTGAATGAGCAGTTGGAAGGCCCACCAAGTTCACAGGGCTGGGGGTGGGTGGGAAGGCTAGTGGCTGGCATGAGCAATATGGCATGTGGCTCATTCATTAAGATTCCCTTTGGAGAAACCAGTGATCGTGGCCAGGGCAGCCCTGTAGACTCATCCCCTTGGTGGCTGTGGTGCCCTGAGCTGCAGTAGCATTTCCAGAACCTCAGATCTGGCTGCCCTGTCTGTTGGCTGCCCACATGTCTGGCAGGAAAGTCAGTGCCCAGAGCCTTGGCTCCCTGGCAGCAGGACAGGGCTTGTGGGATGGCCTTCCTTGGGGCATGAATCAGGCTCCAGTCAGGTGCTGTGGGGCCTTTGGGAGGTGATTAGGTTTAGAGAAGGTTGTGAAGGTGCAGCTTCCCTGATAGGATGAGTGTCCTTATAAGAAAAAGAGAAATCAGCGCACTCCCCACCATGTGAGGACACAGCAGGAAGGCGTCTATCTATAAGCCGGGAAGAGAGGTGACAACCAAGAACTAAATTCACCAACACTTTGATCTTGGAAAATGTCTGTTGTTTAAGCCGCCATCTATGGTACACACATACACACACACACACACACACACACACTGCATGAAACCTACAGGTGCATATGTGCACATGTACACATCAGAGAAGCATTCACGTGTCTACCTGCAGACACATCCACATCCAGAAGCATGCTCACATTCATGTGCCTGCAACCACAAGATGCATGCACACAGCACGTACACGTCAACCCTCACCTTCCAACTTGGGTACCCCAGACCTCTCTGCTCCTGGGCGTCCAGTCAAAAGACTCCACTCTGGGAATGGAAGCCAAGTCCAAGCAGACCTGCAGTGTCCCATTCATCCTACAGGCTGAGACTCTGAGTGGCCTTTTCAGAAAGACATGGAAAATCCTATCCTAAGTCTCCTGGATGGGACAGCACTCCCAAAGGCAGGGCATCTAAGTCCATGCTTTCATATTCACTTGCACCACCCCACTCCCAATGCCACTGGCCTGGAGTGCCCAGAAAGGGGCACTGGGAAGGGTCCGAGGAGCAGCAACTGGAACTCTGGGGTGAGGGGAGGGCAGGCAGGATTGACTCTGGCCTATGGGCGTGTGTGTGTGTGTGTGTGCATGTGTATCAGAATCTGTGTACACATGCACACCAGCATGTGACTGTGGGTATATATGATTAAGTGTCTGTGTGTGTGTGTAAATGTACACACATGTGAGAGTGCGTGTGAACTGTAGGCAGCAGCCCTTGCTGGGCACCCTTGAAAACGCTGAGTCACCAAAACTGCCCTCCAGTTCAGGCTAATGTAAGCACCTCTAGGGGACTGATGAACTGGTTCTGGGACCTCAAAATCCATTAGAGGGGCTGGAGGACATTGTTGGCAGAACAATGGCCTCCCCTAAAGATGTCAGCATTCTAATTCCCAAAACTGGGGAGTTTGTCAACTTCTGTGACAAGAGGGACTTTGCAGATGGGATGAAATCAAGGATCTTGAAATGGGAAGATTTCCCAGCTTATCTAGGTGGGCCCCAGAGGTAATCATAAGGGTCCTTAGAAGAGGGTCCGAGTGAGAAGTAGGACATGTGACAAGGGAAGCAAGAGGTTGGAGTGACATGAGGAAGGGCCATGAGTTGTGGAAGGACATAAGGAAGGGCCAGGTGATGTGGCTATCTCTAGAGGCTGAAAGAGGCAGGAAACAGACACCCCTTGAGCCTCCAATAGGAACAGAGCTTGCTGACACACTGATTTTAGCCTCATCACACCCATTTCAGCCTCCTGACCTCCGGAACAGTAAGAACATAAATGTGTGCTGTTGTAAGCCACCAAGCTGGTGGCAACTTGTTCCAGCAGCCACAGGGAATTCATACAGGAAGGAGTGGGCTCTTTAGGCCTAACTTTGAGCCAGGCCCTGCGCACAAGGGTTCACAGCACTGCTCTCATTTGACTTGCAGAATGGTCCCCATGGGCTTCCCACTCCAATGCCTATGTGACAGAGGGGGATCATGGGACAGCAGCTTGTCCATGTTCACCCAGCAAAGATGTGGCAGCACAAGGCCCGAGCTGGGCCTGCTGGGCCTGGGTCCTCTGCTCTCTGAGATGTAGGGGAAGGGGACCACCAAGGCCGGAGGGTAGATTCTTGGGTCATCCGGTGCTGGGGCAGGAAGGTGCTGCTCTGGATCTGGTGGGACTCAACTTCTGTCACCAACTCCTCCAAACGCCTGGGGCTGGCCAGGCATCAGGGAGCACCGGCAGCCCCCTGCCCTGGCAGCGACTCTCTGTCTAGCACCATATCTGGATGTTGATCTCAAGCTTCAGTCAGAACATCTCAGGAAACTGTGAGGCAGCCACCGCCATGGCCAGGCAGCCTCGTTCTGTCTCGACCAAGGGGATTCTTGAACGCCTTTGCTCAGGCCTGGCAGATCAAACACTGAGCCTCAGAGAGCGAAAGGGCCTTTGCCAAAGTTCACCCAATTGGGTCAGTGTCAGATCACCGCACAGCCTGAGGCTCCTGACTGCCAGCCACTCACACTTGTTGGCTGAGATCATTGGCCGTGATTTATGGGTCAAAGAGGCCCAATTCAATAGCAGGCCCAAGCGACACCCAGTTAGCCTGTTAGTGTGGTGGCCAGCAAGGCAAAGTGAATTTCTTCACTGGCCCTTATGAGAGCTGTTTGAATAATGCAAAAAGGTGTTAGCATTGATCTGGGAGGCTTGCTTCCTAGCTGCTTGGGTTAGCAGTGATGACTGTCTGGCTTGCTCACTTTATGGATCATGTTACCTTCTCCTTTGCATGACACCCCCATGGCGAGAAGAGCCAGAGCAGAGGAGGGCTGCACAAGCTTCCATCTCACCAGACTTGAATCTGGGGGGATGGGGGGGGAGAAGCAAGCCAGGGAGAGACCCTCCCATATCGGGGTCCTGCACTTTCCTCTGGCTGCCAGGACCCTCCTTTGGGGCAATGCCAGAGACAGACAGATAGCAGCAGCTGTGTCAGGAAAACAGAAAGATGGAAGCAGGCTCCAACTCACTGGGGACCCCGCAGGCTCTCCTGCAGTTTCTAACTGGTGTTGCAGAAAGTAGGTCTGTACCCTTGGTCCCCCACTCCTAGTTCCATCTTCAGGGGCAACCCCAGGTCAGTGGATCTCAGACGGTCAGAGCTGAGGTCCTGCTCCCAGGGAAAACGCAGAAGCTAGTGGAGGAGAAACAGGGAGCTAAGGTCCCCCTAGGGCACACATCCCCAAGAATCATGGGTGAGGGTCTCAAGTCTTTCAACAATCACCCCCAAGTGTGTGAAATGGATCTTATCCCATTTCATGAAGGATGAAAGTTAGACTGTTGCCAGAGTGGAGCTGACCAGGGATGGGACCCCACCAAGAGAAGATGGACCAATGGTAAGCCACGTGCTGGACAGGCCCGCAAGGGGCCCCTTGTCCTCTGCACCACAGGTAGGGGTTTCTCATTGAC
The DNA here is from genome assembly GCF_029407905.1 of Bubalus kerabau. Taxonomy (NCBI): domain Eukaryota; kingdom Metazoa; phylum Chordata; class Mammalia; order Artiodactyla; family Bovidae; genus Bubalus; species Bubalus kerabau. Next base: position 43,624,984 of record NC_073647.1, on the reverse strand, counting down.
ATGCATCCTCATTTGGGCATTGCTGTATCTTCATTTCTGATTGATCTTCAATATATTTTCCTGATTCCAAAGTGGTTAATGGTCTGTAAACACATTCTTAAATATACCTGGTGGCTATTTAGTCAGTGCAATCTTTTTTTATTATTCCAATACAGTGTTTCTCAAAGTGTGGTTGACAAACCAGTGGTAATAGTATTACCTAGAGCTCCTTAGAAATGCAAGTTCTCAATCCTTGCTCCAGCCCCAAATAGATTGAAGCAGAGATTCTAGGATTAGGGCCCACCTGGGACTGGCTACATCACTGGTGGTGTGTGCTTAGTCACTGAGTTGTGTCTGACTCTTCAACCCCATGGACTGTAGCCCACCAGGCTCCTCTGTCTATGAAATTCTCCAGGCAAGAATACTGGAGTGGGTTGCCATTCTGTTCTCCAGGCGGATCTTCCTGACTCAGGGGTTGAACCCGGGTCTCCTGCATTGCATGCGGATTCTTCACCATCTGGGCCACCAGGAAAACCTCAGTGTGAAATGTAAATGCCAGATCCCTACTTCAAAAATTGTAAGAATTTCAGGAAAGTGTCAGCAGAGCATTCAACCAAGCAGAGATCACATGCCCATGAACCTGCCTTCGGCCCGTGGTGTTTTCCCAAGCCTTTCAAGTCATCTGATGCTCGCTCACGAGTGAGGACTACTACTTCTGTTGAGATTTTTTCATTTGAAAAGTAGTACTTATGAGTTAAGGAAAATTTAGAAAATACAGAAAGATACAAAGAAGAAAATTTAACAGAACTGAAGATGATCTCATATCCCAGAGACAATCAACTGTTAACTTTGCATCATATTTCTTTCCTGTTTGTTTTTTTTTTTAAAGCACAGGTTTTGGATTTTTATATGCACATGTGATCCCACTGAGCATACCCATACACTAACATGCTATCAGAAGCATTTTCTGTGTCATCACCTCTTTGCTGTAAATATCACTTATAATGGCTATGTACCTGTGTTGGCCATGTTTTATTCTCTTATCCTCTCCCCCCACCTTTTTGCTCTGTTGTGGTGGTCTGAATTCACCTCAGCTGCACCAGACAACCCCTACTTTCTGTCCCAGAGCTATTTTACCATAGCAGTCTGATTAACCACTTTCAGCATGTGTGCAAATCTGGACATGTGAGTCAACACTCACTAAGGCATTCTTTGATAAACAGATAGTCTTTTCTTCCATGTCTCGGGCAGACAATCAAACACATACTATTGGGTCTTTTGAATGTCCCCAGCTAGTCAGAGACCCAGTTGCCCACAGCAGTGACCAATGCAATAACATACCTCCCTTCATTCTTTCCCGTACCCCCTCCTATTCCCCCGAAGCACTTCTCTAAAGAAACTTGTGTCAGACTCTCCTTCTGAGGGGACTACATGCCTTGATAATATTCTTCCAATCAAGTGGGTAGAGCTTTGCTGTCTGACCCACTCTCAGTTGTAGGCACTTGATTGGTTCCCAGTTTTTCTTGGTTTTATACCAAAGTGGATCTTTCTGGGTGTGAAGCTTTCCTGTATACAAGTCAATTTCCCAGGACAGAATACAAGAGAGAGAATTCATGGGTCAAAATGTTGAGCGTTGTTTAGGCTCTCAATCCTGCACTGTCTAAAGAACAAGTCAGCTTTCAACTGGTTGAGCCAGCTTCACTTCACTGATAGAAAGCCTCTTAGGAAGCTCTCCTGGCCTGAAGGTGCAGGAAGTATGGCCTGGACACAGTTCTCACATGATCCACTGAGCGTATGTGACAGGATCCAGTCAGAGGCAGGGGGTGGGAACACAGAAGTCTTAGTTTCCCGTGGCTACCAGAAAAATGTACCACAGGCTGAATGGCTTAAATGGCAGAAATGTATTGCCTCACACTTCTAGAAGCTGGAAGTCTGAGATGAAGATGTTGGCACTGCTGATTCTTTCTGAAGCCTATGATGGAGAATCTGTTTCATGCTTTTCTCCTAGCTTCTTAGGGTTTGCTCAATCTTTGGTATTCCTTGGCTTTTATTTTTTTTCTTTTTTTTTTTTCTTTTTTTTCTTTTTTTTTTTTTATTTTATTTTATTTTATTTTTTTAAATTTTATTTTATTTTTAAACTTAACATAACTGTATTAGATTTGCCAAATATCAAAATGAATCCGCCACAGGTATACATGTGTTCCCCATCCTGAACCCTCCTCCCTCCTCCCTCCCCATTCCATCCCTCTGGGTCGTCCCAGTGCACCAGCCCCAAGCATCCAGTATCGTGCATCGAACCTGGACTGGCAACTCATTTCATACATGATATTTTACATGTTTCAATGCCATTCTCCCAAATCTTCCCACCCTCTCCCTCTCCCACAGAGTCCATAAGACTGTTCTATACATCGGTGTCTCTTTTGCTGTCTCGTACACAGGGTTATTGTTACCATCTTTCTAAATTCCATATATATGCGTTAGTATACTGTATTGGTGTTTTTCTTTCTGGCTTACTTCACTCTGGATAATAGGCTCCAGTTTCATCCACCTCATTAGAACTGATTCAAATGTATTCTTTTTAATGGCTGAATAATACTCCATTGTGTATATGTACCACAGCTTTCTTATCCATTCATCTGCTGATGGACATCTAGGTTGCTTCCATGTCCTGGCTATTATAAACAGTGCTGCGATGAACATTGGGGTACTCGTGTCTCTTTCAATTCTGGTTTCCTCAGTGTGTATGCCCAGCAGTGGGATTGCTGGATCATAAGGCATGTCTATTTCCAGTTTTTTAAGGAATCTCCACACTGTTCTCCATAGTGGCTGTATTAGTTTGCATTCCCACCAACAGTGTAAGAGGGTTCCCTTTTCTCCACACCCTCTCCAGCATTTATTACTTGTAGACTTTTGGATCGCAGCCATTCTGACTGGTGTGAAATGGTATCTCATAGTGGTTTTGATTTGCATTTCTCTGATAATGAGTGATGTTGAGCATCTTTTCATGTGTTTGTTAGCCATCTGTATGTCTTCTTTGGAGAAATGTCTGTTTAGTTCTTTGGCCCATTTTTTGATTGGGTCATTTATTTTTCTGGAGTTGAGCTGGAGGAGTTCCTTGGCTTTTAGAAATATTATTCCAATGCCTGCCTTCATGCTCACATAACATTCTTCTGTATGTATGATGTCTCCAAATTTCCCCTCTATATAAAAACACCAGTCACGGTGGATGAGGGACCCAGACCACTTCAGGATGACATCATCTTAACTAATTACATCTGCAATGACCCTATTTCCAAGTAAGGTCACATTCTATCTATCTAATCTATCAATAAATCATCTTAAGAAATTGACTCACATGATTTCTGGGATCTGGCAAGTCAACTTGCAGGACAGGCCTGCAAGCCAGACACTTGGGTGAAAGTTGATGCTGTAGTCTTGGGCTGAAGGCTGGAAACTCTGCACCTCCATGGAATCAGCAGGAACCAGGCAAGACTCCTCCTTCAAACCACAGCCCCAGAAGCACTTGGGAAGTTATAGGTTGAGAGAGCCATGGTCCCTGTCTGGTAGTGGATGTGGAGTGGAGCTTTTCCTGAGCCAAGGCCCTCCAGCTACCAGGTCAGCACAGGTCCTTGCCAGTGCAGGACCCCCAGCAAGATCAGAAGAACCACAGATTAGGCCCCAGCCAGCTCATCTCTCATTTCTCAGAGAGGATGCTGAGGCCCAGAGAAGACAAAGGTCTTGCCCGGAGGTCACAGAACAAGGAAGCTGCAGTCAGGCCTGGGACCAGGTACTCTGGAGTCCCATGACTTCTCCGTAGCCCAAACTTGGCAAAGCCAGAGGGATGTGGGGAGTGACCTCCAACCTCCTGAGGCAGAGACATACAACAAGGTAAGAATCCCAGTGACGGCTGACCTCAGCGAATGAGTACGCTCACACTACAGCTCTGCATTTAAGGAGATGGAACTACTCTGGAGGTTACATCTTGGAGCCAGCAGATGCGGACTGGGTCCATGTGGCCACTGGATCTTGTCATTCTATCGGAGCCTGTGAACTTGCTGTCCCCTCCCTTCAACAGACAGCAGACAAGAACAAGAGGGGTGAGGGCTCTTGTATAAAGCCACACAACTAACTCATGGCAGAGCTCCCCCAAGCTCTTAGAAACATTGCTTGTCAGTAAGCAGAGGAGCCTCTGACTTGGCATCCTTGGTTGGCAGGAGAGGGGGTGGAGCCAGCTGGAGGCTGAAGGCCACACCCAGAAGTCTGAGCTCCACTGCCTGCTCAGAGACCAAGAAGACAGCTGCAAGCCAAGTGGGCAGGAAGGCCCTGTTATCAGTGTTGAGGTTGCCTGTCATTGGAGGAAATGTGTTTTCTGCCCTCAATTCAGGGGAATTCAGGAGCCCTGAAGCCAGTCACTTAGTGCAGGGTCTTCCTGCTCCCCCTGGGTCAGGGCTGGTGTGCCTCTGATTTCAGGGGGTCGGGGAAAGAATGGGCAAGTCCACATGAGCTCCAAGTACATGAGAGAAGGTGTGCTCTGAATCTGGCAGAGTATCCTGTTTGATTCACAAAGCAGAGTGAGAGAACTTACACGCGGCTGTCCTGGCAAGCTTGGAAAGTAAGAAACAAAAATCTCCCAGCCACAACATTTTCTAGCACAACTTCAGGCAGAAGAGTTATGTAATTGTCACTTAGTCATACTATTAAATATACAAACTGCCAGGTTGATAACAGGGTGGAGGAGGGTGCAACAGCCCCACCCCCCAGCTCCTCAGGAACTGGGTGCCTGGCAGCAGTCATAGCCACTTCTGGGCTAAGGAGCCTGAAAATGGGAGACAAGAGAAGCCAGCTCCCCTTTCATCCAGCCTGGTGTGCCCCTGACAATTGCTAGAAACAGGAAGCCCTGCCTAGATCACCTAGATGACCGTGGCAGTCCCAAATTTGGGAAGACGGATGGCCAGGGAAGCCAGTTTTCCTGAAGCTTATTGAAGGGGCCAGCTCCAGAGGTGCCCTGGAAGAGGGATGGGCTTCAGGCTGCCCCCCACCTCCAGTCTCCAAGGAGCCTCACCCCAATAACCATGGACAGCCTCAACCTGGCTTCTGGGCCATGATCCTGCTTGTAGTTGAAAGGCAAGTAAGGGGTGATGATACTGGAAACCTCAGCGCCTAAAGAAAAATGGCATTCCTTATGCTATGTGGCCCTGATCCAGATTCAGTTGTTGATCTAAGAACTGACACACCACACACACACACAGAGCACGAGAGAGCACTGTTGTACTGAAAAAAAAAGAAAAAAAGTAAAGAAAAAAACTGTTCAGGGAGTGGCAAGGATAAAATCTTCTCAGAGCATTTCTGGCTATTAAGAGAGCATGAAGCCAACTCTGACCACCCATAAGGCAGCTTAACGCCCAGGAAACGACACCAGATTGACCTCAGCAGCCTGGTGCCAGTCCGTGTTCTGCCACTTGTTAGCTCAGTGACTTTGGGCTCATCACTAGCTCTTGCTGAGCCTCAGTGGCTGTAACACTAAAATGAAGGTGGAGGCCTGTGAAGTGCATTTTTATGGCTGCTACACATTTTCCCAGGTGTCCTCCAGCTTTCCCGTCTCTGGTGTCACTGCTCACCTTCCAGGCTGACTGCAAACTCAGCTCCCAGCCTGGTCACTGCCTCTCTGTGCTTGATCCCCTGTGAGTCCACCTCCTCTGACTGGCTCATCTGGGGCTCTGCCTTCTGTTTCAGGGCAGCACAGAACAGCCTTTGGCAAGATGTGAAGTATCCCAGCTCTACAGAAACCTCTCTTTTTCATGTGCCGTCACAAAGCAAACCTCCAGCAAAGATACTTCCCCTCTTGCTTCCAAGGGCAAGGACAGACAGCCGCCTTTACTTTGATTCTGGTCCCGAAGTCCCAACACTTTTACCTTCTTCTGGCTGGATGGGCACCTCTAAGGCTTTTTCTACAATCTCACTCCTTTTCGCATCTTTAGGCTCACACTGGTAACTGCTTCCTCCAGGCCATCTCCAGAGCGCGGAGAAAGAGGGTAAGAGAGGGAGAGACACACACACACACTTACACTGACAGAGACGCAGTATGGGAGTGAGAGAGCTTTTCAGAGACAGACTGAGCCTGTGTGAGGGGCAGGCGGGTAAAAACAGGTCTTAGTGTGAAGAAGAATGTGATGACAGAGAGAGCCGGGGGAGAGGAGGGAAAGGGGCATTTGGTTTCAGTGGGGAGAGCAGTGGCCTTCCCCATTGGCTCAGTGGTAAAGAATCCTCTTGCAATACAGGTCTGCAGGAGACCCGGGTTCGATCCCTGGGTCAGGAAGATCCCCTGGAGAAGGGCATGGCAACCCACTCCAGTATTCTTGCCTGGAGAATCCCATGGGCAGAGGAGCCTGGCGGGCTACAGTCCATGGGGTTGCAAAAGAGTTGGACACCACTGAAGCAACTTAGCACGCATGATGGGGAGAGCCGATGGGAAGAACAATGGAGGGAAGCTACGCTGTCAGCACAAGAGGAAAGGAGAAAGGAGAAAGTCCAGGAAGGCAAGGGCAGGAACGAGCTCAAGCTGGGACTAGGCATCCGGGTTTCCTTTATGAAAGAAGGCGGCTGGGTGAGTGTGCTTTTTGTTTGCATCTGTCCACTTCAAGCTTGGGCCCAAGCAGGAGGTGTCATATTTACCAGAAGGGCCAAGGTCCTAAGGTCTCTCAGTCCACAAGATTCACACATGATTTGCCTTTTATTCTGGTGCCTGCCAAGTACAGAGGCTCTTTTGGGACCTTTCCAGTAATTGCAGTGTCCCTCCTGTGTGTCCCTCATAACTCCTCCAGGTTAGCTTCACATCCTTGCTGAGGTGTCCTCTACTTTCTCATCTTTGTCATTTTTCCAACTTGAAATTTCTCTCCTGACCCTCTCCACCCCATCCACCCTTCTAGGTAGTAAATCAAATGCCATCTCTTCCATGAAGTCCTCCTAAATTCCCCTGAGGGTAATGAATTGCTTCGCACTCTCTTCTCCAGGAGCAATTTGCTTTTTTCTCATTTAACTCTTCTTTGTTCTGCTGTGTGCTTCCTGTTTTCTAATTATGCAAGCATGCTTATGGAGACAATCAGGCAAAAACAAAAAAGCGTCAACAAAAAAGCTAAAGGAGAAAATCACCCATAATTTCCTTTCCAGAAACAACTACTGTTAAGATTTTGCCATATTTTTTCTAGTTTTATTTCCATACATAGTTTCTTTGCTGTATATACAAATTTGTATTCTGAAGCAGAGAACTATTCATGTTATAATTTCTGCTGTAGCCATCAACAAAATTCAGAAAACTCAAAAGGAGGGCGCTTTTGAAATGTGGTGTTGGAGAAGACTCTTGAGAGTCCCTTGGACTGCAAGGAGATCAAACCAGTCAATCCTAAAGGAAATCAATCCTGAATATTCATTGGAAGGACTGATGCTGAAGCTGAAGCTCCAACACTTTGGCCACCTGATGCAAAGAACTAACTCATTGGAAAAGACTCTGATGCTGGGAAAGACTGAAGGCTGCTGGAGAAGGGGACAACAGAGGATGAGATGGCTGGATGGCATCACCGACTCAATGGATGTGAATTTGAGCAAACTCCGGGAGATGGTGAAGGACAGGGAAGCCTGGTGTGCTGCAGTCCATGGGGTCACAAAGAGTTGGACATGACTGAGCAACTGAACAACAAGAGGAGGAAAACCTAATGTTTTTACTCATGTCTTTACTTTTTCTGTTGTACTTTTTTCCTCCTAATGCCCCAAGTTTACTTTTATCACTTCTATTTAGAGACCTTTCTCTAGCCATTCTTTTAAGGTATGTCTACTGGTGACAAAATCTGTTAGTTTTCCCACAGTAAGATGTGTATTCTGGATTTAGATTTCTAGAGTGACAGTTCTTAAAAAATGCTGTGTCACTTCTTTCTGGTCTTCATGGTTTCTGATGAAAAATCAGCTGTAATTCAAAATTTTTTTTCCCCAGTAAGGAAGGTATTAGTTTCCTTCACTCCTTTCCAGAATTGTCCTTTGTCTTTATTTTTCAGGACTTGATGTGTCTTGGCATATATTTCTTTGAATTTATCTTGTTTGGGGTTCACTCAGCTTCCTGTATCTGTTGATTTGTATCTTTGGACAAATTTGAAAAAATTTCCAGTCATTATTTTCTGAATACTTTTCCGACTCACATTCTTTTTCTTCTCCTTCTGAGACTTCAATAACATGAATCTTTAACAGTCTTTCCCTATAGTCCCACCAGCCCCCAAAGGCTCTGTTCATTTTCTTCCAGTCAATTTTCTCGGTTGTTCGGATGGAGTAAATTCTATTGTCCTATCTTCAAGTTCACTAAAAATCCTCTGTCATCTCAAATCTACTATTGAGTCCATCCAGAGAGATGTTCATTTCACTTATCACATTTTTCAGATCTAAAATTGCATCTAGTTTGCATCTCTTTTTTATGTCTTCTATTTCTTGGCTAAATTTTTTATATTTTTATTTGTTTCAAGCATGTTTGTCACTGATTGCTGAAGCCTTTTCATGACAGCTGCTTTCACATTCTAGTTAGATAATTCCAATATCTGCTTTTCTCAGTGTTGATGTCTGTTGATTGTCTTTTCTCATTCAAGTTTTGATTTTCTTAGTTCTTGGTGTGGCAAGTGATTTTGATTCTATCCTAAACATTTGATGCATTGTGTTGTGAGGCTCTGGGTTTTATTTAGACCTTCTCTTTTCTGACACTGCTCACTGGGCAAAAAGGAGTGCTGCCTTGTTATTGCTTGGGGAGGAGTTTGAAACATCAGGCTTTCCATTCAATTTTCTTTGACCCCCAGAGGGTGAGTGGGTGAGAATGGACACCTTGTCACTGCTGTGTGACAGTGACAATGGGTGAGTGGGAACTCAGGTTCTCTATTAGGCTTCTGGAGACTCCTTCTTGGCTGAAAGGGGAAGGGACACCTCCTTACTGATCCCCTTGTGGCCTCCATGACACAATGAGAGGAGATTGCTTTAGTGCTGGAGGGGAATAAGACCCCACCCTCGAGGGTGGAAGTATAGGCTTTTCACTCAGACTCTGTGGATCACAGAGTGTGGGGTGGGTGAGGGTCACAGGTTTTTCACGATGTGTGGTTGAATTAGAGCAGCTATTTCCTAAAAGTTTGTTGCTTTTTTATTCTCATCCTTTCCTGGTCCTTTGGCCAAGAGAGCAGGCTTTTGTTGGGGCTTTTAAAAAATCTGCTTGTGTTGAAATTTCTGGTTGCTGGCTTCTTCAAGTTTAGGACGATATGAGACAGAAAAAACACCCCCCAAACCTAGGGAACCCAGCACAGTGTTGTCCCCCAGTTCCTAGCTGGTCTACTTCTTCTCTCCACCTTTCAGAGTCTTCTTATATTTGTTTTCTTATATATATATATATATATATATATATATATACACACACACACACACACACACACAAAATGTCCACTGGTTTTTGCAGTTTTTAGTGAGAGGGATAGGAAGAAGTATCCATTTTATCCCAATGAGAATTGATCTCTTTTGACCCTTATAACAATCTCGTAAGGCAGGTATTAATGTTATGCCCATTTTATGGATGAGACAACTGAGGTTCAAGGAGGTCACCCAAATACCAAGTACTAAAACCAGGCTAGAACCCAGGGCTCTTAACTCCTGGTGCAGAATGTGTCCTGTGACATGAGGCACATCTCTATAAATTCTGTTTTTTCTTGATGCCCAATTGCACTTGGGTAGGGCATAGCAAGAAGAGTTCAGCTTGTCAGCAGGTAACTTGAGGACTTGGTATCAGAGACAGGGCTCAGGGTGGGCAGTAGTTATAAAGTTTCAAATCAGAGGAGGTTTGTCCCAGACGTGGTGGTTTCTGGGGCCAATTTGGAGTAGGCAATGGCTCTACTTTCCATGGCTTCTTGGGGTAGGGAATGGGAACCTCTCCCCTGCCCTCATTCATGGACAGTGTGGCTCCATATTTCTCAGCAGAGGATCCAGGTTCACAAACAGGGACAGGGCTGGGAAGGCCATGGAAGCATCAGGTTGAGAACCAAGCCAAAGACTGACAGGGATTTCTAAGCATCAGATGTGCGGCAACATTCCTGGGCCCTTCTCTTGCTCTTTGGGTACTAGTGGGTGTGGTAGGGGAATGAGTAGGGCTCACCTATGATGGCCACTGCCTCTTTATGTTCCCAGAAGCACTTGCTTACATGTTTTTTATTTGATTGGTGTATAATTGCTTTACAATGCTGTATGAGTTTCTTCTGCACAATGAAGTAAATCAGCTATATGTACACATATATCCCCCCTTCCTCTTGGACCTTTCTCCCACTCCCCTCATCCCACCCCTCTAGGTTATCACAGAACACCAAGCTGAGCTCCCTGTGCTATATCACAGGTTCCCACTAGCTGTCTGTTTTACACATGGTAGTGTGTATATGCCAAGCCTATGCCTTATCTCATTAGAAACTCATCTTCTTTACTCTTGTTGGCCCCAGTTTATGGATGAGGATACTGAGGCTAGAGAGATGAGGTGACTTACTAAAAGTTCTGCAGGTTTTAAATGCTTGTGCAGCTACCTGCCCCCCTCTTCCCCCGCCACCATCACATAATTGAGAAAACCCTTGGGTGTGGGCTGCTCTACCTAATTCAGACGAGTCATCAGCTTCTAACTCAGTGCCTGTCACAGCACTGAGGGAGAATTTTCTGTTTTCTTCCTACCCTAGCTCAGTTGTAGATGGGGTCCAGGCAGGAGCTGGCACCTACTAGATCAACTCTCACTCATGTGCAAAAAGCCAGGACTAGGTGTGGGTGGAAGGCAAAAATGAGGGATTAAAATCCCAGGCCATCTGACCTTGGGGCTTGTTGACACCTGGTCTCCTACTGCAGAGAGACCAGGGAATGGATGACCCAAGGCTTGGTATTAGCCCACAGGGGCACAGTGGGGGTCCCCAGGCACCGAGGGGCTCTTTATCCAGTGTTTAGAAAATGTTTCTTGTGTCTGTGCCTTTTGCAACCTCTCCTCCACACCCCACCCTGGGCCCTTCTAGTGGTACCAAGGCAGTGACTTCACACTAATTACAAGCCTTCAATTACAGAGCCCAGACAGTGGCTAAGACAGACATATCTCATATTACATCTTTTTGGACTAAGCTGAGCTTATATATGTGCTGCTAAATGGAAATATTGCTATCGGATAAGATTCATAATAAACTGCTGCTTGCTCAGAGTGGGGAGTAGCTCAGGAGACCGAGGGAAGAGGATTCGTCTGGCTCCTCCACAATGAGGCTCTTGGTAGCATCTAATAAGCCCAGCAATTTGTTGTTCATGGCCACACACACACACACACACACCAGCAGCAATTCTCTGCCGTTGTTTTTCTCCCTCAGGCAGGAGGGGAGCTATTTACAGCATTGGAGGGTGGCTGTGGGGCGATGGAGCTCACGGTGGCTTTGGTGTGACAAAAGTCTACTTAGAAAGAAGAAAGTCTTCTACTGATGAATTGGATCAACTTAATGTTTCTTATTTCTCCTCAGAGATCAGTGAGGATTTTCATTTAACCAGGACTGTGGAGCCTGAAGCATTTGCAATTCTGTTTATAAAATTATTTTTAAATTTTTTGGCCTTGCAGCACAGCATACAGGATCCCCCTGACCAGGGATTGAACCTGCTCCCTCCCCCTACATTAGAAGTACAGAGTCTTAACCACTGGACCACCAGGGAAGTTCCTGAAACTCTTGACTGAACTCTCCATACCCCTTGGCCTGGTACTTCCTGTGGATGCTCACCTGAGTCACCATTTGCTGAGCACGTGCCAGAGCCTGCATATTGACATAGGTTCTTCCTGACTCTTGACCACCCCCCAGCCAGGGTGGCTTCAAACAACAGAAAGTGTTCTTTCACGGTCTGGAGTCCAGAAGTCCAAACTCCAGATTGTTTGACTTATCAAGGTGTCAGCAGGGTCACAGTCCCTCCGGGAGATCTGGGGGAAGTATCCACCCCTCACCCCTGCCTCCACCTCCGTGGATGCCTCACCTCATCTTCTGTGTGTGTCAAATCTCCCTCTTAGAAGTACACTTGGGATTCCACTCATGGTTCATCTGGATAATTCAGGAGTATTTTCCCATCTCAAGATCCTAAAAATTAATCTTGGGATTTGGCCATGTAAAGAAATGACCCCAGATTCTGGGGATTCGAGCCTGGTATCTTTGGCGATGCTTTCCCACCTGCCACACAGGGACGTTTATTGCCAGTTCTTCAGGGAGATGAGGTAGGGAATGGCCCCCTGGCAGAAGCATGATGGAGCTGTGAACACTTGCCACATCAGGACAAAGGTGCAGAAAGACAGTGGGTCCACATCAGGTTCTTCTCCCTACCTCCCACCAAAGAGTTCAGCCCAGAGCCAGACCCAGAATCAGGGTTCAGATAGGCTAGGAAAGAGGCATCAGATGGAGGATGGATGGATGGAAAGGGTGGGTAGACCAAACGAAGTGTGGATACATGGACAGTGCGGAACAGTTGGACCCACCAAGTCCTGAACCCCTCATCCTATCTGTCAGCATTTCCCCATCATCAGGATGGCTGCATGTCTCCTGGGAGTGCATTTTCCCCCAGCCAAGGTCCCTCTTCCCTGGGATCCAATGTTCCTCATTTGCTCTGCTCGTTGCTTCTGATTCAGAGCTGAAATGCCTTTAGAAGTGCAATCAACAGTCTCTTGGGTGATGCTCCCCAGCCCAGGAAGGATGGAGATCAGATGCCACGTGGGTGGGTGTGCACCTCTCTCTGCTCCAGGACCAGTTTCATGGGAAGGCTGGAGTCCTGGCAGAAAGGCCTCTATGAATCTCTCTTGAATTCCCCTCTAGCGTGGCTGCTCTCCTGGCTGGAGCTGAATTCAGGCTTTTCTTCCCCCAGAGAGCATGTCCCAGTCTCCATGGAGCCCTCACCACCTCTATTGAAATTCAAGCTCAATGACAACACTGTCATTGGAAGAAAGTCTCTCTCTCTTTCCCAGATGTCCCATTCTGTTTAGACTCCTCCCCAACTTGGTCAAATGAGTCTGGGACTTTTTCACTGCACTTAGCAGAATCCACTTCCCAAGTGATTTCTGAATTTTGAGAGCCTCAAGTTCCTGACAGCCACAACGTTCGGCCACACAGAGGTAACCACTCGAATCAGTTACAACGCTTGTGTCTGAGCCTGAGCCTGAACCCTGAGTGCCTTCGGAAGGCAGAGCAGATTTCTGAAGCCACCCCTCTGTGAGTCTGAGCCTTATTTTTAAGCCAGTTCTACAGAGACGAGTGATTGTGTGTGGTGGATATAATAGAAAGAATGGAGCTCTTGAGTCACAGACCCTTGTCTCTCAACTACCTCTCTGACACCTGTGTGACATCAGGCCTGCCACAGAACCTTTATGAGCCCCTATATTCTTCATCTGAAAGTGATGGTGCAGTGGTCTCTACATTCTAGGGTTATTGTGGGAACTGAATGGGTTAATGACCATCAGGGAATACAGGGACCTCCTCTGTTCTCTGTGGGATGTGAAGGGGCATGACTAGACCTTGAACCCCAGCTCTTCAAAGTGAGCTCTCCAAGGCTGGGCCCACCGGAGAGAGTGGGGAACTAGCTGCAGAGGACCAGTCCCTATGTGGATGTGAGCGTGCACAGGGAGGGAGCCTTGGAAGGAAGCACAGATATGTTCACCGGGCAGGGCTGGTCTGGGAGCAAACGAGCTGCTCAGAAGGCTGAGAGGGAAGAGGGTGCTGAGGTGTGGGCTGTGTCCAGGGCCCACTCACTCCCTCCTCAGAGCTCAGAAGCTCTCCAAGACCACTCTGGTCTTGCCTTAGTCAGGATTCTCCCAAGAAACAGACCCCAAAAGAGATTATCTCTCTATCTATTGTCTTAAGAAATTGACTCATATTATTTCTGGGGGCTGGCAAGTCTGAATTTGTAGGACAGGCCAGGAGGCCAGACACTCATGTGAGAGTCGATGTTTCAGTCTTGGGGCTGAAGGCTGGACCCTCAGGCAGGGTTTCTGTGCTGCTGTCTGGAGGCCGAATTCCAGGCCATCAACTGATTGGATGAGGCCCAGCCACATTATTATCTGCTTTGCTCAAAGTCAACTAATTTCAATGTTAATCACATCTAAGAAATACCTTCACAGCAACATCCAGTCTGGTGTTGGACCAAACACCCGGGCACTGTGACCTGGCCATGTTGTTGCATGTAAGCAGCCAGCATGTGCATCCTGAGTTTGGCTGCTTGGCAACATGCCCAGCTGCCCTCAGCCTTTGGTCGGGGCTGGCTCTCTGATGAAAGAAGCCAGTCCCAGGAGCCTAGGTGCTGCTTTTCAGAAGTGAGATTGTGACATCATCTTTTGTGCATGCTAAGTCACTTCAGTCGTGTCTGACTCTTTGTGACCCTATGGACTGTAGCCAGCCAGATTCCTCTGTCCATGGGATTCTCCAGGCAAGAATAATGGAGTGGGTTGTCATTTCCTTTTCCAAGGAATCTTCCCAACCCAGGGATCAAACTTGGGTCTCCTGCATATTCTGCATTGCAGGCAGATTCTTTACTGCTGAGCCACTCAGAATGATCTGAGTGGGCCCTAAATGCAGTCACAAACTTCATTAGAAGAGAGGGATCTGCCACAGACATGCTGAAGAGAAGGCCAAGTGAGGATGGTGGTAGAGACCAGAAGGATGAGGCCACAAGCCAAGGAGCCTTAGCAGCCACCAGAGACAGGAAGAGGCAGGGCCCCAAGTTGGCTCTGGAGCCTCAGGAGAAGATGTAACCTTGCCAACACCTTTATTTCAGCTCAGTGACACTGATTTTGGTCTTCTGGCCTCTAGAACCATGAAAGAATAAGTTTCTGTTGTTTTTAGCTCCCCAGTTGATAGCCCTATGACACTAACACTGGTGGGCTGATGTGAGTGCCCTTCTCTGGGAAAAGGAGGGAAGATCATGAATTGACCATGCCAGAATGGTCTGGAACAATCTGGATCAGGCTACTCAATGATGGGGAAACTGAGGCCCAGAGAGGGGAAGGGTCTCAGAGAGTCAGGCGGTGGCTAGCAGAGACCAACTCCAGTGTCCCACCTCCCGGGCTTGGTGGGGGTGTCTCCTGCCAATTCATTCTTGTTTGCTCTCCAGGGAATCTCCATGTGCCTATGGCTTCCCCACCCTTGATCTCTTTACAGCTCTCCTGGCCTCTCACCTGGGCCTCCAGCTTCTCATGGGCAAGGCCTGCTCCCTCACTCAGACTCTAGACTTTTGCCTGAGCCCCAGGTTCAGCTCCCCTGGCCAGCACTCCCTGGCTGTGGACAAGCTGTGTTCTAGCTGACTGTGCTGCCTGAAGGCAGTCTCTCACCTGGCACTGGGACACACTGAACACCGATGTTAACACCAAATGCACAAAGCTGCTCCTTGTCTGCAGCCTCAAGCGGTGTGTTCTCCTTAGCTGGCTTCTGCGAGGGCCAGCCCCCTGTTTTGTAGGCTGAAGCCTTTCTAGGATTGCCCAGTCCAGATGCCGAGAGAGCAGGCTGGCAGGCAGGCAGGCTGGCTGGCACTCCCTGTGACCTCTCACTGTATGGCAGCCTAGCTACCTGGCTTGCAACATAGCACATGGTGGGCCCTCAGGTGACAGGGGCCCCTGATCATCCTGGGCCACACCCTGCCCACACCCTGCTTCACAGGCACCATGGTCTGGCTGTCTGGTCCTGAGCACTGCCCCTGCGGCTGCTGCCTCCCTGGGACCATGTCAGCCTGCTTTGCTATATTTATCCCTGGGGAGAGATGGAAAAAGTACCACTGCTCACTTAAAAATAAATGCCATTTCCTAAGGAAGATACCAACTGTCCTGTTCAGGATGGGTTTCCTGGCTCTCTGGATTTTATCTTATTTTTCTTCAAGGATCACAATTTTATTTGTAAATCCCTAGGAAAACAAAGCCTAGATTCTGAATTATGATGATGACCTTCAACTTGTCCTCATGCAAAAATTGACGCTCGCGAACCCACTTGGAAATCTGCAGATGAGGCTCCTGAATGTTCAAAACACACACTTGCCCAACACCCAGCCTCTTGGAAGAGGTCTCTTTGGGTGACAGAGCAGCTGTCAGGGGGACCCACTCACTGCTCCAGAGACATGACGTTGGTTTCCTGAGCTGTTGCTTTCTACCTCTTAAAGCATCAAATCATGATTAGCCTCATGCTCAACTTGGCCTGAAAATGACTCATGCAATGGCAGAAACTTTTACTTTGGGGTAGCTCTGCTGCCATCCAGGGCTTCTTTGTGGGGAATGCTGACCTGCTTCTGGATGCTTCCACAAGAGAGACCTCAAGGTACCACCTTGCTCTCAGTCCCAGGCCAGCCCCCTGGAGAGCTGAGGACCCTATTCACAGTCCTCCATGCCTGCCTTGGAGACTGTGGGCCTGCATCCTCTTCCCGTCGGGGGCCTATCCCCCTAGAACACTACTGTCTGTCACCAAGCCTCTTAGAACCTGGAATCCAGAGTGAGCTGAGCCATCAAGGGACAAACAACTGGGGAGCAGGACTCTCACCTCCTTTGTTCTGGGGCTGCATCTCTATGAACACCCACCACAGCTTGTCTGGTTGCCAGGATTCCCTGCTGCCAAGGCCCACATCCATCACCATGTTCTGGGGCACCTGCTCTGGGGCCTCTCATTTCAGGATCTCCTATTTCTCCCTCTGACTATGTTTTGTTTGGCCCAGTCCCCCTGAGGGGCCCTGAGGCTGGAGTTGTATACTTGGTTGCCCCTTTCACCTCGGCATCACCCACATTTGATGCTTATATTTCCTCTCTCAACTTCTGGGGTCAGGTTCACCTCCCCTAGTAAAGTAATGCTCAAAATTCTCCAAGCCAGGTTTCAGCAGTATATGAACTGTGAACTTCCTGATGTTCAAGCTGGTTTTAGAAAAGGCAGAGGAACCAGATATCAAATTGCCAACATCTGCTGGATCATGGAAAAAGCAAGAGAGTTCCAGAAAAACATCTATTTCTGCTTTATTGACTATGCCAAAGCCTTTGACTGTGTGGATCACAATAAACTGTGGAAAATTCTGAAAGAGATGGGAATACCAGACCACCTGATCTGCCTCTTGAGAAATTTGTATGACGGTCAGGAAGCAACAGTTAGAACTGGACATGGAACAACAGACTGGTTCCAAATAGGAAAAGGAGTTCGTCAAGGCTGTATATTGTCACCCTGCTTATTTAACTTATATGCAGAGTACATCATGAGAAACGCTGGGCTGGAAGAAACACAAGCTGGAATCAAGATTGCTGGGAGAAATATCAATAACCTCAGATATACAGATGACACCAGCCTTATGGCAGAAAGTGAAGAGGAACTCAAAAGCCTCTTGATGAAAGTGAAAGTGGAGAGTGAAAAAGTTGGCTTAAAACTCAACATTCAGAAAACTAAGATCATGGCATCCAGTCCCATCACTTCATGGGAAATAGATGGGGAAACAGTGGAAACAGTGTCAAACTTTATTTTTTGGGACTCGAAAATCACTGCAGATGGTGATTGCAGCCATGAAATTAAAAGACGCTTACTCCTTGGAAGGAAAGTTATGTCCAACCTAGATAGCATATTCAAAAGCAGAGACATTACTTTGCCAACAAAGGTCCGTCTAGTCAAGGCTATGGTTTTTGCAGTGGTCATGTATGGATGTGAGAGTTGGACTGTGAAGAAGGCTGAGCGCTGAAAAATTGATGCTTTTGAACTGTGGTGTTGGAGAAGACTCCTGAGAGTCCCTTGGACTACAAGGAGATCCAACCAGTCCATTCTGAAGGAGATCAGCCCTGGGATTTCTTTGGAACGAATGATGCTAAAGCTGAAACTCCAGTACTTTGGCCACCTCATGCGAAGAGTTGACTCATTGGAAAAGACTCTGATGCTGGGAGGGATTGGGGGCAGGAGGAGAAGGGGACGACAGAGGATGAGATGGCTGGATGGCATCACTGACTCGATGGACGTGAGTCTGAGTGAACTCCGGGAGTTGGTGATGAACAGGGAGGCCTGGCGTGCTGCGATTCATGGGGTCGCAAAGAGTCAGACACGACTGAGCGACTGAACTGAAACAATTATGGGAGCTCCAAACCCTACAAGCATACCTGCCAGGTAAGAACTCGGAGGGGATGATATGACCCTCACCCTCTACGAGGAAGAGGTCAATTCCAGCAAAGGAGCCTGCCAAGTGTGTCTCTGTGGAACAGTGTTGACTCTCTTACGGATTGCCAGTAGGCTCTTCTATAGGAGGAAAGATACTTTCTAGTTGTCTGAGCTAAAAGCCTTTTGGTCAGGATTGGGTTAAGATGGGGTCTTGTCCCAGGGGATCTTACGCTGGGACCAGTGCCAGAGTCATGTCCCCTTGGCATGAATTTCCTATGTTTTATTATTCTGCTGTGGCTCCTGAAGGAAAGTACCATAAACTGAGTAGCTTGGAATAGCAGAAATGTCTTCTCTGGATGCCAGAGATCTGAAATCAAGGTGTTGGCATGGCTCTGTTCCTTCTGGAGTCCTTAGGGGGGAATACTTCCTGGCCTCTGCCAGCTTCTGGTGGCCACTGGCATTCCCTGGCTAGTGGCTGCATCCTTCCACTCTCTGCCTCTGTCTCCACATGGCTATCTTCCCTTGTATGTCTCTTTGATACAAATGATGACATTTAGGACCCATCCAGATAACCCATGATAATCTCTTCATCTCAAAATCCTTAAGTCAATAACATCTTTTGGCATAGAAGACAGTATTTACAGGTTCTGGAGACTAGTACATGCACATATTTGGGGGCCACTATTCAACCCACTACAAACCTCTAGGATCCCCTGGTAACCCCAGATTCTGACCGCTATGCTGGGAAGGCCCTGATTCCACTTCCTGTGTTGACAGTTCCCCATCTGATGTGCAAACTGAGGCTGTAGCATGACATTGCCACAAGTGAGTGAGCATCTGCCAGGCTGCCAGGTGGATGGGCCAGAAGGAGATGGGTTGTAGGTCCATGCAGTCAAGGGGAGGATGCTTGTCTGAGGAAGGGTGAGTATTAGCGGCTGTTCATCTTTAAGTGCCAATGGACCTAGGGCTGGAAGACAACATGGGTTTCTTAATGGACCTGTAAACCCAGAAAATGCCCCAGGGCACTGAAAAGTGGTACAGTAGCAGAACAGACAATGACTTTATGGGCTACCCCCAAAGTGTCAAACCCAGAACTGGGGGCCGTAATAATAGTCCATACAGCACATAAGTTATGCAACTCTTCAGATAGAGGTGGCCTTGAGCTTGGCCTACTCCTGGTTGCTTCCTGTTGGACTCCCCCATTGGGAAGACGAGGAAAGAAGACTCTGGTCTTGTCTTTCCCTCCGCTCCCAAGCCAGCTACTCTGAACCTTCACTCATCTGCTTCTGCCTGGATCAGTAGAAGACCCTTCTGTCAGGTTTCCTCCTCCCTCTTCACAGTCAGCAGACTAAAGAAAATGTAGCCTATTTCTTTGCTGTGAAAAGTGGTCCTCTCCATCCTCTTATGTGTTGTGAATCCCCTTGAAACTGATCACAGCTGTCCAGCAGATGAAGCTACTCAAACTGGGAGGAGTGGCCTGACCCAGCCATCAGACTGGACACCAGCTGGCAAGGCCATGTGGGTGGACGAGTTGGCCACCAGCTCTGCCTGTAGCCATTCAGGGGACCTGGTGGGGAGGCGCTGGGTGAAGGATGAAGTCTGGAATCCTCATGGGGGATTGCATGCCCTGTCAGCTTCAGCTAGTCAGTCTGCCTTTCCTCGATTCTTGATACCTCAGTCTTCCACACTGGCCAGACTGGCACTTTTAAGTCTTTTCAAAGACTCCACATACACCCTCGCCCTGTGCCTTCATGCATCTTGTCCTATCATACAGATTGCCTTCTGCTCTGCCAAGTCAGATCTTTCTCCAGTCTTTCTGGGAGCTGCCCTGTCCAGGAAGCCTTTCCTGATTGCTTTAGAACCTGTTTTAATTCATTTTGCCCCTTCTGTGGTTATTTAGTTATTGTGTGTGTGTGTTTGTGTTGATTCTCCAGCAAACCTGAAGGGCAGAGACCAAGTCTTGCTCTTCACTCCAGCCCCCTCCAGCCAGCTCAGAGCCTGAAAGGCAGCAGGTATTCAATAAATGATGGCAAAATGGACTTGACTGAGGGAGAGAGTGACCTTTCGCAAATCTAATCATGCCTGAATTAGACACAGCTGCAGCTCTCTTGGAATGAGGATGAGGCTTGGGGTCAGGCTCTGCCTGGTTCCCAGTCCCTGCTTCCCTCCTCTCCCTACTTCTGGGGCAGCTTGCCCCCAGTCTATAGGCTCAGTCCCAGGAACCCAAGAGCCTTCATGGGGCCTGGAGCCATCCTTAAAGCCCAGCCCAGTTCATTCCTTCTCAGCCTAGGCATTGGAGCACTGGTCCCTGCTGACTGATCTCCAGATCCTGGTGTGTGGCCTGCTTATGAGCCACTGCTGGCCTCAGTTTACTTGCTTGTTGCAATGGGCTCAGCTTTGGCTCCTACTCTAATAGTCCTCCTTAGGGCTGCTTCTGCCTTGCTTGGGGATTGCTATGGACTGAATTATGCCTTTAAAATTAATATGTTGGAGCCCTAACTCTCAATCAGATGGTATTTGAAGATGACGCCTTTGGGAGGTAATTAGGGGAGGATGAGGTCATGGGGGTGGGGCCCTCATGATAGGATTACGGTAAGTCTCCTACACACAAACCTTGAAGTTGGGAACTTTCAAAGATGTGAATGCTCCCCTATATGCCAGCAGTTGTACTATACTACTGTACTTTTCAAGGTGCTGTACTGTAAGATTAAAAATGTTTTCTTTATTTTTTGTGTTGGTTTATGTATCATTTGTGTTCTGTCCATGGTATTCTCCAGGCAAGAATACTGGGGTGGGTTGCCATTTCCTCCTTCAGGGGATTTTCCTCCTTCAGGGGATTTCCCAGGGTTTGAACCTGCATCTGCCTGCATCTCCTTCATTGCAGGTGGATTCTTTACCAGCTAAACAATCAGGAAAGCCCAAACCTATTACATAGTACAGTACTATATAGCCAACTGTGTTAGTTGGGTACCTAGGCTAGCTTTGCTGGACTTACAAATGAATTGGACTTACTAATGCACTCTCAAAATGGAACTCATTCATATGTAGGGGATTTACTGTAGTGCTCTTATAAGGAGAGAACTGAAAGCTTCCTCTTGGTCTTTACCATGTGAGGTCACAGGAACAAGGCTCTCACCAGAACCCAACCATACTGGCACCTTGATCTCAGACTTCCATCCTCCAGAACTGTGAGAAATGAAGTTCTATTATTGAAACCACTCATTCTACGATGTTTTGTCACAGTAAGTCAAGAAGACTAAGACAGGAGCCCATCATAGCCTATGATAGACTGAGCAATGCCTCTTTCCCCCAACCATGTCCATGTTCTAATCCCCAAAATCTGTGAATTCTACCTGATATGGCAAAAGGGACTTTGCAGATGTGATTAAGCCTCCTGACAGGGGAAGATTACCCTAAATTAACTGAGTGGGCTCAATCTAGTCACAAGGGTCCTTATACGCCAAAGAAGGAGATAGAAAAGAAAGAAAGATTTGAAGACACTCTGCTGCTGGCTTTGAAGGTGAAGGAAGGGGCCATGAGCCAAGGAATGTGGGTGCCTCTAGAACCTGAAAAAGGCAAAGACAGATATTCTGCTTAGAGCCACCAGGAGAAATTGGCCCTGCTGATAGCTTGATTTTAGACTTCTGACCTCCAGAACTGTAACGGAACAAATCTGCATCATTTTAAGCCACTCGTGTTGTGGACATTCATTACAGCTACTATAAGAAGCTAATACACAGCCCCATGTCTGTCCTGGCCTCAGGCACTGGCCAGACGTAGCCATTCCTCCTGAAACAGTGGCATAGCCTGTGTCCTGACCAGCACCTACCTCAGCTTTGCCCCAAGCTCTTCCCAACTGATGCAGGGAAGTCTTCAAGGCATGCCTGTGACCCTAGCCTTCCTCTGCCCCAGGACCCAGCCACCAAATCCCACATCCCACTCTGCTGACAAGCCAAGGACCTAGGCAAAGAAAGTGGCTTTCACATTGTTCCTGAGGGTTCCTCCATCAGACCTGGGGCCTCCTGCTCTCCTTTTAAGGGAGGCAAGGCAGAGAATCTTAGCAATTTATCCTGGATTGGTTAGTTGAGGCTCAGAGAGGGTAAGCAGCTTGTCCAAGGCCACACAGCCTACAGGTGGTATAGCATAAACTGGCCCCAACCCTTCACTCTGCTGTATTTCTGCCTCCTCCATCCCTCTCCTCCCCTTATCTGCTGTTTGCCCACATGGCCTCTTGAGCTCAGGTCTTTGGGTAGACTGAGGCCACTATTCGTCCTGTCTTGTAGGAACTGCACTCGTGCCAGATATTTTTAGGCAAACAAAAAAGGTTACAAGGCTGAAATAATTGCCCTCATTTTGAATCTCAGAGTCTTTTTAGATAATATAATCTTGTGTGGCCCCAAAGAGGCTCCTGCCTGCTCTGCTGACTAGGATGGAACAGGCCCAGGTAATTGCTTCTGTGTAAAGACCAATTTGTCCAGGGAAATGAGCATGGATGAAGTCATGAATTAACACATTGAAAGTGGTACAGAATATACAGGAAATGGAAAAGAAATTGGAGCCCTCTGCCCGCCTTGCTTTCCCCAAGCCGAAGTCCTGTCTGACCAGCTGACAATTTCTTTCCTCTCTGGACCTGACTCCAGTTAGTCTGAAAGAGGCTGAACTGACAGGATCCCTGAGGGCACAGAGCCCCGATAGGCAGAGGCAAGGAACCTGGAGGACAGCAGGGCTTCTCCTGGATGGAGCACGGGCTCCCATGTGGGCCGGGGCCACAGACCCACTAAGGGCTCTCTTCTCACGTGGGCCCTCAGGTCGGGAGTGGGTGCTTGTGAAGAGCTGGGGACCAGAATCCAGCAGGCACTCTGCAGGGAAGCTGTCCTCCCATGGCTGCATCCCTGGCTCCCAAGGCAGGTGGGCACTTGGGGCCTCCAGCTGGTCAGCAGGCTTCTGCCCCTGGGCATGGGGCCAGCTCACTGGTTCGCGGTTTTCTGCTTCTGGCCTTGTGCCTGCGGCTGTGACACAGGCCAGGCTGCCTGGTCCCCAGGGTCCCCACCTGTTGTCACCCACTGGCAGGTAGTTCCAGGCATGTGCCTTCAGGATGGTCTGGGAAGCAGAGAGGTGAGATGCTGGAGAATGCAAGAAACAGATATCAGCTCTTCTCTCCGTTTTCGAGCCCCAGTGCCCTATCTGGGAGCCCTCTCTATGCTGGGCGGGTAGGCCCTTGCTCATCTGTCAGAAGAGAAGCAACAAATGCCCAGCCAGGCAGAAATGCCACCTGGGGCTCTGGGGCAGAGGTTTTCCCCACCAGCCTGGGGCATTGCTGGTGACCCTCTTGGGGCCGCAGAGTGACAAGGAATAGTCTTGCCCATATTCTTGGCAAGGCATAGCATCTAGAGATTGACAGGCTTGGCCAGGTGACAGGTGGCCCCATCACTCTGTCAGGACTGATGGGGGTGGGGCAGCTTGAAGGCATCTGGAAGTTGTGTCTTTTCATCTGGGAGGGAGGCCGAGGTTTCTGGACATGGTGTGTAGCCTCCATTTGTCTCTCAGCTTCTTGAGGGCACAGAGCAGTTTCGATTCCCACTTGGATCTTGGAGAGTGTGCTCTGTCACTCCACCTCACCTGGACGTGAGGGTTCAGGGCCCATGATGCCTGGGAGGCTGAGGTGGGAGACGATTCCACTCCCATTGGAATTGATTGGCAGCGATCTGGCTCTGCTGTGGCTCACCCTTCATGGAGTGTGCGGCACACAGACCACGTGGCAGACACCTGTAACCCATACACATCCTGGAGGCACTTCCACTTGCTGACAGGAGAAGGTCCTCTAAACAACTAAGACCCTTAAACTCCAGGAGAAGGAGGGCACTGGGTCTCTCCTTAGGCTCCAACATGGACAGACTCGAGGTGGCTGTGTTCAGGCTCAGCGGGATAAACACTGTAATTAATTAGTGATGCCAGGCATGCCCAGCCAGCAGGAAGGGGCTGATGGCAAGTGTTTAGAGCTCTGGCCATCCTTGGTCAGGGAGACTCCCGGGGATGTGCAGAGCATGTCAAAATTTTCTAAGGCCAGGTCACCTTGGCCTCTGGTGCCACTTCCTAAGTCATATTCATTCTGTGGTGGAAGCAAGAGGGAGACAGGTGTTTACCAGCAACCCCCTTGTTTCCAAAAATGCCAGATGGGTCCGCATTTTCATTGCTATGGTAGCTGCAGCTCTGGGCCCCAAAGGTGCAGTGACACCAGACAAGAGGGCTGGCATTTTTCTGTGGGGAAGAAAACTGAGTTACCACTATGTGATGCCTCTTCCCGTATCCCTCTGTGGCCTCTCACTTCCATAGCAACTGAGGTCAAAGTTATTTCTTAGAATTGAAAGAGAATCAATATCCCTTGAGAAAAGCCATTGTTTTTTCTAATCGAAAGCTTCTCAGTGGCTGCCACTGCCAGTGATTCTCCAGGCCTGTTGATTCTGCTGTGATCAGTCAGACTGGTGGCTGAGAAGGTCCCAAAGACCCTGCCACCTTTCATTGACCAACCTTGCCTGGATGTGTGGCATTCAACTAAGAGAGGGTGCTGACCTGGAAGGGGTGCTCTGTGGGGGCTGCCCCAATCATTGAGTCTAAAAAATACATTTTTCCCCCTTTTAGACAAACTCCTGGTCTCAAGAGACTCATGAGGATTGTGGGTAAACATAGTGGATTGAATACCCTGGTTTCTCTCTGCTCCCTCTCCAAACTCACATGATGGTAAAGAAATAAAGAAAGGCCTACATCCACAAAATGTGAAGTGGGTGTGAAGTCAAGTGGGCCTTAGGAAGCATCACTATGAACAAAGCTAGTGGAGGTGATGGAATTTCAGTTGAGTTATTTCAAATCCTAAAAGAAGATGCTGTGAAAGTGCTGCACTCAATATGCCAACAAATTTGGAAAACTCAGCAGTGGCCACAGGACTGGAAAAGGTCAGTTTTCATTCCAATCCCAAAGAAAGGCAATGCCAAAGAATGCTCAAACTACCGCACAATTGCACTCATCTCACACGCTAGTAAAGTAATGCTCAGAATTCTCCAAGCCAGGCTTCAGCAATACGTGAACCGTGAACTTCCAGATGTTCAAGCTGGTTTTAGAAAAGGCAGAAGAACAAGAGATCAAATTGCCAACATCTGGTGGATCACTGCAAAAGCAAGAGAGTTCCAGAAAAACATCTATTTCTGCTTTATTGACTATGCCAAAGCCTCTGACTCTGTGGATCACCACAAACTGTGGAAAATTCTTCAAGAGATGGGAAGATTAGACCACCTGACCTGCCTCTTGAGAAACCTATATGCAGGTCAGGAAGCAACAGTTAGAACTGGACATGGAACAACAGACTGGTTCCAAATATGAAAAGGAGTAAGTCAAGGCTGTATATTGTCACCCTGCTTATTTAACTTATATGCAGAGTACATCATGAGCAACGCAGGGCTGGAAGAAGCACAAGCTTGAATCAAGATTGCTGGGAGAAAGATAAATAACCTCAGATATGCAGATGATACCACCTTTATGGCAGAAAGTGAAGAAGAACTAAAGAGCCTCTTGATGAAAGTTAAAGAGCCTCTTGATGAAAGTGAAAGAGGAGAGTGAAAAAGTTGGCTTAAAGCTCAACATTTAGAAAACTAAGATCGTGGCATCCAGTCCCATCACTTCATGGCAAATACATGCGGAAACAGTGTAAATAGCGGCAGACTTTATTTTTGGGGGCTCCAAAATCACTGCAGATGGTGACTGCAGCCATGAAATTAAAAGATGCTTACTCCTTGGAAGAAAAGTTATGACCAACCTATACAGCATATTAAAGAGCAAAAACATTACTTTGTCAACAAAGGTCTATCTAGTCAAGGCTATTGTTTTTCCAGTAGTCATGTATGGATGTGAGAGTTGGACTATAAGGAAAGCTGAGCACAGAAGAATTGATGCCTTTGAACTATGGTGTTGGAGAAGACTCTTGAGAGTCCCTTGGACTACAAGGAGATCCAACCAGTTCATCCTAAAGGAAATCAGTCCTGGGTATTCACTGGAAGGACTGATGTTGCAGCTGAAACTCCAATACTTTGGCCACCTGATGAGAAGAATTGACTCATTTGAAAAGATCCTGATGCTGGGAAAGATTGAAGGCAGGAGGAGAAGGGGATGACAGAAGATGAGATGGTTGGATGGTATCATCGACTTAATGGACATGAGTTTGGGTAAACTCTGGGAGCTGCTGATGGACAGGGAGGCCTGGTATGCTGCAGTCCCTGGGGTCGCAAAGAATCAGATATGACTGAGCGACTGAACTGAACTGAATCTCCTCTCTGAACCAGGGCACCACCACCCTAATAGAAGAGAGGGTGTTCACTGGCTGGACAGGTACCCAGGTGAGCCCATGGGGAAGAGCTGACTAAAAACAGAGGTTACTTGGAAGTCTCATAACTGATAGTGAGAAGACCCCTGGCCTTCTCTGCTTGGCCTCCAGCCAAGCTTTATACTCTTTATACAGCCAGCTTTATACTCTTCCAGGCAAAAGATGGGAAGACACCTCTGTAGGGGAATTGGCCAGCCCAATAACGGAAACAGTGAAACCTGATTTACATAAGAATGGTGCTATGATTTTACTGGGAGTTTGGGGTAGAATCTGGATGATCCAAGAGACAAAGGCTTATTTTTTGTGGTAGGAAATCAATTTTCTGAAATTGTGAAATCAAGAAACAACAGTCAAAACATGTTATGTAGAAATATGAAAGTATATTCTAGAATATTAAGAGCTGCAAGAGTTGAAAGTGGCTGCCTCTATGAGTAGGCATTTGGGATTGGGTGGGGGCAATGGATACCATTTTTTAAATATGTGTCTGGTGATCTATTTAGCTTCCCTGATGACTTGGTGGCAAAGAATCTGCCTGCAATGCAGGAGACACAGGAGGGATGGGTTTGATCCCTGAGTCAGGAAGATATACTGGAGGAGAAAAAGGCAACCCACTCCAATATTCTTGCCTGAAAAATCCCATGGACAGAGGAGTCTGGTGGACTACAGTCTGTGGGGTTGCAAAGAGTCGGACGCGACTGAGAACACACAGCACACAGATGATCTATTTGACTTTTTATACTATTTGACTTTTTATACTACTACATACAAGTCTATTTGACTTGTAAATACTATTTACAAGTATTACTTTGAGAAAAAATATCTTGACAAGAGTCACCTGAGCCAGATGAGCAATTCAAGTGCAAGGACTTAACTGACACTTGAATGTCAGGGGGCAGGCTTCTGGCCAGATGATAGAGTAGCAAAGTAACTTGTGTGAGTACTGGACAGGCTTTGGCTCTGCACAAAGCAATTTCTTTTCCATAGTATTGAGTCACCCGATCCCCTTGTGTACCTGTTACAGGGAAAGAACCTGTGGCCTAGAGAGAGGAAGGGGCTTGTCATGATCCCATTACCGGTATGGCAAGGCCAGGATGGAGTCTGCTCGGCTGCCTTTCTAGCTTTTGCCCCCAACCCACCCTACTTGTGACCACAAAAGCCATATCCCACACAGGCTCCACAGCCATCCCTCAGAAGTGGATCCTCATTTTGTGGATATTGCCACGGAGGCACAGAGGGGTTAAGTGAAGGTTAAATATAGTGTGGATATGGGGAAAGCATTCATGGATAAGATTTATGGAAGAGACAACACATGAGATGAATTTTTGTAATTAAATTTTTAATTTTGAGATAATCACAGGTTCACATCAGAGAAGTCAGTGGGACCCCACTCCAGTGGGGTCTTACTCTTGCCTGGAAAATCCCATGGATGGAGGATCCTGGAAGGCTGCAGTCCATGGGGTCACTGAGGGTCGGACATGACTGAGCGACTTCGCTTTCACTTTTCACTTTCATGCACTGGACAAGGAAATGGCAACCCACTCCAGTGTTCTTGCCTGGAGAATCCCAGGGATGGGGGAGACTGGTGGGCTGCTGTCTATGGGGTCGCACAGAGTCAGACACGACTGAAGCAACTTAGCAGCAGCAGCAGCATAGGTTCACATGCAATTGTAAGACAGACACCACAGTCTCTTTACCCAGTTTGCTGTGATGGTAACATCTCACAAAACTATAATGCTGTATCACCACCAGTGTATCAGTGCTGATACAGTCAAGACACACAACAGTCCCATCACCACAAGGATCCTCTTGTTGCCCTAACATAGCCTCACTTATTCCCCTGGTCACCTCACTCTATGCTTAAGCCCAGGTAACCACTAGTCTGTTCTTCACTTCTATAATTTTTCCATGTCAAGAGTATTGCACAAATGGAATCATACAGCAGGTAACAGATAAGAATTGACTTTTTCACTCAGCATAATTTTATGTAAATCCATGAGTTATGACTGTCAAAAGTCTGTTCCCTTTTAATCACTGAGTAGCATTCCATGGGATGGATGTACCACAATTGTGTCCATTCACCACTGACCAGCTGCAGGAACCTCTCAGTCCCCCAGTGCTTCAGTTTTCTCCTCTGTAGATCTAGTTAGTAATTGCACTTACCTCCTAGGATCATTACGAGGAATAAATGAGTCAATATTTGGAAAGGTCTTAGAGTGGTACTGTATATGCACTAAATGCTACAAAAATGTTGGTCAAGTAAAATCCAGATGCATGGGTGGAGGAGTCTACCTTGGATTTGTAGAAGTAGCAAAATTTGTAGAAGTAACTTTCCTGATCAGAAGACAGATCATCTGAATTTGGTCTAAAAATCAGAAAGCTGCATAAACCCTTTTAGAGAGGTTGTGTTGTCTACTTAGGGTAAATGGAAAGACATTTATAAACTTGCTGTTCTTCACTCTTTCTTTGTTTAGAAATGGGGACGTTATTGACAGCTCTTTTCCTGCCTCCTAAGCACAGGGTCACTCTCCATCTCCATCTCCATGTCCAAAGCTCTCCCCAGCAGAATGGCATTGAGATTCCTTTGCTACATCACTAGCATTTTTACCCCTGCTCAACCTTGTTTATGTCAGGAGTTACCAAATGCCCCCAAAAAATGCTTACCCCAAGGGAAGCTGTTCAACTCATTCCTGAGCTATGCTGCTTCTCAGCCTTTGGGGCCCAAGTTCCTTGATAAGTTCTCCATCTCTTATCAAGGTACTGGAGGTGAAGATCTTGGCTAACTTGACTCCATCGTGTGAGATGAACTGCCAAGACTTGTTCAATGTAACTCCTGCTGATTCTAAATCCAACGTGACGATGTGCGAATCCCAGGGAGGTCCATGCAGCCTAGGTGGTCTCTGGAGGGTGGTATTTAAACCCACTCCTGTCAAGCAAGGATCAAGTGATGGGGTAGTTTGTGGAGACCTCTCCTTCCCACTCTAGCCCCAGCCTCTCCTTCTGGGGCTGGAACTTAAGACTGGAACTTTAGACTGGAACTTTAACTGGGAATTGGCAAACCAAGTTGCACAGGAGAAAAACTGGGGCCAAATCTGGGGCAAAAGGGTTTGTAGTGCAAATTGCATTTCTCTGCTAATTGTAATCTGTTAATTACTTTTGAGAAAGAGGTAGAAAAATGCGAGGTTCCCCACCCCTACATTCTGAGGAAACCTGATGCTCTGTGTGTGCACTGACTCAGCCAGGCGTGCACAATTTCAAGTCGGCAAAGGCACACATCGAAACTCTCACTATATTTAGAGATAATGGAGTTTTTCTTTCTTAAGGCTTGATATAAACTTTGATTACATAGCATTTCTTTAATTTGTTGCTATTCAAAAAAACCCTGGGAACACCATGGCGAACAATGCCTAGCTTTTAGCATTTTAATTTTCATTTGCATATTTTAATTTCCCTGACTACAGCTCCACACCTCGTGGGCAGTCCCTATGGGAAAGAGAAAATACTTTCAGGATAAATAATATCTTTGGGGGTGGAGTTGATAACAGTTGAATTTTGTAAGTATAGGCTTTGGAGATAGCATGCAGATCTTGAGAATCTTAGAGATTCTCCCCAAGACAGGCTTATCCCCAAGACAGGCTGCCCATGCCATGCCTGGCTAATGCATGGAGAAACTTGCCAGGTTCCCAGATAATCTTCATCTTCTCCCACTCATAAGAGTTTCCAATGGCAAGCAAGTCATCACAGAAGCTTCAGCTGACCAGATCTGGAAGGACAGGAAGGTCCTGGAAGCCACCTCGTTCTCCCTCTGTGGGGCACAGATGGGACCAGTGAGCCAGAGGTAGGCTTGCAACCCCGGACTCCTAGCTACTAATACTTCCATCTTCTCATGAAACTGGACTAGGCTGCTTCTCTCCTGGGAATAGAATCAGAACCTTGGCTCCATGCTCCAGCTCCAGCAGATCTATTCATGGCTTCTTACTTTGTACGTGAAACAAAATAAATATAAAATCCACACAACTGGAAAATCAAGACAGTCTCAATTCCATATCCCATTGTAATGCTGTGTATCAACATGGAAAACGTGTGGGGCAAACTTTTGCCGTCTCTAGATCGTGTTCTCCATAGAAACAACCAGAAAATGAGGGACAGGGAAGTGATTATGTTTTAGCTACACATTCACTGTGAATAGCATCATGCATGTGTCCACTCTGAAGATTCTGGGATGTCAGATTTACCACCTAGAGTCATGTCCACAGGGGACTCTAGGTCTCTTAGGAGAAGCACCAAGACTGACATTTGGGTTCCTGTTACACTGGCATTTAGGAGCTTTGAGAACCTGGCTGGAGGTTGGGAAGATTAGGCAGAGTGGACTGAAATGCTCCTTTAGTGATGAGAGGGCTGAGGGTCACATGCCTTTTCTGGGATGCTGGTAAGGACACCGGAAGTGGTATCACTGAGGTGATCTCTCCTCCAAAAGTGGGGACAATCACTCCAAGTTTCTTCAGAGAGCACTGCTCCACATGCCAGGCTGTATGTCAGGTGCTGGGGTGCAAAAGCAGGAGAGAGAATAATGAGTAAGCAAGAAATTATAATAAACCCAAAGAACCAGACTTCATGATAGGGCAGTGACCATTACTACAAACAGGCCAAACTCCAAAGATTGACTTTGGAGCCAAGTAAATCTTTCCCATCATTTGAAAAAAAAACTTTAGATACATTAAAAAAAAATCCCTAAATATCAGAAGTAAAATGAAAAACAAAAAATTAAAACTGGGTAGAAGAATGATTCCAAGTGACTTTAAAACACAGTGATTTGACTAAGCATCCCTAATTGGATTTAACCTAAGGGAAAAAAGAACAGAAAAATCTTCAAGTGTTTTCTGAAATCATCTGGGTAGACTTAGTTTTGTTATTCTGAGATTGTTGTTGCATGTTTTGTGGGATAAGTCAACCAAGTATTCTGGTTTTATTGGAGGGATGAAGTTAAACAAAAAACCATGCTGTCCTGAGTCTGAATTGGAAATATCAATATGGATTTATAACTTATTTTCTCCCCAAAATATGCCCTTACTGTTTCTGAAATGCTCTAGAAACAAATAGCAAACCCACTGGCAATATTACCTCAGGCATCCAGATCTTAATTTCTAAATACCACTTGTCACTAAAAGGAGCCAGAACTTCTTGGGGGAAATAGCTGATTCCAGATCCGGGCCAGGAAGTGTAGCAGACAATCGCAGAACATCTTGTCACACCAGAAAGCAAGGAAGCTCTCAAGGACTGCAGGAGTTATGGCAAAAGGACCCAGGAAGCAATCCGTATAGTCTCCTCCTGGCCAAAGGCAGGACACTGCATATCAACAAGGAGCACATTAACCGTGTTGAAGTCTATGGGAGCCTCATGATACCAGAAAGTTTTTTAAAAGACCTTGGTTTCCTTGGTCCTCATCTTTGGAAGATGGCATGGAACCAACTCCTGATTTGAAAAACTGGTAAACACAGAGAAAAGGAAACATTTCTCTGGCTTTTCCTATGTAAACTGTTCTTCAGGATAACCAAATAGCTTCTTTTTATGGAAGGAGTCCAGCTGATAAATGAAGGAAGAATGGGAGAAGTCAAGTATCCCCATGATACAACCCACAAATTGTATTCCCAGTTCTCCAGTGTCAGCTGTATTCATCTGTGAGTACATATGTGTATTTATTTCTAGAGCATACAAATGTATCCCTTGTCTGGTTGGTATGGCCACCACCACAGTGAACAGAGTGAACAATTCTTGCACCACAAGGACTCCTCACCTAAGTACTCCCACTTCCCCCACCCACACCCGTCCTCAAGCCTCTGGTGACCACATATCTATCCTCCATTTTCAAATTTTGTCATTTTAAAAATGTTAAATAAGTGGTATTGTACCATATGTCGCCTTTACAGATGAATCTTTCCACTCACCATAATTTTCTGAAGATGCATCCAAATTATTGTATCAAAGGTTTGTTTCTTATTGCCAAGTTGTATACTATGCTGTGGATGGATGTACCACAGCGTATTTAACCATTCCCATAGGATGATACTCTAGTATGGGGCTATTTCCAAGAAAGTTGCTCAAGCCTTCATGAAAATACATATTATTCTTCTGGGATTAATGCCCCAGTGTGCAATCGTGCAGTTGTAGGGCACTTGCATATGTGAACTATGTACGTACGCTTTTCTTAAATGTCTTTAGCAGTTAGAGTTGCATACTGAATCTAGGGCTTTAGACTCCCCATCTAGTACTCTTTCCTCATCTGCTGTCCCTCAGCCCACAGCAGCCCAATAGAATATCTGTGAGCTGGCCTGAAACTTTGAGGGGTGGGGGCAGGGAGAGATCTTTGGCCACAACAGCTCACAGGAAACTGCCTGTGCTATGCAGCATATCAACTGGCTTTGCACGCACCCGGCACAGATGTGTCAGGCCTAGAGACACAGACACCCTTTATGAGGCTTGCTCAATGGCCGTCTGTGAGCCCAGGGTTGCCCAGCCACCTCCTGGCCAGGGGCATGCTGGGTAACTGCCAAGCCAATGATAGAGTTCACACTCTCTGGCCTTCGCTCCCCCTTCACGTTGACTGGAAAGTCTCCATCTTCCACGGCGTCAGTGGGGACACTGCAAGCACAGTTGCCCGTTGGCAGGGCTCAGGCCACTCTTCATTGTATGTGAGCTGTGGGCATTGGACTCTCATTCCACAAACATTTATTGAGGAGCCACTAGGTGCTCAGGAGCTCACCAGCACAGGGCGTGGGGCTGAGGGAAGCTTGGGGATCCTTCAGTATGACTTGGGGAGGGACAGAGCCCAGCCAGATGCTGGGGGAGCGAAGGAGAGCTGGCTGTGGAGGGCTGAGAAGGACCTGCAGAGTATGACAGGAGTGGGGAAAGCCTACTGGGGCTCTGGGAACAGCTTGGGCCAAGGCCAGGAAGGCTCCATTGTGGGAAGAGGAGTGGTTGTCCAGAATAGAGAGTAGGGAAGTGGTGGCAGAGGGAGGGAGTAAGGCTGGAGCCTCAGTGAAGACCTGCAAGGCTGGAGGAAGGGCTCTGGGAGGAAAAGTGGCATTTTTAAGCAAAAGCAGAGTGGGGAGTGCAACATCACCAGAGTCATCAAAGAGTGGGATTACTTTCCACTCCCAACCATCCTTCATGACAACACTTTGATAACATCTGTTATCAGTGTGCATTTCCAGACAAGCGATTTGAAACTCTGCCATGATTAATGGGCTCAACCGAGTCATAGGGTGCAGATTCCAAGAGAGCTTGTGACAACAGTCCTGTCATGCTGGGTTGTGCCCAGATCTCAGACCATGCCAAGCCTCCGGCTCCAGAGCTCCTCGCCTATTGGCATGTGCACCAGGCCCCTGGAACAGGGCCTACCTGCAGGGGGAGCGATCACAGGCAGTGTCTGCTGCCCAGGCACCTGCTGGATAGGCCATGGGCCAGGGCGTGGGCTATGGTCTGGGGGGGAGCACACAAAACCAAATGGTGCACGCTCAACATCTAAGGTGTTTCTTATTTGGTGGTGAGAAGTGGCCCAGCCATGCAATCTCTTTCAGTTCAGTTCAGTTCAGTCGCTCAGTCATGTCCAACTCTTTACAACCCCATGGATGGCAGCATGCCAGCCTTCCCTGTCCATCACCAACTCCCAGAGCTTACTCTAACTCATGTCCTTTGAGTTGGTGATGCCATCCAACTATCTCATCCTCTGTTGTCCCCTTCTCCTCCTGCCTTCAATCTTTCCCAGCATCAGGGTCTTTTCAAATGAGTCAGTTCTTCTCACCAGGTGGCCAAAGGATTGGAATTTCAGCTTCAGCATCAGTCCTTCCAATGAATATTCAGGATTGATTTCTTTTAGGATGGACTGGTTGGACCTCCTTGCTGTCAATCTCTTTCACACCAGGACAAATGACACAAGTGACAAGTCACAATAAATCAGGCTGCCATTAGGTAGCTCATCTCATTGAGAGTTCATTATGGGCCAGACCCTGAGCCAAGCACTTTTGTGATCTCCTCCCAAATCCTGTGGAGTGGGCCCTATTACTAGTACCATTTTCCAAACCAAGAAGCCAAGGCTCTGAAAAATGAAGTCACTTGCTCAAATTCACACCCATCTAGGAAGAAGTTGACATGGGCTTCAGACTCTGGACTGGCTGACTTCAAAGCCCATGCTCTCTCCACAATAGCACACCTTGGAGCCTATTATTCTCTGTTTAACTTAGAATTTTGAGATTATCATAGACTCACAGGAAGTTTCAAAGATACTACACAGAGATCCTGTGTAGGCTTCATCCAGTTTCCCCTCGTTGTTCCATTTCATGTAAGGACAGTACCATTACAGAATCAGAAAATCAATATCGGTACTACTTGTGTATAGTTCTGTGTCATTGTATCACATCTATTGACTCTGGTAACTACCATGACAATGCAAATGCAGAACTATTTCACCTTACAAAAATCTTCCTTCTGCTATATTTTCTTCCTCGGTCTCTCTCTTTCTTCTACTCCTTCTCTCCCTCTTTCCCACCCTCCCACCACCCCTAACTCCTGACAACAATTCATCTCTTCTCCATCTCCATAACTGTTTCATTTTGAAAATACTATGTAAATGTTTTTTTCCCACTAAGAGTGATGCCCTTGAGATCCATCCAAGTTTTTGCATGTATCAGTTCATTTCTGGTTATCACTGAGCAGTTTTCTGTGATGTGGGAGGACCACAGTTTGTTTATCTGTTCACCCATTGAAGGATATATGGGTTGTTTCCAGTTTGGAACTAATATAAATAAATCTGCTGTGAATATTTGTGTACAGGGTTTTTTTGTGTGTGTTTGTGAACAATAAAGCTTCATTTCTCTAGAAGAAATGCCCCAAAGAGCAATTTCTGGGTTATATTGTAACTGCATGTTTAACTTTATAAGAAACTGTCAAACAGTTTTCCAAAGGGGCTATACAATTTTACACTCCCACCAATAATGTCTGAGTGATCCAGTTTCTCAACATCCACTCCAGCATTTGGGGTTTTCACTGTTTTTATTTTAACCATTGTAATAGTTTGCAATGATATCTTATTTTGCTTTAATTTGTACTCCCTGATGAGTAATGATACCGAGCATCTTTTCATTTACCCGATTTGGATTATTTTCTATGAAATGTCTTTTCATATCTTTGCTATTTTCAAATGGGAGTGGTTTCCTTCCATTGTATTCGAAAGCTCTTTACATATTTTGGATACATGACCATTGTTAGACATGTGGTTTGTAAATATTTTTTCCCAGTCTGTAACTTGTCTTTTCATCCTCTTAGCTTGATCTTTCATAAACAAATTAGTTAGGTTTAATGCAATTTAATTAATCAAGTTTTTCTTTATTGATTGTGCTTTGGGTATCAAAACTAAGAATTCTTCATCAAGCCCTAGGTCCTGAAGATTTTCTCCTATGTTCTCTTCTGAAGGTTTTTTTTTTGTTGTTCAGATGCTAAGTCATGTCTGACTCTTTGCAACCCCATGGACTCTAGCACACCAGGCTCCTCTGTCCTTCACTATCTCTTGGAGTTTGTGTGAATTCATATCCATTGAGTTGGTGATGCTATCTAACCATCTCAGACTCTGCTGCTCCTTGTGTCTGCCTTCAATCTTTCCCACAATCAGGGTCTTTTCCAATGAGATGATTCTTTGTATCAGGTGGCCAAAGGACTGGAGCTTCAACTTTAGCATTAGTCTTTCCAATGAATATTAAGGGTTTATTTCCTTTAGGATTGACTAGTTTGATCTCCTTGCAGTCCAAGGGGCTCTCAAGAGTCTTCTCCAGCTCCACAATTTGAAAGGATCATTTCTTTGGTGCTCAGGCTTCTTTATGATCCAACTCTCACATCCATACATGACTACTGGAAAAATCATAGCTTTGACTATATGGACCTTTGTAGGCAAAGTGATGTCTCTGCTTTTTAATATGCTGTCTAGGTTTGTCATAGCTTTCCTTCCAAGGGGCAAGTGTCTTTTAATTTCATGGCTGCAATCACCATCCACAGTGATTTTGGAGCCTAAGAAAAGAAAATCTGTCACTGCTTCCACTTTTTCCCCTTCAATTTGCTATGAAGTGATAGGACCTAATGTTTTTTTTTTTTTAATGTTGTGTCTCAAGCCAGCTTTTTCACTCTCCTCTTCCATCCTCATCAAGAGACTCTTTAGTTCTTCTTCACTTTCTGCCCTTAAGAGTGATATCATCTGCATATCTGAGGTTGTTGATATTTTTCCTGGCAATTTTGATTCCAGGTTGTGAGTCATCCAATCTGGCATTTCACACGATGTACACTGCATATAAGTTAATCAGGGTGGCATTATACAGCCTAGACATACTCCTTCTCAATTTTGAACCAGACCGTTGTTCCTTGTCTGGTTCTAACTGTTGCTTCTTGACCTGCATACAGGTTTTTTGGGAGACAGGTAAGGTGGTCTGGTATTCCAATCTCTTTAAGAATTTTCCACAGTTTGTTGTAAAACACACAAAGGTTTTAGCATAGTCAATGAAGCAGAAGTAGATGTTTTATTGGAATTCCCTTGCTTTTTCTATGATCCAACGAATGTTGGCAATTTGATCTCTGGTTCCTCTGCCTTTTCTAAACACACCTTGAACATCTGGAAGTTCTCAGTTCATGTACTGTTGAAGCCTAACATGAAGAATTTTGAGCATTACTTTCCTAGCATGTGAGATGAGTGCAATTGTGCAGTAGTTTGAATATGCTTTGGCGTTGGAATGAAAACTGACCTTTTCCAGTCCTGTGATCACTGCTGAGTGTTCCAAATTTGCTGGCATATTGAGTGCAGCACTTTCACAACATCAACTTTTAGGATTTGAACTAGTTCAACTGGAATTCCACAGCACCCCACTCCAGTACTCTTGCCTGGAAAATCCCATGGACGGAGGAGCCTGGAGGGCTGCAGTCCATGGGGTCACTGAGGGTCAGATACGACTGAGAGACTTCACTCTCACTT
This sequence comes from Bubalus kerabau, assembly GCF_029407905.1. Lineage (NCBI taxonomy): Eukaryota > Metazoa > Chordata > Mammalia > Artiodactyla > Bovidae > Bubalus > Bubalus kerabau. The sequence goes on along the minus strand of NC_073647.1, from coordinate 43,587,495 downwards.
TTCACTTTCATGCATTGGAGAAGGAAATGGCAACCCACTCCAGTGTTCTTGCCTGGAGAATCCCAGGGACGGGTGAGCCTGGTGGGCTGTCGCCTATGGGGTCGCACAGAGTCGGACACGGCTGAAGTGACTTAGCAGCAGCAGCAACTGGAATTCCATCATCTCCATTAGCTTTGTTGGTAGTGTTACTTCCTAAGGCCCACTTGACTTCACACTCCAGGATGTCTGGCTCTAGGTGAATGACCACCATTGTGGCATCTGGGTCATTAAGAAGTTTTTTGTATAGTTCTTCTGTGTATACTTGCCAAGTCTTCTTAATATCTTCTGCTTCTGTTAGGTCCTTGCCATTTCTGCCCTTTATCATGCCCATCCTTGTATGAAATATTCCCTTGATACCTCCAATTTTCTTGAAGACATCTCTAGTCTTTCCCATTCTATTGTTTTCCTCTATTTCTTTGCATTGTTCATTTAAGGAGGTCTTCTTGTCTCTCCTTGCTAGTCTCTGGAACTCTGCATTCAGTTGGGTCTATCTTTCCTTTTCTCCTTTGCCTTTTGCTTCTCTTCTTTTCTCAGCTATTTGTAAGACCTCCTCAGGCAACCACTTTGCCTTCTTGTGTTTCTTTTTCTTGGCAATGGTTTTGGTCACTGCCTCCTGTACAATGTACGAACCTCCATCCATAATTCTTCAGGTTCTCTGTCTACCAGATCAAATCCCTTGGATCTATTCATCACCTTCACTGTATAATCATAATGTATTTGATTTAAGTCATATGGCATAGTGGTTTTCCCTACTGTCTTCCATTTAAGCCTGAATTTTTCAATAAGTAACCCATGATCTGAGCCACGGTCAGCTCCAGGTCTTGTTTTTGCTGACTATATAGAACTCCATCTTTGGCTGCAAAGAACACGATCAATCTGATTTCAGTACTGACCATCTGGTGATGTCCACATGTAGAGTCATCTCTTGTGTTGTTGGAAGAGGGTGTTTCATATGACCAGTGTATTCTCTTGACAAAATTCTGTTAGCCTTGCCTGATTCATTTTGTACTTCAAGGCCAAACTTGCCTGTTACTCCAGGTATCTCTTGATTTCCTGCTTTTGCATTCCAATTCCTTATGAGGAAAAGGAAATCTTTTTTGGTATTAGTTCTAGAAGGTCTAGAAGGTCTTGCAGGTCTTCATAGAACCATTTAACTTCAGCTTCTTCAGCATTCGTGATTGGGGCATAGATTTGGGTCACTGTCATGTTGAATGGTTTGCCTTGGAAATGAACCGAGATCATTCTGTCATTTTTGAGATTGCACCCAAGTACTGCATTTTGTACTCTTTTATTGACTATGAGGGTAACTCCATTTCCTCTAAAGGATCCTTGCCCACAGTAGTAGATATAATATGGTCATAAGAGTTAAACTGATCTATTCCTGTCCATTTTAGTTCACTGATTCCTAACATGTTGATGTTCACTCTTGCCACCTCCTGCTTGACCATTTCCAATTTACCTTGACTCATGGACCAGATTCCTAATGCAATATTGTTCTTTACAGCTTTACTTTCACCACCACATATTTAAAGCTGAGTGTCATTTACTTTGGCCCAGCTGCTTCATTCTTTCTGGAGCTATTAGTAATTGCCCTCTGCTTTTTCCCAGTAGCATATTGGACAGAAAGCTTTTTAGTTATATGTTTTACACTGAAGTCTATTGGAATTCCTTTTTGTATAAGGTATGGAGATTAGGTCTAGATTTCTTTCCTTTTCTTTTTGCCTATGGATGTTCCTATACTATTTCTTGAAAATATAATCCTTCCTCCATTGAATTGCTCTTGCAACTTTGTCAAAAATCTGTTGGATGTATTTGTGTGGGTCTACTTCTGGGTTCCCTGTTCTTTTCCATTGATCTATGTTTCTATTCCTCTGTTCATGCCACACTCTCCCAATTATTGTGGTTATACAGCAGGCCTTAATATTGAGCAGAGTAATTACTCCTACTTTATTTTTTTCTTTTCCAAAATTGTTTTAATTATCCTAGTTCCTTTGTTTTCCATATAAATGTAAGGATAATATTGTCTACATTTACCAAAAACTTACTTCTGGGATTTTGATAGGAATTGCTTTTAATCTGTGAATGTATTTGGGAAGAATTGACATCTTCACTATGTAGGGTCTTTTAATCTCTGAAAAGGGTATGTTTCTTCATTTATTTAGTTCTTCTTTGATTTCTGTCATCCACATAATGTAGTTTTCAGCATAAAAGTACTGTACTTGTGCTGTTATATTTATAGCTAAGTATTTCTTTCTTTTTTTGGAATGATTGTAAAGGTTATTGTGTTTTTGTTTTGTGGGTGTGTTTAATTATGGTTTCTACATGCTTGTTGCTAGTGTATAAAAATAGGATTAATTTTTATTTCTTGGTCTTGTATCCTGCAACATTGCTGAACTCACTCATTACTCATTTTGTAGATGCCTTCGAATTTTTTTACATGAGCAATCATGCCATCTGCAAATAGAGACAGTTTTATTGCTTCCTTTCCAGTCTGTATTCCTGGTATTTCTGTTCCTTGCCTCATTAAGCTGGCTAGAACTTCAGGCCTATGTCGAATGAGATTTGGCTTTTTCCTGATCTTAGAGGGAAAATATTCATTGTTTTACCATTAAGTATCATATTAGCTGGGCTTTCCTGGCGGCTCAGATGGTAAAGAATCTGCCTGCAATGTAGGAAATGCAGGTTCCATCCCTGGAGTCAGTAAAAGATCCCCTGGAGAAGGAAGTAGAAACCCACTCCAGTATTCTTGCCTGGGAAATCCAAGAGGAACTTGGCAGGCTAAGTTCACGGGTTCGCAAAGAGTCAGACAGGACTGAACAACTAACGCTACTACTACTATAATATTAGCTGTAAGCTTTTTGTAGATGTTCTTTATAAAGTTGAGGAAGCTCCCCTCTGTCTTAATCTGCTTGGGCCGAAGATACCACAGACTTGGTGGTTTTAACAACAAACATTTATTTCTCACAGTCCTGGAGACTAGAATTCCAAGATTGAGATGCCAGTGGGGTTGGTGCCTAGTAAAAGTGGTCTCTTCTGGGTTGTAAATATCACTTTCTTTTTGTATCCTCACATAGACTTTCTTCTGTGTGTATGCAGGGGAGACAGAGACAGGGAAAGGGAGAGAGGTCGATTTCTGGTGTCTCTCTTTTTATAAGGATACCAGTTCTATTGAATTGGGGTTCCACCCTTATGACCTCATTAAACCTTCATTATCTCTTTAAAGGCCTGAACTTTAAATACAGTCTGTCACATTGCAGGTTAGGGCTTCAATGTATAAATTTTAGGGAGACATATTTCAGTCCTTAACAGTCTCTACTCTTAAATTACTGAGTTTTCTTTAAAAGCAGGAACGACTGTTGGATTTTGACACATGCTTTTCTGCATTGATCAATGTGATTTTTCTTCTTTAGCATGTTGATATAATGGATTACATAGATTGAACTAGCTTTGAACACCTGGAATGAACCCCACTTAGTCATGGTTTATAAATATGTTCATACAGTGCTAAATTCCATTGCTAACATATTTTCAAAGTGTTTATTTCTATATTTATAAGGGATAGTGGTATAAAGTTTCCTATTTTTTGTACTGCTTTTGTCTAGCTTTATTTTATTTTATTTTTTAACTTTACAATATTGTATTGGTTTTGCCATATATTAACATGAATCTGCCACAGGTATACATATGTTCCCCATCCTGAACCCTCCTCCCTTCTCCCTCCCCATACCATCCCTCTGGGTCGTCCCAGTGCACCAGCCCCAAGCATCCAGTATCGTGCATCGAACCTGGACTGGCGACTCGTTTCATATATGATATTATACATGTTTCAATGCCATTCTCCCAAATCATCCCACCCTCTCCCTCTCCCACAGAGTCCAAAAGACTGTTCTATACATCAGTGTCTCTTTTGCTGTCTCGCATACAGGGTTATCTTTACCATCTTTCTAAATTCCATATATATGTGTTAGTATACTGTATTGGTGTTTTTCTTTCTGGCTTACTTCACTCTGTATAATAGGCTCCAGTTTCACCCACCTCATTAGAACTGATTCAAATGTATTCTTTTTAATGGCTGAGTAATACTCCATTGTGTATATGTACCACAGCTTTCTTATCCATTCATCTGCTGATGGACATCTAGGTTGCTTCCATGTCCTGGCTATTATAAACAGTGCTGCAATGAACATTGGGGCACACGTGTCTCTTTCAATTCTGGTTTCCTCAGTGTGTATGCCCAGCAGTGGGATTGCTGCATCATAAGGCATTTCTAGTATCAAGTTAAAACTGGCCTCATAAAATGAGTTTAGATTTTCTTTCCTCTTCTACTTTCTAGAAGATGCTATAAAGTTGGTATTAATTCTTCTTTAAACCTTCGGTTGTTGTTTGGTAGAATATGCCAATTAAACCAGCTGGGTCTGGAAATTTCTCAGGGGTCTTTTTTTAAACTATGGATTCCATTTCTTTAATGGTCATGGTGGCTCAGACAGTAAAGAATCTGCCTGCAATGCAGGAGACCTGGGTTCGATCCCTGGGTGGGGAATAGTCCCTGAAGGAAGGGATGGCTACCCACTCCAGTATTCTTGCCTGGGAAACCCTATGGTCCGTCCATGGCGTCACAAAGAGTCGAACATGCCTGAGAACTAACATACACATGACTATTATATTGTTTTCTCATAAAGGGTAACTTTTGGATATTTGTGCTTTTCAAAGACTTGGTCCTTTGCATCGAAGTTGTCAAATTTATGCATATAGGTTATTCACAGTATTCCCTTGTTATTCTTTTGACAACCATGGATTCTGTAGTGATAGCTTCTGTTTCATTTATTATATTGGTATATTGTATCTTGTCTTTTTCTTTATCAATATTGCTAGATGTTTGTTAACCTTAATGATATTTTTAGAAAACTAGCTTTTGTTTCATTGATTTATGTCTTGTTTTCTGTTTCCAGTTTCATTGATTTCTACTATTTGGCCTTATTTTGTTCTTCTTTTTTAGGTTCTTAAAGTAAGAACTTAGGCTGTTTATTTGAGACTCTCCCTTTTCTCTAATATATACATTTAGTGCAATAAATTTCCTTCTGTGCACTGCTTTGGCTGTGTCTCACAAATTTTGATATGTTGTATTTTGATTTCTACTTTGATATACATTATGTATATTTTCAATTCTTTTAAATTTATTTAGATTTGTTTTATGGTCCAGAATATAGTCTATCTTGGTGAATATTCTGTAGGCACTTGGAAAGAATTCTGCTGTTGTTGGGTGAAGTGTTCTGTAACCATCAATTAGATCCTGTTGGATGATGGTGTTGCTGAGTTCTTCATCCTTGCTGATGTTCTGTCTGGTTGATTTATCAATTATTGAGAGAGGGCTGTTGATGTTTCCAACTATAATTGTGGATGTATCTATTTTTCTTCTCAATTTTATCAGTTTTTGCTTCACATATTTTGCAGCATTGTTATTTGATGTGTAAACATTTAAGATTGCAGTGTCTTTTTGGTGGATTGACCCATTTATTATTATATAATCTTTCTCTCTGTCTTTAGTAAATTTCTTTGCTCTGAAGTCTACTTTATCTGATAATAACATAGTCACTTCTTTCTTTTCCTATGATATTGTTTTTCCATCCTTTTATTTTTAACCTGCTTTCATTGTTACATTGAAATGAGTTTCTTATAAACATCATATAGTTGGGTCATTAGTTTCAATTCAGTTTGTCAGTATCTCTCTTTTTATAAGTCCATTTTGGTTTTTCTATAGTGTTTTTGGGAGTATCTATCAGGAAAGGGTGTCAACACTTTACCAATTTAGAAAAATGTAGAAATCCTACCTCTTTTTCTGTCCCTTTGCCTTCCCTCACTTTGTAGTGTAATTGTCTTAGATATTTTATTTATATTTGTTTAGAATCCCAACAGACAATGTCATAACTTTTGACTCAATCGTCTAACATGATTTAGAAAATGTAAGAAGAGATTAGATTATTATTAATACTTATATTGCTATTCTTTCTATTGTTCTTCATTCCTCATGTTCCAAGCTTTCTTATTTTACTATTTACTTCCTGTTTTGAGAACTTCCTTTAGCCATTTTTATAGGGTAAGTGTGCTGGTGAAAGATATATTCTGTTAATTTTCTTTTATCTGTTTTTTTTTGTTTGTTTGCTTGTTTTGTTTCATTTTTATCTGTTTTATTTGCTCATTTCACCTTTATTCTTTAAGGTTATTTTCCCAGAGTATGTAATTCTAGGTTGATAGTTCTTTTCTTTTAGCATTTGAAAAATGTTATGCCACCTTCTTCTTACCTGTGTGATTTCTGAAGAGAAATACACTGCCATTCAGATCATTGCGCTTTGCAATGGACTGAATATTTGTGTACCCCACCCCAAATTCATATGTTGAAATCCTAATCCCCAATGTGATGTTATTTGGATGCAGGGCCATTGGGAGGTGATTAGATCATGAGGGTGGCACCTTCATGAATGGGATCAGTGACCTTCTAAGAAGAGACACAAGAGATCATCTCTCTCTTCGCCATGTGAGATCATAGCAAGAAGACAGCCATCTACAAACTAGAAAGAGGATTTGCACCAGAACCCAACCATGCTGGCACCCTGATCTCAGACTTCCCAGCCTTCAGAACTGAGAAATAAATCTGTGTTTTTTATACCACCCAGTCTATGGTCTGTCATTGCAGCCCAAGCAGAGAGAACCTGGGAAGAATGGGGTTATTCCATCTTGGCCAGACCTAGAAGTCCCTATATTTTATTAAAGTAACAACAATCAGAAGAGCAACAAATCCATATTAAATGCTTGCTATGGGCCAGGTATTCTGTCTTCTAAAAGCTTTCTGTATGCCATCTCTTTCCATCCATCCAACAAGGCTGTGAAGCAAGTATTGGCATTCCTATTTGACAGATGAGAAAACTGAGTCTCAGGGTTGAAATTACTTAAGATCACATAGCTAGTAGTTGCCCCAGAGCTATCTGACTCTTGAGCTCCATCATAAACCTCCATGATGAAAGGCTCCTTAGATCTAAGAACAAACAAATTGCAGCGGGGACAGAGAGGAAAGTGAGATGAGTAATTCCTGGGAAAAGGGCAGCAGTCAGCAAAGGGAATGGGCATACACATTTCTTGAGCATCTACTCTCGCTCAAGCACTGTATCAGTCATTTACATGTCATGGCTTCAAGGAAGGCTTCCCAGAGGAGTTGACACTACTCCTTAGGAGATAAGTGGGATTTCCATCAGCAGAAAAAGAAGTGAAAGGAATTATAGTTAGATGGAACAGCATGAGCCAAATCAGAAACGCTGGAAAGCACAGGGAGAGCTCGCCGAATGGACACCACCTTGGGGCCGTGGAAAGATGGAGAAGGGTAGCTGGAGAAGTGGGTGGGGTCAAGTCACAGAGGGCCTTGAGAGCCAGGCATAGGTGCTTGGGCTGAGTGCAGTTGGACAATGGGAAGCAAGGACAACGTGTTCTGGTCAGATGCAAGGTCAAGATGGTCCTGTGTGTAGCCACATACCTCTCTTTTTGCCTCTCTTTTGGCTTCAGAAAAGTACAATTTTGTTTAGGCTGAAGAATGTAGTTCCTGAATACATAATATTAAAGTTCTGACTAGATCTGACAATTTCAGATTAATGAAAGAGCAGGTCCAAACATAGGGAAAGGTACAGTTCCCTAGAGAGAAGTCAGCTGGGAGGTTGCGTATCATGGTTACTCGACTCAGAACCCACCCACAAGCAGGCCTGGCCTCTGCACCACTTCAACCCCAATCCATTACATGCTGTCCCTCTGAGGGAGAGGGAGAAAGAGCCTCCAGAGCCCCCAAAGTCCCTGTCCCAGACAAAGGCTTCTTTTCAATCCAGAAAGAATGAATGAGCTGCTCTCAGTTGTGCCTAGAATCTTATCTCTCTCTGACCATGGGCAGAGAATGCAGGGCGTGAGGCTGGATGGATTCAGTCTGCCAAAAGCTCCGCCTAGTGTATGTAGCAGGGGCTCAAAATAGACTCACTGAGTGACTAGATCAGCTAATCGCCCTTCAGACTGGCATTGTGCATCTTTCCCCGCCCGGATAGCATATTTCTCTGGAATTTAAGTCGTCCCCACAGCCTGCCAGGCAGGGTTTCCAGCCCCACTCCACAGACGATGAAGCTAAGCTGCTCAGTGGGAAGGAAGGAGGGGACTGGGTGAAACTGAGCCCCTTACTTGGGTCTTCCATGCCCACCCAATAGGATTTCCCACCCATCTCCGACTGGCTCTCCATTGGGCGCCTTGCCTCTCTGGGCTTCAAGATTCCCAGCTTCTGCTCTTCTCTCCTCCAACTCTCCTTGGAAGAAACAACCAGTGCCCAGTGATACCCTCCTTGGTGCACTTAGCACCTTGGGCACCCGTTCTCCCCACTGCCTCCTGAGCTGTTCGATGCCATACTTGCTGGTCTCCTGGGTGATTCCTGCCTCGCCTGCAGCTCCTTTCTGTTCCTCAGCACAAGGAAGCTCCTCACTGCTGAGTGTTCAGAAGGCAAACACAGTCTGCAGACAGACCCTGGCACCCGGGCAGTGGTCACAGGTGCCCAGTTATGGAACAGGTCCTGTTTTGGGGTACCAGACAGATCTTGGTGTGAATCACAGCTCAGCATCTTACTTGGTTAATCATTGTGCCCTTTGCCTATGGTTCTCACAAAGGACCGAAAACTCTAAGGCACTGGCATCCTTCCACTATGAACTCCGTACGTCAGCGAAGGTGCTTGGTAGCAAGAGAGGCTAATGGGAGAAACAGCTGTGGTCAGCGAGGCCTTGTTCTACCATCATCCCCAGAAAATCAGCCCGGGGGGACACCAGTGTGTGCCAGGGCCACCATGAAGTAAGGTTGGTCAAAGGCGTCAACAAGCAGCCTGCTTCCTGCCCATCCTTTCCCACTTCAGGCACTGTGGATGGTGAACCCAGCAGAATCTGGAAATCTGGACAGATTCCTCCCAGATCCTCCAGGGTAAAACACTGAGACTTGGAGGACTGGTAGGGGTAGGTACTGCTTGGGAGGATGGGAGGTGACAGAGAAGCAGAGCAAACTGAGATGGGAGGTGGGGGCCGGGAGGGGCTGTGGCCCCTCCAAGATAAGGCCTGTGGGGGCCCAGACCTGGAAGGCAAGGTGAGTCCTGCCACAGACTCTCAGTGCCCCCCAGCACAGAGTCTCACCAGATGTATCTGTAAGAAGAACCATCTTCTCCCAGAGTTGAACAGGAAGAAAATCCATCATTCTAAAAGAATGGCCGAAATTTCCTGAAGGAGCAGAAATGAAATCTGGAAGAGAAGAGATTTTAGCAGACCTGATATGTGCTTTTTAATCTGCTAGCTGATATCTCTAAACTAATTTCCAAACAAAGAGAACAAAGAGCCAGCTGGGCCTCCAGGGACACTCATATTTTCTGACTGAAAAGCGCATCAGGTCAGATGAGAGTAAACAGACCCTCAGCCTCAGCATTGCCCTCCATGAGCGAGGCACGGAGGAGTGGGCAGACTGGGGGTGGGGAGCCCAGGGGTGGGGGACCAGGAGAGAGGCCATTGTCAGTAATAGGTGTGCCTCACTCCTTGCCTTTAAGACTGTTTATTTTCTAAATAGCTTCTGAATAATTTCTGCCCAATGTTTCTGAGTTCTCTGGCACTGGCATACCCAGTGAGGAAGGGGCTGACATTGAGGGTCAGGGCAAAGTGGCCTGGAGACCCAGATGGGGCATCTGATGACATGGAGGTGAGCCCTGGCCCCACCATCCCTTCCCCTGTCCTGACTAGCTGTGTGATTTTGGTGGGTTCCTTGACCTCAGCTTTGAACTCTCTCTGGCCTTTGTCTGCTCCAAACCTTTCCTTGGGTTCCCATTGTCCTCAAGATAAATTTCAAGTCTCTTAGAATGGCCTGCAAGGCCTTGCATGATCTGGCTCTGCACCAACCTGGCCCTCATGGGCCACTAAGCCTTGCTTGTCATTGGATTCCTAGTCTTTTGCTTTAAGATTCTTCTCTGTTGCCTACTACCTTGGTGGGATGATCCACTCCCATGGCTGTCTACCCCATTCGACTGAAAACTGATGGCCTGATGTTCCCACCGCCTCCCAACCCAATGAGCTTGGGACTGCATTGATACACATGAAATTCAGATCCCTGAAGGCTGGAATTCTCGGGCCCAGTGAGTGTCCTGTGGAAGAGGCTGACTCTCATGGCCCGCAGGATGGAGCTAGCCCCGAAGGTGCACAAGTGAAGCCATGCACAAGTGAACACCCAGTTGCTGTTCACGCTGAGGTGGGAGCCTCTGCTGAGTCCTTACTCACCCTCATGTGGGTGGAGTCCTGAGAACTGTTGACACCTTGGTAGCCTTTCTTCTTCCCTCTGACTTTGGTCAGCATTGGGTAGTGAGAAGCTGGTGACACTGAGAAACCACATGGCAGCCCTATGGGAGAAGTCTTCTCTCTCCCCTTGAGCACAGCCCTTTGAGATGTGACCACATGTCTCCTTCCCGTCTCAGCCCATAGGACTTAGCTGGGTGCTGCCCCCTTTGAATGTAAACTGACTCCAGCCATTGAAACAAATCATTTCAAATTATCAACCCAAAGGAAAGGGGATTCAGTTGTCAAAGGGAAATAATGACCCTACTTTGATGTGCCTTGCAAAGAGTCATATCTCAACACATTTGACCCCGCATCAAAAAGCCTGGGGGGTCCACCAGCTCTGCCACCACTGGGACTGTACCCATGAAGCTATGCTTGAATCCTGAGCCCTCAGCTGGGCAAAATCTAAGTCTTTGAAGCAGCATCCTGAATGTCATCTGAATTTGTTATGAAACACTTGACTAGCGTTCCATTCAGTATCTTTACTCTAAATACCAGGTTTGAAAAAAATTCTTCTCCTTCTGACCTTGGAGCTATTGGGGAAAAAGACGCCCCACTGAAGAGAAAAAAAAAATGCTTTCTTTGTTTCTGATAATGAAAGTTCTGGAATTCTCTTTGTGTTTTCTTTTTTCACTCTGGCTGCCAGTAAACTCCTGACATAATTTTATGTTTAGTCCTCAAATTATGTTACCACTTGGAATGATCAGGTTCCTTTCTTTCTAATTCTTTACTTTTTCTCAGTATTTGTAGTTTATCAATACAGTACATTGCCCAACCTCCCCTTAATCCTCCGTCTTCCTTTCTCCAACCTGGTTGGGGAAACTGAGCCCAAGAGAGACAATAAAACTTACCCAAGGTCATGGCCCAAGGAATGAAAATCTCCTGTCTCAGTTACTCCTTTGTCTCGCTTCAGACCTATGGCCCTCCAGTTTTACAAATGGGGAAACTGAGGCTCAGAAAACAAGTGGCTGATAACTTTCTTTGGCCACAGAATTCCTGAGATCCCCAAAGGTGCCAGGCTTCTTGATCTGCCTGCATTATGGCACATGTGTGTGTGTTGATGTGTGTATTTCAAGGGAAGGAGAGAATCCATGCTCTTCTCTGGTGACCCATGTGTTGGTCTTCTCTGTGTATGTAGGGCCATGGTTGAAGCTACAAAATAGCCAAGTCTGTGGCCCAGGGAGGTGTTTATAGCAGGGGATTCTGGGATAGCATCAACCACACATTGAGGACCCTCAGTTTCAATGGCTTGGGAGCCGCTGCCTGAGTCAGCCCTCCAGCCTGCGTGCAATGAATAGAAGGCATTCCAGATTGCCCTCCCATCCACTTCTGAGTCCACAGCATCCCATGCTTATCTAATCAGCCGTCCACATACAGCTAACAATGGCACCCTGAGCAGGGCACTCGGCCATGCCAACACCCGCCTATCCCAGTGCTGGGCAACAGGCCTCAGCAGCATAGTCTAAACACTTCTCGAGGTTCTAGGCTGGGGCTCTGGTCTTTGGAACTGAGCCCCTCCTCCCACCGTCCTTGTCCTAATAGTCACTGGAGAGTATTATATCTCACAGAGGAGCCCAAGCAGAGGGAAAGATACCGCCAAAACTGGGAGTGGACTCTGCCATTGGAAAATGGAGGCTGTAATTGACTCCATTATAATTCAAAAAATAAAATGTATTTCCAGTGATTAACTGGGTCTATTTATAGACTATGAGGCCTGAACTGTGATATTTATAGAATGTCATCACATTTAGCAGTAATAGCACAATTACATGTTTATGAAGTAATGGTTTTACAATTTTTCCTAGAATTCTCTGACATTTAGATCTGGAAATTTTACATTTTAACAAGTAAGAACAGCAGCTATTTATTTAAGGGTGGACAGCAGAAACTGTCTCCTCTGTAACTCCTTTAACTCCCAAAGCCTTCAACCCCCTTCAGTTCATTTTACTTTTTGATCCAAATGAGATGATATATGGTGAATAATCTACCTATTTTAGCGGAGCTCTGTCTCCTTAAATGATGCTTTTTGCTGCTTGGAATTGTCACGTCCTTGAATCTTCCTCCTTGGGATTGGTGCTGAACTGTTTCTCCTTTTCCATGATGATCTAAGCCAGGTTAAAAGACCAAGACAGATGTTTCTACAATATGCAAAAGAATACTGTGGACGTGAAATGACATCCCTTGTCACACTACCCTCTTTTGCTCCAACTCATACTTTAAGACTTGGTGTGGCAAGTGGTGGGAGTGGAAATTCTCTTTGGGTTATTTGATCTCAGCAGTAAATCAACAGAACCACTTGGGTATCCCTGGGGCACCCGCTCCAGTATTCTTGCCTGGAGAATCCCATGGACAGAGGAGCCTGGCAGACTATAGTCTAATAGTCCATGGGGTTGCAAAGAGTTGGACACTACTGAGCAGCTAACACACACACACACACGGTTCACACATAAGTGCTGACCCCCAAATAAATAAATAAATAAAAATATAACTCATGCTCTTTTCCTGTTCCACATGGATTGGAAAACCAGTAAACAAGGAAGAGAACTTGGGGGCTTAGATGGGAGCTCCAAGGGTGATCCCAGCTTGGATAGTCACAAACTCCAAAACTTGAAGGACTACTCGTCTGGCTCTTTGTCCTCTTTGAGGCCTGTTTTCAGCTTCACAAAATACTGAGGCATCAGCTCTTCAGAATGAAACATGAATGCATGTACAGGAAGTCCAGAGTCGAGGAGGTAACTTCTCTTGCCCTCGGCTTCTTCAGCAATGAAATAGAAAAACTATTCTCTGCTCCATTTCTGCCCCAGGTTGTTGCATCAGCTAAGGAAAAGGTGAACATGAACATGCTTTGCAAACCAGGAAGTGCTTCATGGGTGTGTGAATTTCTTAGTTTTTTAGACAGAATCCTCTTGCTTTCCTGTCTCTGCTTAGTAGACAAGCAGTGGTCCCCTAGAGCCAGTGAGCTGGCTTTGTGGTGCGGTCCATTGTCATCTGACGTTTACCAGCTTAAATAGGCTATGGGCCTGGTGGGCTAATTCTCTGGTTGCTTTCTGCCCCAGCCTCAAACCACCAGCTCAGGGAGAGGCCACTTCCCTGACCCACATGACAGGGGAGCAGTGGGTACCTCTGGCCCTGCCATCTGTCTGCTCTCAGGCAGACACCAGTCCAGAGCCCAAGATGGCAATCAATTTGTACTGAGTTCTGATCCTTGCTCTGCTTCTTACCTGCTGTGCGGCCTGCACCAGTTAGCCACTCAGACCTCAGCCGCACCCATCAAATAGATAAGAATTATTTTGGCACGCAGTGAGTTTTGGCTTCAGTTTAAATAATTAAAATGATTTCAACATACAATGACTAGGCATCCACTCTGCTAGCCACAGAGCCAGGTAATAATCATCACTAGCATTGGTTGCATGCCAGGCGCTCTCTGTGTCCTCACCAGTGCTAGGAGGGAGGCAGTGAGACTTGCCCAAAGTCACACAATGAATGAGGTGCTAGATTGGGACCAGAGCCTGCACACCACAGAGCCTGTCTCTGTGTCCCTGCTGTCCCCAGGGGCCAGTGGAGGGGACAATTGCCTACAGGTGGACACCAGCACAGCTGCCCTGACAGCTTCAAGAGGAAGTTTGTATGGGCAGCATCTCCATTAACAAGCCCATCTATGGCCCAACGGACCAAACCATGTAATCTTTCTCAACTCCCTTGAGGACGGTAGGCCAAGGGACACACAGATCCCAGGATGGTTCCTGGCCACCCTGTGGCATCATATTTAGGGCTCCCAAGGGTGACCATCTCAGTCATAGCTAAAAAGACTGTCCAGCCCTTCCCCAGCTTCCTCCTGGCTGCTGCTTGGCAGAGGCGATGTCCAACTTGGTGTTAATGATTAACGCACAGCGGTGGGATCACAGAGTTGCCGAGAGTCCTGTGTCCAAGAATGAACCGCATTGCTAAATCAGCGAAGACAGTTGCCAAGGTAACCCCCATGTAATCTATTTAACCGGCTCCCCAAACACCAATCAAGGTCAGATAACGCACTCGAGCACCATATGAACACACTCAGACGGCATCAAGCGTTGTAGCAAGGCAGTCAGGAAGAAGAAACCTCATTAGGAAGAAGGGGGGAAAAGGCAGCCTAAATTTCATGTTGAAAAGTGTTAATTGGGAATGTAGTAAGCTCGGGTAGGGGCTGAGTGCACCATTTGGGCATGTCCTGGCCTCAGAGGAAGTCACTGGGGGTCATTGGTGAAGAGCTGACAGGGTCTTCCCACTTAGGAGCAAAACAAAAGGCACGGCTAGACTAAATTATTCATTTCATTGAGTGCTTTATTCAGGCAGAAGCTTGTATTTACATTTTCACCTAACAGGGTGTTTTTAACTCCTTTTAGGGATCTCCTTACCTGCCTAAGCCTTCCTGGTGGCTCAGATGGTAAAGGATCTGCCTGCAATGTGGGGACCCAGGTTCGATCCCTGCATCAGGAAGATATCCTGAAGAAGGAAATGGCTACCCACTCCAGTATTCTTCCCTGGAGAATTCCATGGATGGAGAAGCCTGGTGGGCTACAGTCCATAGGGTCTCATGACTGAATGATAACACACACACACACACACACGTTTACCTGCCTGGCCCATTGAACCACTAGCTCCTTCCCCAGCACTTTTCAAAGCTAATGTTAATGCTGTGCTCAGTTGTGTCTGACTCTTTGTGACCCCCTGGTCTGTAGCCTGCTAGGTTTGTCTGTCCATAGGATACTAGAGTGGGTTGCATTTCCTACCCCAGGGGATCTTCCCTAGCCAGGGATCAAACTTAAGTCTCCTGTGTCTCCTGCATTGCAGGCAGATTTCTACCCGCTGGGCCATCGGGGAAGCACTTCTCAAAAGTTTTAAAAAATTTCTTAAAAGACTCTGTGGGGCCATTGCAAATGTTTCCTCTTCCCTCACCCCACAACCTCTCTGGAGAGTGGTCAGGGGACGCCATGTGGCAGACTTGCTGTTGAATGCCTTCCCTTCTCAGGCTCTGAAAGAAAGGATCCTAGACAAGAGATGGGAAGAGAAGAGGTGAGGCCACAGTCACGCCACCCCTCCCTGTCCCTGGGCTGGCACCAGGCCAGGAAAAATAAATGAGGCTGGCCTCAGAGGAATCGAATCTCCTGGCCTCCCAACCCCTTCTTTGGGTTGGTTGGGGCCCTCTTCAGAGTCTCTGGCCAGTTACAGCCCTGGGTACTGGCCTCCCTCCTCATCCCCCCGCCCCAGTATATTTCCCAATCTCCACCCAAGTCATCACAGTGAACTTGCCTCCCACAATTCCATTGTGGCGCTGGGCCTGCAGGAGGATCTCTGGAAACGTCACTGAATTCCATGGCCCACTCCTTGTGCAGCACCTTCTGAGACCTGGCCCCACGCCCTTCTAGTCCTTCTTTGGAGGAGCCTGAGCCCTCTGGATGGTGAGCCCTGGGAGCAGTGGATGGGCATGTCCATCAAACCTTATCTCTGAAGAAGAGCAGCATAATTTTTTTTTAACCCAGAGGCCCAACCCAGTCTCAAGTGGTCAAGTTTGTGTCTTAAACCCTCTTCTTCAAGTGTGATTTACTTGAAGAACCATGGGTGGGGCCTCTGAGAGTTGAGAGAGCTCTCTGCATGGACAGTTTCCTCAGAAAGTCAGCAGCTTGTGTCTAGATTTGGGCCCATCAAACAGAATGCTTGTGCCTTTCACATTCCATGATGGAAACGCTTCCCAGACCAACTGAAATTCCCCAAGGGGTCATAATGTGAAACATGGGCAGTTCCTCTGGGACCTTTGGGCCATAATTTCCCCATCTGTCTGGAATCCAGGGAAGGGGGCCCTAGGACAGGGGACAGATCCCCTGACAGCATCCTCCTTTAGTTGGGGAGTAATCAGCCAGTGTTTCAGTTCAGTTCAGTTCAGTTCAGTTTAGTCACTCAGTCATGTTTGACTCTTTGTGACCTGATGGACTGCAGCACACCAGGATTCCCTGTCCATGACCAAGTCCCAGAGTTTATTCAAACTCATGTCCATCGAGTTAGTGATGCCATCCAAACAGCTCATCCTCTGTCGTCCCCTTCTCCTCCTACCTTCAATCTTTCCCAGCATCAGGGTCTTTTCAAATGAGTCAGTTCTTCACATCAGGTGGCCAAATTACCAGAGCCTCAGCTTCAGCATCAGTCCTTCCAATGAATATTCAGGACTGATTTCCTTTAGGATTGACTGGTTTGATCTCCTTGCAGTCCAAGGGACTCTAAAGAGTCTTCTCCAACACCACAGTTCAAAAGCATCAATTCTTTGGCACTCAGCTTTCTTTATAGTCCAACTCTCACATCCATACATGACTACTGGAAAAACCATAGCTTTGATTAGATGGACCTTTGCCAGCAAATTAATGTCTGCTTTTTAAAATGCTGTCTATGTTGGTCATAGCTTTTCTTCCAAGGAGCAAGCGTCTTTTAATTTCATGGCTATAGTCACCATCTGCAGTGATTTTGGAACCCGAAAAAATAAAATCTGTCACTGTTTCCATTGTTTCCCCACCTATTTGACATGAAGTGATGGGACCACATGCCATGATCTTAGTTTTCTGAATGTTGAGCTTTAAGCCAACTTTTTTACTCTCCTCTTTCACTTTCATCAAGAGGCTCTTTAGTTCTTCTTTGCTTTCTGCCATAAGGGTGGTGTCATCTGCATATCTGAGGTTGTTGATATTTCTCCTGGCAATCTTGATTCCAGCTTGTGCTTCATCCAGCCTGTCATTTCGCATTATGTACTCTACATATAAGTTAAGTAAGCATATAAGTTAAATCAATTGTGAATATGGACATGGGATCCAGGGTCTTGTGCTAGAGAAGGAAAGGGATACAAGAAGGGAGGGGGCGTTTTGTGATTCCACAAATACATGTGCAGTCAAGATCCTAGCTTCAACTGGGTATTTCAGATTTGGCCAATGGGGTCCTTTCAAAGTTCATTTCAGATGGTGTAGTGTCTGTGATGTATTTAACATGCACCAACCTGGGGACAATTGTTCTCATTTTTTAGCCTCAGCATCAGCCCAGCAGATGCTAAGCATTAAAGACTTTTGTAGACAGGTACAGACAGAAGCCTTCCTGTCCTACCAAGTTGCTTTCTGATTGGCATAAAGGCCACTCTCCTGCAAGATTCCAGATCAAGGGTTGAAGGACTGGTGTTGGTGGGATCATTTCCAGCACAGGGAGGATGACAGCAATCTTCTTACAGTAACAATCCTAGAAGGATGCTCACATTGGTTACTGCTGCCTGGCTGGGCAGAGGTGGGAGAGGCCTCTTGCTTCTCAGCACAGTATCCTTCTCTCCCAAGGGTTCTTTTGCATCCCATCCTCCTCAGCCAGAGCCAGGGAACCAAGAAGCAAGGAAACAGGATGAGGCCTGGGGTAGGCTGACACCCTATTTCCTGCCATTTTCCTTGCCTATGCCTACCCCTCTGGCCTCCCTCTGTTGGACTTCTCATATAAAAGAGTCCCTCCTGGGGAAAAAAAAATCTGTTGACACATGAATGGATAAACAAAATCTGCTCTTTCCATACAGTGGAATATTATTCAGCCTTAAAAAGAAATCCTGACACCTGCTATAACATGGATGAACCTTAAAGACATTTGGTTAAGTGAAATCAACTAGTCACAAAAGGACAAAGACTGTATAATTTCACTTTTAGGAGGTGCTTGAAAGTGAAAGTTCACTCAGTTGTGTCTGACTCTGCCACTGCATGGACTATACAGTCCATGCAATTCTCCAGGCCAGAATATTGGAGTGGGTAGCCTTTCCCTTCTTCCCAACCCAGGGACTGAACCCAGGTCTCCTGAATTGCAGGTGAATTCTTTACCAGCTAAGCCAGATTAGCCAAAATCATAGAGACAGAAACTAGCATGGTGATTGCCAGGGACTAGGGGAGGGAGAAAGGGGAGTTAATATTTCATGGGGACAATTTTGTTGTGCAAGATGAAAAGAGTTCTGGACATGAATGGTGGTGATGGCTGGACAATGGTTAAAATGTTAAATGTTATGTTACATAATTTTACCACAATAAACAATTTTAAAGCAAGAGCCCTACTTGGATCGGCTTGTAGGAAAGAAGGGAGACTGGCAAATTCAGTGACATTTAGGTCAACCCACACATTCACACTTGCTTCAGCCAGGGACCACTGTTTTCTGAAAGCACTTTGATTCGGGCCAGAAAGCACTCTTTGATGGTGGCGTAGAGGTTTCAATGCTTGTCGGGAGCTGGGTGAAATGGTGAGAGCTGTACATGAGAGCTGGACAAGTGGGCTCAACAGCATAGACTGGGGATCAAAACAAACAACAAGACCGGCCAGCAGAAATCCAAGGCTGGGGAGGCGGCAGATACGGGGGCAGCGCCAGAGACAGGCTCCTGAAGGCTAAGCTTGAAGAGGACCAGACAGTGGGCAGCCCAGGTTCCTCTCTGGCTGCACGGGTCTGTGGCAGAGTTAGGACAGGGACCCTGGTCCACACCATGGGGCAGCGGCCTCTCTGGGGCGGGTGGGCCCTGCCAGGCTCCACTGGACCAGAGTGGAGCTACAACAGAGGGCAGTTGCTGGTCTATGAGGTGCGATCTGAGGCAAGTGGAAACAGCAACCCCCTCACCCCAAAGCAGACAGACTCTTTCTCCTCATTAAAAAGGCTCCAGAGGCAAGCTGATCATAGGTAGGAAAGTGGGAGGAGTTAATCGATTTTTACAAATGAAGAAACTGAGGATCTTCAGTGAGGAGAGGGGATTGCCCAAGGTCAGAGCAAGTAAGTGACAGAGAAAGGACCAGAACCCCCAAATGAAGGGCTCTGGTTTACTGCCTGCTGTAGTACCCCACGCCCAGAACCCAGTGATCTGGAGGTGATCATTTCTTAAGTGTTAATTATACAGCAGGCCCCGGGTCAAGGGTTTTTATATATATTTAATCCTTACAACAACACCGGGGTGGTAGGTGCCAGGATTACCCTGATTTAACACAAGAGGTGGTGGTGGCTCAGAGAGGTTAGGTGACATGCCCAAATCACACAGCCATAAAGTGGGATGCTGGAATTCCAAACACAGACTGTTTAGCTCCAGGACATGTATTCTTAACCATGAAGTTAGGTAGCTTTAGAAGCTAGAAAAGGATAGATGCCAAATGGTACCGATTCCAGATCTCACCAAAGTTAATACCAAAACCCGCATTTCTGATAGGCAGTGCACACCCCTAACTGATTTGTTTTACTTTGTTTATTGCAATTCAAAAAATTGATATAATTCACATATGATAAAATTCACCCTTTTAAATTGTACAGTTTTCCATGTATTCTCATGGTTGTGCAGTCATCACTATTATCTGATTTCAGCGTATCTGTCACCCTAAGAAATAATTCACAGATATAGTCAGGCCCCCTTGGTTCCGTGGGTTTGCCATTATTTGGGGTATGCATTGAGGAGTGGAATTTCTGTGTCATATGGTAGCTGTATGTTTAACTTTTAGAGGAACTGCTAAACTCTTTTCCACAGTGGCTGCACCATTTCACATTCCCACCAGTGGTGTTTCCGGGGGGGGGGGGGGCAGGTGGGTCCAGTTCTCCACATTCTCATACCACTTATTTGTGTTTTCCTTTTAAAAAATTATAGCCTTCCTGGTAGATGTGAAGTATTCTCTCATTGTGATTTTGATCTGCAGTTGCATTTTCGTAATGACTAACGGTGTGGAACATGTTTTCATGTGCTCATTGGCCACGTGTGTATTGTGTTGGGAGAGATGTCTGTTCAGATCTTCTTTGTCTGTTTTTAATTGGCTCATTTACCTTTTTATTGTTGATTTTTAAAATATATTCTAGATATAAGTCCCTATCAAATATATGATTTGCAAACAGTTTCTCCCACATACTGACCTTTGCTTCATACAGTCCAGAAACATCAGAGCTGGAAGGATTCTTTGGGATCACTTGGTCTCTGGATCCCCCTGTTCCTGAATGGCCCTTCAAGAATCCCAGCTGCTGTCATGGCAACCAAGTGGAAACAGGGCACAGAATGATGGCCAAAGTAATTTGTTCTTTAAAAAAACAATTGTAAAATAAAAAAAGTAACCTTTCCCCAGTCTGCTAAGGAAAATAGATTAAAACAAAACAAATGAACCATCCACAGACAGCCACCGTCAACAAACAAACAACCTACCCAAGTCGGCAACACTCAAAGCCTCAAGTCCATTCCTTACGTGGGGTAAGAACCACCTTGTTTATCTCCTTAGCCGGGAAAGCCTTACCTCTGAGACATTACAAATGAGATTTAAATTTAAATAAAATCTCATGCAAAACACATGTGTTCAATCAGAGCCAAGCCCCAACAAATAAGCTAAGTCCTTTTAAACAGGGTCGGCTCCAGCTGGGCGGGAGTCTACCTGGAGGTCATTCAAATAGGCCCAGTGTTAGGGAGTTGTATTCTGCCTGTGTGTGGCTCCGGGCAGGGGGACTTGGTGGCTTGTTAGAAAAACGGCCAGACTGTGATGGAGCCTGCTGGAAAGTAGAAGCACCTGCATTGAAAATGAGTCATCAAAGCAGCTCCTGAGATGAGAACCCACTATGGTACTCTGAAGACAAGAAGATTCCATCTGGCTGTGCTCAAAGCTCAGACTCTAGTCAATTTGAATGCATGTGCGCTCAGTCTTGTCCAACTGTGTGTGGCCCCATGGACTGTAGCCTGCCAGGATCCTCTGTCCATGGGATTCTCCAGGCAAGAATACTGGAGTGGGTTGCCATGTCCTCCTCCTGGGTATCTTCCCCACCCAGGAATTAAACCTGTGTCTCTTGCATCTCATGCATTGGCACGTGGGTTCTTTACCACTAACACCACCTGGGAAGTCCCTGGTCAACGTCAAGGTTAACTAGCAAAGAGTAGTAGATATCGGGAAAATGAACATGTTTCTCTCAGTCTTGTGCTGCAATCTGTACCTGGGAGATAGATCCCTGTCCACCTTGGTCACAGCTGCTTCTTGCCCAGACTTGCCTTCAGCCAGAGCTCCCTGGCTCTGGAGAAGATTCCAAAGTTAATGTTCACATCAGTCAGGGACTTGTGCCTTTTGCCGCCACAGACCCTGCTGGGACCTGGGTCCACCCCAGGAATGTGCCCAAGTGGATGTTTGTGGTCTGAAGATGTTGCCGGGCCATGGCATCTTAGCTAGATGTGAAGACAAACCACAGCTGGGATGGCACCCAAGATGCCCATCAGTCCTCCTTCCAGAGCCCTCCCTTTGCCACCTTGAAGTTACACTCACTGGTCTGGTTTGAAAGCTTGTTGGAGGGGCCGCATGCATCCAGTGCTGGACCAAATGGTTGGAATTGGTCAGCAGCGGGCAGGACTAAGCCAGTCCAGCCCCACCCACAAGAGGCTGAGGACAGTTTCTCATGAGCTTGCCTCCCAGAGCGAGAAGCACCCAAAACACGAGACACAGGAAAGTGAGAGCTAAGCCATTACTGGGGCTGATGCTCTTCTGAATGGAGATCAAATTCTCACCAAGGAGGAAACCTCTGTGCTGTTATTGGTGAAGGGAAAAAACAAAGCACCAGCATCCCAGCTACTGTGAAATGGTTTGGAAGAACCATTTTCAATTTATTTTCAAATTTGTTTGCAGTAAACAAAAAACCCATTTCACTCTTGCTACCTCTGGGGTTTGCATCCTAGCATATGGGCAAAGGACTCAGCAACACTACACACTTAACTCAAAAGAGCTCAAGTCCCTGAAAGAAGCTATTTTCTCCAAGGACTGAGGCTCACTGTGCCTAGGCGCATGGTGGAGAGCATGGGTTTCCTGGTTTCTCTGGAACTTTCGGAGGCCCTGGACAACTCCTCTTCCTCCAACAGGCTGGAGACTGAGTGTGCTAACAGTGGAACAGTGAGAACTCTTCTGAGGACTTCCCATCAGGCAGATACTGCACAGAGCAGCTCTCTCAGCTTGGCTATTTCTCACTCAAGCCACATCCATCCACCATGGTCACCAAACACGGAAGGTCAACAAGTTGTTCAGGGCTTTCACTGCCATGTGTGCACAGCATCTCAATCTGAAGGGATCACACTGAAATTTGCTTTGTAGTCTCATTTTGGGAAAGTCAGTGATGAAAAACAGTGGTGTCTCCAGTTTTGATTTTCCACAATTTCCATGTTTGAACCAAGATCCTCCATCTTTCTCTTGGTCCCAGGTCCCCTCTTGTGCTGCCCACAGACTGAGTTCTTGCCCTTTGTCCTCACTCAGAGATGCTTCCAGGTCCCCAAGAAGAGACAGAGGCCCCTGCCATCTGAGGCATCAACCCCTTGTTGGATTTCTGGGATCTCCTTCAGAGCTACCTCCCAAGCCTCCTCTTAGGCCTTGTTGTTGTTGTTGTTTGGACTGCAGCACACCAGGCTTCCATGTCTTTTACCATCTCCCAGAGCTTTCTCAAAGTCATGTCTATTGTGTCGGTGATGCCATCCAACCATCTCATCCTCTGTCACCCCCTTCTCCTCCTGCCTTCAATCTTTCCCAGCATCAGGGTCTTTTCCAGTCAGTTGGCTCTTCACATCAGGTGGCCAAAGTATTGGAGATTCAGCTTCAGCATCAGTCCTGCCAATGAATATTCAGGATTGATTTCTTTTAGGATTGACTGGCTGGATCTCCTTGCAGTACAAGGGTGTCTCAAGAGTCTTCTCTAGCACCACAGTTCTAAAGCATCTCCTCCTATACTGTCTTTTTAAAGACATCCAATACTGTCTGCTGCTTTAAAAAAAAAAAAAGTAAGGAAAAATGAGAGCTGTGTATCCCTCAGGGTACCTGGTGAGCTGGACTGAGGGCTGAGGCAGGCAGGGGATGAAGACAGCCCCTCGGATATCAGCACTCCTGGTGAGACCTACACTGGTTCTGAACAGATGGGGCTGATGATTAGGGGAAACTAGCACAGGAACCTGAGAATAAAGCAAAACCTCATGATGGGGGCTCAGGCCCCAGAGTCAGAGCCACTCTGGGTAAGGCAGTCAGTATTCTCAGATGGCTGCTGAGGTTGGCTTAGGGTTTTGTGATGGGCATCCCAGATCCCCCCTTGAAAGCCCTATGAGGGTCCTTGGTATGTGAGTGGGGCTCACCTGTTCACTGTACCCTACAAAAATGGTATCAAGTCTGGGAAGTCAGGGTGTTTACTTAAGCCAAGTCAGGGTGCCTGGACAACCTGCTCAAATCTACCAATAGCCCAGGACATGTTGCCTCCCTGACCCAAAACATGACCTGTCTGCATGAGGATGAAAAAGTGCTGGTCACTCAGTCATGTCCGACTCTTTGTGATCCTGTGGACTGTAGCCCACTAGGCTCTCTGACCATGGGATTCTCCAGGCAAGAATACTGAAGTTGGTTGCCATTTCCTTCTCCAGGGGATCTTTCCAATCCAGGGATCAAACCTGGGTCTCCTGCATCACAGGCAGATTCTTTATTGTCTGAGCCACCAGGGAAGCCCCCTGCCTGAGGATAGCAGAAGGCTTCTCATGATGGATCCCAGCAGGTCAAACCCAAGACATAGTGAACCTTATGATGTTCAAGGACAATAACCAAAACCAAGGCGTGACTTACAGTTTGCAGCTTCCGTGTGCCTGGACTGTGTGGCCCAGCCCTCCAGGCAACTTGTGCGTGTCCACTGTCTGGTTGTTAGCTTGCCTAACAGCACACAGAGTCCCCCTCTTCACACTCAGGCCCCAGCGACATTGCCCCCAGAGTTCCAGAAAAGTGGGGGAGGTTGCTGTGAAGTTGGAAAACAGGCTAGAACAAAGTAATTAAAACAAGCCCCCCAAACCTGACATCATGCATGCTTCTCAAAGATGGCTATGGGAGAAATGCTTGGCTTGGAAATGGAAATGTTTTCCCAAGCTATGAAAAAGGAAAAGTCCAAGAGTTGGGGGGTTCAAATGGGCACATTGATTAGTTTCTGAGAGTGACACAATGCCTTCGGAATGGCTGAGTTTTTCCTATTCGTGGCTTCCCTGGGTGGCCAGCAGTGAGGGGAAGCAGCCGTCATGCCCAGTCATTTGTCTGGGGGTGAGATCTGAGTCTTCTCCGTGGCCACCGCCAGGGCCCAGGCTCCAGGGGACTGGAAGTGATAGAATGACAGGGTCTAGTAGCCAGTGAGGCTGTGGGATGATATTAAACCATCCAAGTAAGCCCTGCATCTTGCCCAGTGGGGCCCACACGATGGTGGAAGTAGAACAATATAAATTATCAAAGAGAAAGCAGAGAAGAGTCAATCCCAAGGTCAGGGTCTTTTGCCAAAAGGCAGAGGAAGCTGTCACAGCCATCTCACCTGCAGCTTGGAGGGCTGCAGCAGAGGATGGTGGCCTGGAGGTGGGAGGGCTGCCACTGCCAGCCTGCAAGAACCAGAGATGCAAGGACGAAGCTGGCTATGTGCATGAGCGTGTGTGGGTCTGTGTGCACATGTACATGTGTGCATGTGTGAAAGTGCATGGGTGTGATGGTGTGCGCATATAAATGTGTAAAAGTGCATGCATGTTTGAGTGTAGTATGTCCAGGTATGTATATATCTGTGTGTGTCAGCATGTATATTCCACCAGTGAAAGTTCCCAGCACTCCCCAGTTTCCTCTTTCCAATGCTGCAGTTTCCACCTGACCTGGATCATAGCGGTTCTAGAAGGCAGCTGAGTGCCCCTGAAGAGGGCAGAGCAGTTGGGCAGCAAGGAAGCAGGATTCAAGACAGGAACAGGCATGATCCTGACCCAGATTCCATGGCCCAGCAGCAATTCACCTTGAGCCTGGCTTTGGAAAGCCCCCCAAGCAGGCTGGGTCTGTCTCACCAAGTGAGTTCTGCGTCTTCTAGACAAGTCCCTGCCAATGGTGTCAGAGGGCTCAGGGAGGGGAGGGAGCAAGCCGTCTTCATACGTGTGCCCGGATTGTCCCAGGAGACCTCATCCCACAGCCACCACTACCCGCCACCACGGAGTAGGCCATCAGATACATCCTGGAGAACGGACCTTCCATAGTGGCCCAGAGGTTGCTGAGTCATGAGAGACAGCCAGTTCTCCTGCCAGTGATGCTACAGGGTCCTGTGCAGTGTGTGATGAATTAAAAGGAGTTGCAATGAAAAGAGAAGGTGGGACTATGTGCACAGGCAGAAGCTGAATTAACAAACATGGAGTATAAAGTGAATGCAAACAGAAAATCACTGAGTGTCAGAGCTTATTCACCTAATTGGTCCTGGAAGAGGAGAGGACAACTCCCCTAATAGGTAAGTATGGTCACCATATTCCAAATTCACAGATGATGACACAGAGGCCTCGAGAAGGGGATGACCCTGACCCCTGTACTTCCCTACCCTGACCTGCCGGGAGTTACTTGCTGAGCGTGGACTAGAACCAAGGATTTCTGACTTCTATACTTCAGTTCTTTATTTCTGTACTCATTGCTTTGGGACCATCACACATTTTGAAACAAAATTGCAAGGATGGGGAACACATGTAAACCTGTGGCGGATTCATTTTGATATTTGGCAAATCTAATACAGTTATGTAAAGTTTAAAAATAAAATAAAATTAAAAAAAAAAAAATTGCAATAGCAAATAGAGGGGCTGTCCTCCTGGAAAGAACTTTGCCCCTGGCCCCAGGTCCCCTCCCTGGAGGGTGGGATGAAGGAATGGTCATAGTCCCAGTGCCCCTGTGGAGTGCCTGGTGACAGGTGGTGCTCAGTGGGTCTGCCCTGTGAGTGACTGTGACCAGGTTACCTACAAGACCCACCTCTACCACCATTAACATAGGGAAGCAGGGAGATGTGGCCAGACTGGGTCAAGGAAGACCCTTTGTGGTAGGTTCAGCCTTTATTCCAAACAGTGGGATGCAATAGAAGGGTAGCATCACTGGCAGATGCAGACTTAAGGGGCTTTGCTGGCTGAGCACCAGTCTGGACCCACAGAGACCAGCGAGGAGGCTAGAGCAGTGGAAGAGACAAGAACTACTGGGGGACTGGCTGCAGAAGGAGTAGGGAGAATCTAGCCTTCAGCCCCCACAAGAAACCCTCTGCCCACAAGGCCAGGTACCAGCCGAAGGACAGCAATGCTCATGTTTGTTTTATTAACTGGCTTTTTCAACAATTTATATATGACAGGCCCCCTACAGAAAGGGTGTCAAAAATACAGCAAACTCTATTGTGCTGAAAAAGTCACTTTGACAGGTAGAATTCAGTAAAATGGAGTCCTGTGGAAGCATAGACCCATCTTTCTGTCAAAGTTTATATTGAAATTGGAGAAAATAGATTTCAGAACCAGGTGCACTCATAATGCAAAAAGAATTCTTATTTCCTTCAGAAAACTCTAGCACTATACATAGGCATGTGGCCCCTCATCCCCCAAACAGAACACATCATTTGGATGCCCAGAAATATGGTGGCTCCAGAGGTAGTGTCACCGGCTCCCAGCCATGCAGTCCCCATGCCATCAGCTCCACAACTTCTGCCAAAGTAACATGAGAAATCTTGAA
The DNA here is from genome assembly GCF_029407905.1 of Bubalus kerabau. NCBI lineage: Eukaryota > Metazoa > Chordata > Mammalia > Artiodactyla > Bovidae > Bubalus > Bubalus kerabau. The sequence continues at coordinate 43,560,574 of NC_073647.1, read as the reverse complement.
ATTCTTGGGGTCAAACATCCAAATGAGAGCATGGATTCCCAGACAGAAAAAAGTGCTTTAGTTCTAGACTCCACTTGACTTCTTCACCTTGGACCCCTTATGGAGCAGCCATTTCTCTCTTTCTTCCAACACTCCCAACACCCCTGGCACCCACGGTTGTTGGGCTGCACCTCTTGGCTTTCCCTGTGGTGTTGAAGGCCCATCTCGGGTCTCCTGGTTGGCCCTGGCATCTGGGTGTGTGTACTGGGCACTAACAGTCTGCTGCCTGCTCCAACTGGGGCTGGTTTTGGTTCCATCTGTCTCTGCCTCTACCTTCCTGGAAACCCCACAGCAAAGAGCACCCCTAAGCCTTCTTACCTTGCCTGGACACTCATGAACACCACAAGGGAAGGTCTGGTTGAGGTCCAATTTGGGGTTAAATTTAAGAAGATTCATGAGCCACCATCCTACTTTGCCTCCCCACCCAGCCCACCATGAGAGGGAATTCCCAAGGCACCTGCAGTCACCATTTATCCCAGGCCAATGAAGATCGCTAGTTTGCTATATGAAGCAACTTGGGGACAAGCAAAAGAGGTAACGATTATGTTTTGTTAAGGGACTTCACTGACCTTCAAAAAGCGTAAAATCTTTGACATCTCATCAGCTCATAAACTGATGAGATGAACTTGAGCCTCACAGCTTCTGGGCTGGGCAGCTGCATGTCCACACTATGGAGACATCAAAGGCGATGTGTGCAAATCAGAGATGGGGAAACACACTCCGGAATATCACCAGGCACCGCTGAACTGCAAACCAGCCCATCTGACCTGTAGAGTTAACCCCTTATTTGCAGCAACCCCAAATAAGGAAGCAGTAGACTCTGATCATGAAATAAATGCACATAGGTAAATTAACTTTCACCACTTTACAATAGTTTCCCCTTCACTGATTTAAGTCAAGGGTGGCAAAGAAGTGCATTATCCTGCTTGGAGAAATCTCCATTGGTCCACACTGTAGACCTTCTGCGATGAGACACGAGGCAGTGGAAGTGGTCCCCTCAGTTTGATGAATTCCTGGAGAGCAGGAGGGTGAGGGAACTTGGAAGAACTGCTCTGCCATGTGGCTTGCAGTCTTGGGTTTTATGGTGATAGGATCCGTTTCCAGGTTGTCTTTGGCCAATAACTCTGACTCAGGGTGCTTCCTGGTGTCACTTGGCTCTGACATCACTCAGCCAAGATGGATGCTAATGAGAAGGATTCTGGGAGGTGGTCATACACATGGCGTCTCCTTTTGACTTTTCCTAAATTCTTCTGGTTGGTGATGGCTTATTAGTTCTGTGTTCCTCCCTAAGACCTCCTGTCATAAAATAACTCATGCAAATAGTTACTATGGTGCCTGGCCAGGGTGGGCGGTTTCAATCAGTGGGTTTTCCCTAATAGAGGCACGTTTGGGGGCAGCAAATTCTGCTCCCCTTGAATGCCTGGCACACTGGGCATCACTGGGGAGGGAAGGAGACTCTGCCCATAGGGAAGTCTGCCATCAGGAGCATCTTTGTCCTGGGCAGAGTGGTCACCTGGACCAGCCCTGCCAAGGGGGCCCTACCTCAGATACCCAGAGCCAGCCTGGCCTTCACCACAGAGCCAGTGGGCAACGGTGGGTTTGAGCATGGTGAGTGGGCTAGTTTGTCTCTAGATGTGGACATCCAAGTCACAGTGGCACTCAGATAAACTGGCAGAGGGCACTCACAGCTATTAATACTTGGCCCTCTTGGTGGCATAGTGGAAAGCAGGATCTAGCTTCTGCTCTTCAATAACTCATCAAGAAATTCATCATTCCCAATGGAGCAGAGTTATGGACAAAGCTAGGACTAGGAATATCAGAAGTTCAGAGCAACTTGCTCAAGTTCACAGTGCAAGGAAGAGGAGGAGGAAGAGCCAGAATGATGCCCCAGCTTTCTGTCTCCCAAGGATTTTGTCCCCCCTGCGTTGTATGTGACCATGACACTTGGCTCCAAGCTAGGCTTGGACTTATAAAATGCAGTCTAGGGAGTCACGTAGAACAATGGACGGGTTCAAAATTGGGAAAGTTTACAGCCTTGCATTAATGCTGTATATTGTCACCCTGCTTATTTAACTTATATGCAGAGTCCATCATGCAAAATGCTGGGCTGTGTGAAGCGCAAGCTGGAATCAAGATTGCTGGGAGAAATATCAATAACCTCAGATATGCAGATGACACCACCCTTATGGCAGAAAGTGAAGAGGAACTTAGGCCTCTTGATGAAGGTGAAAGAGGAGAGCAGAAAACCAGGCTTAAAACTCACCATTCAAAATACTAAGATTATGGCATCCAGTCCCATCACTTCATGACAAATAGATGGGGAAACAATGGAAACAGTGACAGACTTTATTTTGGGGGCTCCAAAATCACTGCAGATGGTGACTGAAGCTATGAAATTAAAAGACACCTGCTCCTTAGAAGAAAAGCTATGACAAACCTAGACAGCATATTAAAAAGCAAAGGCATTACTTTGCTGACAAAGTTTCATCTAGTCAAAACTCTGGTTTTTCCAGTAGTCACGTATAGACATGAGAGTTGGACCATAAAAAAGGCTGAGCACCGAAGAATTGATGCTTTTGAACTGTGGTGTTGGAGAAGACTCTTGAGCATCCCTTGGACTGCAAAGAGATCAAACCAGAGGACTGATGCTGAAGCTGAGGCTCTGATACCTTGGCCACCTGATACAAAGAGCTGACTCACTGGAAAAGGCCCTGATGCTGGGAAAGATTGAAGGCAAGAGAAGAAGGACTACAGAGGACAAGATGGTTGGATGGAATCATTGACTCAATGGATATGAGTTTGAGCAAGTTCCAGGAGATGGTGAAGGTCAGGGAATCTTGGTGTTGCTGCAGCCCATGGGGTCACAAAGAGTCGGACATGAATGAGCGACTGAACAAAATGAACAAGGGAGTCACATAGGCTAATTATTCACTGGGAGAGGAGAGACTTGGGGTTAGTTGGCTTCTTAATTGAGGAAGCAATTAGAAAGTTAACTGATGAGCAGGAAGAAGGAGCGGGTGCCAGGCCCCCTCAAACGTCTCCACCTATCTCACTGTACCCTGTCCCTAGGCATTGCCAAGCTCTTTGCCTATTGCTTGGCATTTGTGTGGTCTTCCCAGGTCTCTCACTGCCCTGGGGAATTGGAAGGAAGTGGTACCTACTGCCAGGTAGAGATGTAGAACATACTAGATGCCCTTAAAGGCAGTTGCTGAGCTCTTGGCAGTGTCAGAACTGGTCACCAGAAGTGGAAAACTCAGCAAGTGCCCACACCTGGTCCTCACCTGGAGGGCAAGCTAACAGGACAGGTTGGGAGCAGACATAAGTAGAGGCATAACAGAGGGCCCGCCAGCAGCAGCACCAACCCACTGACAGAGAGGCATGGGGCGTGGGGGGACACTGGAGGCCAGGGTGAGGGATACAGGTGTTCTGAGTTTCACAGAGAGGCAGGGGAACCTGGAGGCAGGCAGAGGTCAGTGCCATGCTGCTGCTGCTGCTAAGTTGCTTCAGTTGTGTCCGACTCTGTGCGACCCCATAGACGGCAGCCCAACAGGTTCCCCCGTCCCTGGGATTCTCCAGGCAAGAATACTGGAGCGGGTTGCCATTTCCTTCTCCAATGCATGGAAGTGAAAAGTGAAAGTGAAGTCGCTCAGTCATGTCCGACTCTTAGCGACCCCATGGACTGCAGCCTACCAGGCTCCTCCGTCCATGGGAAATCCAGGTAAGAGTACTGGAGTGGGGTGCCATTGCCTTCTCTGGGTCAGTGCCATAGGCCCATACAAAATGCAAGTTATTCTTCTCATTCTTTGGACTCACAGATTTTGAAGTCAGCTTTCCTATACATGTATATATATATTTTTTGCAGGAGTGTTTATACCAGCACCTAGCTGATCCCCTTCCCAGCATGCTTTGCAGCTGCTCCCCCTCCAGCAGCTTGGGAATGTCTGGCTGACTGCCTTCCCTTGGGCCTGATCAGACTATCTCCAGTCTGGTCTGCAAGCCCCCCAGTCAGAGGAAGGCTTCAGGGAGGAGCAGGGGCAGCCCCCACAGTCTGGGGGACTAACCTGGAGCTGCACCCACAGATCACAGGAAAGTTCTAGGACCCACAGCTGCAGCCACAAGAAAGGCTGACAATTTTCTTTCCCCAGAAATGCAACTTTGTAGACGTGCGGAAAGGAGTGCCCACTCCAAGGTCTGTCTCATCCACTCCCCCTCTAAACGGACATGAAGATATGACCCAGGAAGGAGCTGGGCTGCCCCCTCAGCTGGCTCCTGACTAGCGGGCTGTGGTCTCTGCACTGCACTAGAAGACTGGCTCTGGGGGCCAATGCCCAGGGCAAGAGTTCAGGCCAGAAAACAGCCACATTCCTCTCATTGTCATTTGCAGCCTTTGTCTTGGAGTGGCTTCATCTCCTCTTTGACTTAGTTCTGTGCCTTTCACGCAGCTAATGCGGGTTTCCATGGGGGTGTCCTTGGTGGCCACTACTAACAGAACAGGCTCGGGGGAGGGGGAGGCCTGTGGACATTCAAGCCATTTTGGAGTGTCCAGTGCTGCATTCAACTCCCACACCCATTCGAGGAGGCAGGCATTGTTAATCGCTCCTCCTGAATGGGATTTTTGAAGCTCAGTGGGGTTGAGCAACCTGCCTCAAATCACAGAGCTAGTAAGTAGCCATCGGGTGGATTCTAATGCACACTGTTTAATTCCAAAAGCCTGTGCTCTTCCCACTACCTGACCCAATGCTCCTGGGTGAATAATTCAGAATCTCCCCATCAAACCTCCTCTGGAGTCTGCACCCATTTAACACCTTCAAGTCAAGCCACATTTCCTGAGTCACTGCTATTCAGGCCAGTATCTGGAGGTGCAATCTTCGACTAGGACATCTTTGTGCTGGCCTTCCTCCATAAAAATATAAGCCCTAGGACATCAGGCATTTGCCAGTGTGCTCATTTTCACTCTCTAGTATCTGAAACTGTGCTGCCCAACCCAGTAGCTACTGGATCTAAATTCATCCAACTTAAACAAAATTAAAATCCCTTACAATTATACAGTGGAAATGACAAATAGATTCAAGAGATTAGATCTAATAGACAGAGTGCCTGAAGAACTATGGATGGAGGTTCGTGACATTGTATAGGAGGTGGTGATCAATACCATCCCCAAGAAAAAGAAATGCAAAAAGGCAAAATGGCTGTCTGAGGAGGCCTTACAAATAGCTGAGAAAAGAAGAGAAGCTAAAGGCAAAGGAGAAAAGGAAAGATATACCCATCTGAATTCAGAGTTCCAAAGAATAGCAAGGAAAGATAAGAAAGCCTTCCCAAGTGAACAATAGAATGGGAAAGACTAGAGATCTCTTCAAGAAAATGAGAGATACCAAGGGAACATTTCATGCAAAGATGGGCACAATAAAGGACAGAAATAGTATGGACTTAACAGAAGCAGAAGCTATTAAGAAGGGGTGGCAAGAATACACAGAAGAACTATACAAAATATATCTTAGTGACCCAGATAACCATGATGGTATAATCAATCACCTAGAGCCAGATATCCTGGAGTGCAAGGTCGAGTGGGCCTTAGGAAGCATCACTATAAACAAAGCTAGTGGAGGTGATGGCATTCCAGCTGAGCCACTTCAAATCCTAAAGGATGATGATCCTAAAGCTCTGTACTCAATATGCCAGCAAATTTGGAAAACTCAGCAGTGGCCACAGGACTGGAAAAGGTCATTTTTCATTCCAATCCCAAAGAATGGCAATGCCAAAGATTGTTCAAACAACCGAACAATTGCACTCATTTCACATGCTAGCAAAGTAACACTCAAAATTCTCCAAGCCAGGCCTCAACAGTACGTGAACTGAGAAATTCCAGATGTTCAAGCTGGATTTAGAAAAGGCATAGGAACCAAAGGTAAAATTGCCAACATCAACTGGATCATAGAAAAAGCAAGAGAATTCCAGAAAAAAAACATCTACTTTTGCTTCACTGACTACACTAAAGCCTTTGACTTTGTGAATCACAATGAAATCTGGAAAATTCTTAATGAGATGGAAATACCAGACCACCTTATGTGCCTCCTGAGAAACCTGCATGCATGTCAAGAAGCAACAGTTAGAACTGGACATGGATCAACAGACTGCTTCAAATTGGGAAAGGAGTATGTCAAGGCTGTATATTGTCACCCTGCTTATTTAACTTATATGCAGAGTCCATCATGTGAAATGCCAGGCTGTGAGAAGCACAGGCTGGAATCAAGATTGCTGGGAGAAATATCAATAACTTGAAATATGCAGATGACACCACCTTTATGGCAGAAAGTGAGTAGGAACTAAAGAGCCACTTGATGAAGGTGAAAGAGAGCGGAAAAGCTGGCTTAAAACTCACCATTCAAAAAACAAAGATCATGGCATGTGGTCCCATCACATCATGGCAAATAGATGGAGACAGTGACAGACTATTTTCCTGGGCTCCAAAATCACTGTGGATGGTGACTGCAGCCATGAAATTAAAAGACTCTTGCTCCTTGTAAGAAAAGCTATGACCAACCTAGACAGCATATTAAAAAGCAGAGACATTACTTTGCTGACAAAGGTCCATCTAGTCAAAGCTGTGGTTTTTCCAGTAGTCATGTACACATGTGAAAATTGGACCATAACGAAGGCCTAGCACCAAAGAATTGATGCTTGCAAACTGTGGAGTTGGAGAAGACTCTTGAGAGTCCCTTGGACTGAAAGGATATCAAATCAGTCAATCCTAAAGGAAATCAACCCTTAATATTCATTCGAAGGTCTGATGCTGAAGCTGAGGCTGATATTTTGGCCACCTGATGCAAAGACCTGACTCACTGGAAAAGGCCCTGATGCTGGGAAAGATTGAAGGCAGGAGGAGAAGGGGATGACAGAGGACGAGATGCTTGGGTGGCATCACCAACTCAATGGACACGAGTTTGAGCAAACTCCAGGAGATGGTGAAGGACAGGGAAGCCTGGTGTGCTACTGTCCATGGAGTTGCAAAGAGTCAGACACAACTGAGCAACTGAATAGCAACAACAAAGAATTTAGATCCTCAGTCGTACTGGCCAAGTTACAGAAGGTTTTAGAACCATGCCTGGAGCAGAGGAGGCACTGAATGGATCTCTTCTGAATGTGGAATGAATCAAAGGAGGTGGAAGGCTCTGACTTTGCTACATTGTCAGTGGAGGAAGTGCCATTCCAGGTGTCAGGTACAGCTTACCAAAAGCTTTGGTGGTGGTTTAGTTGCTAAGTCGTGTCCGACTCCTGTCCATGAGATTCTCCAGGCAAGAATATTGTAGTGGATTGCCAATTCCTTCTCCAACCAAAAGCTTTTCTGGTTTCTATTTCTGATCATGGTAGATGAGGTCATTGCAATCATTCTTCTCAATGAGAACAACTTGAAAAGCTGTGCAAAAGGATAAATTTATGAGTAAGTGTAAATGAACATGGGCTGTATAAAACAATAAGAATGATATCAATATCATTGGGCTTTAGAGTATATACAGAATTAAAGTACACTAGTACAAAAGCATAGGAATTAGAAGAGAGGAAGTATAATTAAAGCACTTTAAGGTCCTTGTGCATTCTCTGGGAAGAGAGCAAAGGTACAAATGAACATTAGGCTTTCAGAAGTCAAGGATGAGTGTTATAATCTCTAGGGCAATGGTTTTCAAAATGTAGTCTGGGAACCCCAGAGTCTCCAAGAAACTTCCAGTGGGTCTGAAAGATTGAAACTATTTTCATAATGATACTAAAATATTAGTTGTCTTTTCAACTCTCTGTCACACCTGTACAGTTGAGTTTTCAAGAGGCTAGTCAGTCCTAAAGGAAAATCAAGCCTGAATATTCATTGCGAGGACTGATGCTGAAGCTCCAATACTTCGGCCACCTGATACGAAGAGCTAACTCATTGGAGAAGACCCTGATGCTGGAAAAGACTGAGGGTAAGAGATGAAGGGGGTGACAAGAGGATGAGATGGTTGGATGGCATCACCGATTCAATGGACATGAGCTTATGCAAGCTCTGGGAGATGGTGAAGGACAGGAAAGCCTGGTGTGCTGCAGTCCATGGGGTCACAAACAGTCAGACACTACTTAGTGACTGAACAACAACAATGTTATGTGGGAGATCACAACAGTTTGAATGCAGGAGCAGAGAGGAGAATTCAGTTTCTACTGTTAACATCAAGCCCGTGTTTTGTTTTAGGGACAGCATATTAAGCCTTGGGACTGAGCTTCTCTTTGCCAATATTTCATTTAACACAGATTCACTGCAGGAATTGTAATTTCAGAAGCCAGTAGCATTCAGGATAATATCTCCTAATAAGCCAATGATAGATTAATCACACCATTGTTGCAGGCAAAGAGAGGTGAAAGGAAAAAGTGGAAATTCAGTTGAGGTGTACCTTTTCTATGAGTTTTGGTTTCTCAAACCAAAGATGGAAAGATGGCTTTGTCAACAGAGCTGACATCCAGCTGCCAGCACAAAAATAAGAACAACATCGTGGTGTTGACCAGTGGGCAGATCTCTTTCCAGGGGCACTGGTTGATTTCTAACCACTTCAGGAAAGAAGTTGCCTTTACCAGGGCAGGAACTAATGTCCCAAGGTCTTCGGGAGGTAGAATAGCAAAGGGTAGCATTTCCCAAACTGAAACTCTGGCTTATCCTCACAAACTCTCTGTATTTATAATCTAAATGCCCCTTGGCCATAGTTGCCTCTTCATCTGTTCTTATGGATAAGCCCCTGGTAGGGCCCCTCAGCATCTGAACTCCTGAGTGCTTATCATAGGCAACAGATGATGTGATGACATCCTGACACAGCTTATTTCCTCATGATATCAAAACAGTTCTACTTCTGGAAAAAAAAAAAAAACTTTTTGGGGGAGTCTATTGTTATAAACAAGTGACCGAAAACAACTTCACTTAGATTGCTTCCATGTCTTGAGTATTAGTCACTCAGTTGTGTCTGACTCTTTGCAACCCCATGGATTGGCGCCTCTGTCCACTGAATGCTCCAGGGAAGAATACTGGAGACAGTAGCCATTTCCTTCTCCAGGGGATCTTCCCAACCCTAGGATCCAACCTGGATCTCTTGTATTACAAGCAGATTCTTTACAGTCTGAGCCACCAGGGAAGCCATATTATAATAAACAACTGGATGAAAACAACTTCACTTAGGTTGCTTCGAAATTTTAGTTATTGTAAATAGTGCTGCTATGAACTTTCAAATTAAAGTTTTTGTGTTTTTCAGGTATATACCCAGGAGTGGGATTGCTAGATCACATGGTAGTTCTATTTTTAGTTTTTTGAAGAACCTCCATACTGTTTTCCATAGTGACTGCACCAACTTACACACCCACCAGCAATGTAAGAGTTCCCTTTTCTCTACATCCTCACTAATATTTGCTATTTGCACACTTTTTGGATCATGGCCATTCTGATGAGTGCGAAGTAATACTTCATTGTGGTTTTGATTTGCATTTCTCTAGTATTTAGCAACGGAGAAGGCAATGGCACCCCACTCCAGTACTCTTGCCTGGAAAATCCCATGGACGGAGGAGCCTGGTGGGCTGCCGTCCGTGGGGTCGCTAAGAGTCGGACATGACTGAGTGACTTCACTTTCACTTTTCTCTTTCATGCGTTGGAGAAGGAAATGGCAACCCACTCCAGTGTTCTTGCCCGGAGAATCCCAGGGACAGGGAAGGCTGGTGGGCTGCTGTCTATGGGGTCGCACAGTCGAACACAACTGAAGTGACTTAGCAGCAGCAGCAGTAATTAGCGAAGATGAGAATTTCTTTCATATGCTTCTTGGCCATACAGTAGCCAAGACACAGACATGGAAGCAACTCAGGTTCCCATCAACAGAGAAGTGGATTAAAATGGGGTATATAAATACAATGTAATATTGTTGTTGTTTAGTTGCCAAATCATGTCCAACTCTTTTGTGACCTTATGGATTGTAGCCTGCCAGGCTCCTCTGTCCATGGCATTCTCCAGGCCAAATACTGGAGTGGGTTGCCAATTTCTTCTCCAGGGGATCTTCCCGACTCAGGGATTGAAATTACTCAACCATAAAGCAAAAAATGAAATTTTTCCATTTGCAGCAACATGGATGAGCTTGGAGGGCATTATACTAGGTAAAATAAATCAGAGAGAGAAAGACAAATACTGCATAATGTCCCTTATATGTGGAATCTAAAAATCAATGCTCACAAATATATGTGCAAAACAGAAACAGACTCAACAGACATAGAAAACAAACTTGCTGTTACCAAAGCAGGGAGGGAAGTGGGAGAGAAAATTAGGGGTATGGGATTAACAGATATAAACTACTATATATAAACCGGGTAAGCAACAAGGGTGTACTGTATAGCACAGGAAATTATACCCACTATCTTGTAATAACCTATAATAGAGTATAATCTGCAAAAATGAGAATCACTATGCTGTACACCTGAAGTGAACATAATATTGTAAATCAGCTACTCTTCAATAAAAAAAAAAAAAAAAAACTTCACTTAGGTCATAAGTAAGTGGATTTGAAATCATATCAAACCAATCCACAATAGCTAGACATTAAAGAGTTTTGCAAAAATGTAAAGCAATATCACTCTTCTAATTACATTTTTTTTGTTTGTTTAGAAGAATATAGTTATTTTTCATAACACAAATGTTATTTCTGTTGACATCTAATAGTGTATTATCCAGGGTTCTCCAGAGAAAAAGAACCAATAGGAGATATATATATGTATATAGATAGATGTAAATATATTGAGAGAGAGATATTTATTATAAAGAATTGGCTCACACAATCATGTGATTATAGAGGCAGACAAGTCCCTAAATCTGCAAGGGAAGCTGGCAAGCCCAAGACCCAGGTGTAGTTCCAGTTTGAGTCTGAAGGCTTGAAAACTAGGACAAATGATGGTGTGGGTCCAGTAGGCCCCAAACTAAAAGTTCTACTTTTCAAAAGACACCGCTAAGAGAAGCTAAGACAAGTCACAAACTGGGAGAAGATATTTGCAAATCCTTTGTCTGATAAGGGATTCATATCTAAAATACTTCAAGAAGTCTTACAAGTCCTCTTCTTACCTTCTTTTAGATAAATTGTTTTTATTACTCCTTTCTCTCTTTCCTCCATCCTTGTCAATTGGTGGTTATATCTCTCTATCTTATTACTAGTGGTTGCCAATGTTTCAGGTCAAGTTTGAAGGCAGGAAAATGCCTCTGTCCAGTGGAAGGCATCAAGCAGAAGAAATTCTCTTACTTGGGTGAGGGGCAGCCTTTGTTCTTTTTAGGCCTTGAGCTGAGTGGATGAGGCCCACCCACACTGGAGAGAGCAATCTGCTTTGCTCAATCTATCAATTTAAATATCCTTCTCATCCAAAATTACCCTTGCAGAAACACTCAGAATAATGTTTGACCAAATGTGTGGGCACTCAAAGAATTAACACATAGATTTAAAAATAATTGTTAATGACATGATAAATATTTTTAAATGGTCTCAGTTTTAATTCTGACCTATTAAATGTAAACTTTGCTTCTTTGCCATCAATCTCACCGCTAGAGACAAAGCCTGATTCTTTGTGAGCAGATAGCTCTGGGCTAACACTTCCAATGGCAGGATATGAGGAGGAACAAGAGGTGTTAGTGGAGGAAGCATGGAGACACTCCCAAGACACTCAGCCCAAAGGAGCTCTACTTGCTAATGTATCATGATTATTTCTACCAAACAATCTCTTCAACTCTCTCTCTCTGTACACACACACACACACACACACACAGGCACACACAGAGATACATATCTATACACACACAGGCAGAACCCAGAACCACATGAAGCATTTCAATCAAGCATATACACAGTTTGAAGGTGGATGAAATGTTTTAAATGGAGATAGCAATGTGATCTTTTACAGAGGTGCAATGGGGGAGTCACGAGTTTGTCAGCTCACTGGTAAATGATTGTACCAAATGCAACGTGGGCAAAAAAGCATGGATCCAAAATAACTGCCTCCCTCTGGCCTTCTGAGCACCTCAAGGGGCTTTCTAGTGTCACTGGACAAAGGGAGATGCCACTGAGATGTAAAGATTTTGGAGATGGGAACTGACACTGGGATTCTTTAATTTAAGAGATTAAGAGATGCTGATGGTACCTGGGCATTCATCTACCTGGAAGACAAAAGAGGCAGAAGGGACTGCGTGCTTAGGCATATATAGGTGTGGGAATATGTGCTTCTTTGGGCTTCATGCTTACTTTCCCAACATGGCCGTCTCCTTTACAAACAGTACAAAACCCTCCCAGCTGCACGGAGCTCAGGGTTGGCCAAGAGCTCTCCAAAAGTGCTCTCCAGCCTTCAAGACATCTGGCTTCCCAACAATCACCAGGCTTGATAGCTCTGCTCTTCTTCACATCCCCATCTGTGGATGGAAAAAGAGACACAGCCAGGTCCCAAGATTGGAGGGAGGCCCCTGAGAAGACACTTACCCTAGGCTGCCCGCTCATAGCCCCTGTGACACTCGTGCCCTCACCACTACTCTTACAGGACTTTTACCAGAGGGTGGAGCCCATCTCCCCTCCTATACCAGGGGTAGGGGTGAGCAGAAGATGGAGGCCTGGGGTCTGTTTCTTGGACTCCTGCTGTCTGTCTGCACCCAGATCTGGATCTTCTTCACTTCGCTGAGACAGCCAGCCCCTCACTGCCAGAGGACTGGGGGTGCCCTGGAGCCTCCTCTGGCTATCCCTCACTACTGGCCATTTCTCACCTTGACCCCAGCACACCTGGTGTGCTGGACCCAGGTAATCTCTTTTCCCAACAAGAATGTACAGTTGAACAGCCAGACTCTTTCTGGATTGTAAGAAGACAGGCAACAAATAAGCTCTTAGCATGTGTCCAAGTGAAATGTGGCCTGTGAAGGCTTAGCAACTGCGCCTGCAGGTGGTCAGGGGACTCTGAAGGGCTGATGCACCTGGGGGACGAGAGCAGGGGCCTGGGACAGGTGCAGAGGGATTAAGGTGGCTGAAGGACGATGCAGGAGGCTACCTGATATTTTATGAGGGGTTTAAAGCCAAGCTTAGCTGCAGCTCAGGTACCAGCTCAGCTGATGGACTTTCCCTGAGCCCCTGTGGCCTCACCACCACTCCACACGCACGTGGGCACAGACACACTCACAGCCACACAAGGTTCTGTATGTCGTGATATACAGACCCGGGAATCCAAAGACGCCCCTTTCACACACACACACAGTTCAGTTCAGTTCAGTCGCTCAGTCGTGTCTGACGCTTTGTGATCCCATGAATTGCAGCACGCCAGGCCTCCCTGTCCATCACCAGCTCCCAGAGTTCCCTCAAACTCACGTCCATTGAGTCGGTGATGCCATCCAGCCATCTCATCCTCTGTCATCCCCTTCTCCTCCTGCCCCCAATCCCTCCCAGCATCAGAGTCTTTTCCAATGAGTCAACTCTTTGCATGAGGTGGCCAAAGTACTGGAGTTTCAGCTTTAGCATCATTCCTTCCAAAGAACACCCAGGACTGATCTCCTTTAGGATGGATTGGTTGGATCTCCTTGCAGTCCAAGGGACTCTCAAGAGTCTTCTCCAGCACCACAGTTCAAAAGCATCAATTCTCCGGTGCTCAGCTTTCTTCACAGTCCAACTCTCACATCCATACATGACCACTGGAAAAACCATAGCCTTGACTAGACGGACCTTTGTTGACAAAGTAATGTCTCTGCTTTTGAATATGCTATCTAGGTTGGTCATAACTTTCCTTCCAAGGAGTAAGTGTCTTTTAATTTCATGGCTGCAATCACCATCTGCAGTGATTTGGGAGCCCCCCAAAATAAAGTCTGACACTGTTTCCACGTTTCCCCATCTATTTCCCATGAAGTGATGGGACTGGATGCCATGATCTTAGTTTTCTGAATGTTGAGCTTTAAGCCAACTTTTTCACTCTCCTCTTTCACTTTCATCAAGAGGCTTTTTAGTTCCTCTTCACTTTCTGCCATAAGGGTGGTGTCACCTGCATATCTGAGGTTATTGATATTTCTCCTGGCAATCTTGATTCCAGCTTGTGCTTCTTCCAGCCCAGCGTTTCTCATGATGTACTCTGCACACACACACACACACAAACACCCATACACAGATTCATGTGCATATTCTGTCAAGCCATCCTCTGTTCTCTTACAATCTGGGCCTCTTTCTGCTGCAGACTTTAAGGCACTGGCCTAGAAATGCCCATTCCTAGCATAAGTGCCCTGATCCCCTTCTGGAAAGACCCAGGATGAGGGTGTCAGTGTATCACGCAGGCCCCAGAGCTGGGAGCTGGAAAGGCTTCATCTCTTCTGCTCCTCACAAACCCCTTGCTGCCACTCATCAACCCTTCCTGCTGTTGGGTCACATCCCCACGAGGCCAGACCCTGCGGGCTTCTCCCCAGACGCCCCTGCAGCCTCTGCTCTCCAGCAACTCTCTCCTACAGGAGGCCTTCTCTTTCCTGGGGCCCAGGCTTCAGGTTGAGGTCTGTCCCCAGCGGCTTGCTGCTCCCTGAACCTGGGCACCCCTCTTTCCCAGGCCCAGTCTGGATCCAGCAGCTTGATTCCCTTCCTCTCCTGTTGCCCTAACCCAGGAGGGGTCCTGCAAGCTGCTGTTCACAGCTAAGCTGAGACAAGTGTTATGGTTAAAATTGTGTTCCTTCTCTCCCCCTGCTAAAGATGCAGGGGCTTCCCCTGAGGCTCAGTGGGAAAAGAATTCACCCACAATGCAGAAGATGCAGGAGACGTGGGTTCGATTCCTGCATCAGGAAGATCCCCTGGAGGAAGAAATGGCAACTTACTCCGTATTCTTGCCTGGAGAATCCCATGGACAGAGGAGCCTGGTGAGCTACAGTCCATGGGGTCCCAAAGAGTCAGATACGACTGAAGCAACTGAGCATGCATGCAAAGATGTCAAAGTCCTAATTGCCCAAATGTGACCTCATTTGGAAATAAGGTCTTTTCATAGGGGATAAGTTAAGATGAGGTGTTTAGAGTGGGCCCTACTGATGCTTTGATTTTGGACATCTGGCCTCCCAGTAGAGGTGCTGGGCAGGGAGCTCTGGTCTGATAGCCCAGTTCCACCCTCAAGCCGGTACACATTGTTCCTGGGAGCCCTGCCTGCCTTTCTGTATCATCCATGTGGTCCATGTGGTCTGATGCTCACACATGCAACCAAGTCCTTCTTCAGCAGCCAACTCTTCAATGGCTCCTCATGGCCCCCAGACAAAGCCCCTGCTCCAGCACCCCCCCCCACACCAGTGGGGCCTGCCTGGCCAGCCCTTGCCCACCTCGACAGCCATCCCTCACCCCAGGAATCTGGATGTCACCCCTCCCTCTCCCTCATGCCTCTATCCCACCCATGACTGGGTGTGGCTAGATCCTCCTTCAGCCTATAGGGCTCCATGGCCTCTCCCCCTACTCTGGCCTCAGCACCCCTGCCCCTACCCGAATGGCTGTGCCAACTTCCACTCTGCCCACACCGCTGCCAAAGTGCACACCTTCTACCTCGCTCTATGAGGCACCAGTGGGATCCTCCACGTGCTTTGCTTACTTCCAACAGCCCAGCCAGAGGGCTGGCTCCCTGGCCAGGCTGCAGAGCACTCTGCCTGTAGCCCTGTCATGCTCTCCCTCAGCGTCCTTTTCCAGTCTCCTCACTGCCATTGTTCATCTATGAGTGATCTTGGGGCCCTGGGTCATGGTGGCCTGGGTCCTTCTGAGAAAGCAGAAGGTGTGCTGCTGTGGTGGGGGCCTGGGGATCCCAGGAAGCCACTGGCACCACTGATTTCTCAGGGAGGAGGCAGAAGCCCTGGCAGGCCAGCCTCAGGGTGTCCAGGGTTGAGGTGGGTGGGGAGCATGGATCATGCTGCTTAAATCCAGTTTCCTAGCCTTGTTTTTCAGCCCCAGATTCTAGAGAGTGCTTGGTGTACTTAGCATTAACCGACGACCCATGGGAGTGAATGGGTGTTTACACTGCTCATGAGAATGTTCAGTTCATTTCAGTCACTCAGTCGTGTCCAACTCTTTGCGACCCCATGGACTGCAGCATGCCAGGCTTCCCTGTCCATCGCCAACTCCTGGAGTTCACTCAAACTCATGTCCACTGAGTTGGTGATGGCATCCAACCATCTCATCCTCTGTTGTCCCCTTCTCCTCCTGCCTTCAATCTTTCCCAGCATCAGGGTCTTTTCCAATAAGTCCATTCTTTGCATCAGGTGGCCAAAGTATTGGCGTTTCAGCTTCAGCATCAGTCCTTCCAATGAATATCAAGACTGATTTCCTTTAGGATGAACTGGTTTGATCTCCTTGCAGTCCAAGGGACTCTCAGGAGCCTTCTCCAACACCACAGTTCAAAAGCATCAATTCTTCGGCGCTCAGCTTTCTTTATGGTAACTCTCACATCCATGAGTATGTAGTGTTCACTATTCGTGTGTGTCTGGGTGTGTGAGTATATGTTTATCTTTGAGTGCATTGTCATGTATGTGCGTATGTGCATGTATATGTGTCTTTATGTATGTGTGTGTGTTCATGTCTGTGTGGATGCATGTGTGGGTGTGTATGGGTATATGAATGTGTGTCTATATCGAGGATGTCTTCCTGGATGTGGGTATGGAGTGTATTGAATGCATATCATGTATCATGTATCATGTGTATGTTGGATGTAGATATGTATGTGTCTGTGTGTGTATTCATAGAGTTGAATGTATCAACACAGGTGTTGATGTTTCTGTTCCTCTGTGTGTGGGGGATGTGAATGTGGATGGGTGTGTAGATGTTTATCTATGACTTGGTGTATCTGCACAAGTGTGGCTGTGGGGTGTACATGGGGCTGTGTGTGAGAGTGTTCATATGTATGAGTGTGTGACTGAGTGCTTGTATCCAGGTCTATGACTACTGGTATGTGGATGCATCTGACTAGGTGTACAAAGATATGTATATTTTCTCTGTTCATGCATGTGTGCATGTGTGTTGAGAGTGTAGTGCAGTGTATAAGTGTGTCTCAAAATCCAGGTATATCTGCACATGTATGTTTATCGTGGGTGTGTGTGCATATTTGTGTGTAGATGTGAAGAGCCGACTGAAAAGACCCTGATGCTGGGAAAGATTGAAGGCAGGAGAAGAAGGGAACGACAGAGGATGAGATGGTTGGATGGCATCACCGGCTCAATGGACGTGGGTTTGGGTAAACTCTGGGGGTTGGCGAAAGACAGGGAGGCCTGGTGTGCTTCAGTCCATGGGGTTGCAAAGAGTTGGACATGACTGAGTGACTGAACTGAACTGTATGTATAACAATATGTGTGAATGCATGCATGTGTGTTGGAGTACAGTCTATATCTGAGTGTATCTGCACGTGTGTGTGTGTGCACACGTGCATTTGTGTATATGTATGTGTATGTTGAGAGTGGAGATGGGCGTGTGGATGTGTATCTGTATCTAACTCTAATTTGCTCAGGTGCAGATGTGAAGGCAGTTCGTGTGTGTGTGTGTAGGGACTGTATTTGTTTCAGAGGGCTGTTGGATGCTGACTGCGTGGTCACTGGACAGACAAGTCACTAACCTTTTTTCTTCTTCTGTTTCCACATGTAGAAAATGGTAACAGTGGCAGTTCCTATCTCACAAGTTGGCTTTGAACATTAAATCAGCTTCCCTGACATCAGATCTCTCTTGAGGGACCCCAGTTAGTGGGCTCACAGAGAATCCTGCCTCCAACTCAGAATCGTGCAGATTCTGACTTCTTCTAGGTTGCTTGGAAAATGCTGCAGGCCTGGATCCCCTTTTCTGGGGCCCTTGGCTCCATCCCCCTTCACTCTGGTCTGCCCAGAACCCCAGACTGGATTCATCCCATCAGGACGGTGACAACTCCTCAGCCACCGACTTCCACACTTCAGCCTGTCAGATGAGGCTGAGCAAAGAAACCCAAAATTTAATAAAGCCTAGGAAACGGGAAAGCTCTCCAACCCAAATCAATCCTCAATGTGTTTTTAATTAAGTTATAGCCCTTGTGATTAAAGAGTGTAAATTTCATTACTGTGACCATTTATCAAAGAGTGTACCTGCTGAACCTTTGCAACAGACAGGGAAGAAGGCTTTTTATTTTCATCAGCACCAAATGCCCTGCTTGTACAGTATCTCCATTGACTCATCAGGGAGAATCATCACCCTTCCCAAGCTGCCACCTGCACAGTGATGACAAACCTGCCCCCTCATTGCCCATCAATAGGCCAAGGCAGGTGACTATAAAATCTCCGATTAGGATCCAGTGTTTCTCCCACCCCCCAACCAGTCAGACTATCTTGCTTGCAAAGCCCAGCCCAAACCTCAGGAATCAGGGTACTTAGAGCAGGGAGCCTGAACATTCACTAGTTTCTGGATGCATCTGTTCACGTGTGTCCTTTCAGTTTTTCAAGGTTGTTTTATTGAAGTATTACATACAGAAAAGCACCCAGATCATGTATGTACAACTAGGTTCATTTTACAATGTGAATGCACTTGTGTAACCACAACCCAAGTTGAGAAACAGGACATTAGGGCTTCCCCCAAACCACCATATTGCCTCCAATGGTCGCTAATCCCCCAACCAATGGTAACCAGTGTCATGAGTTCCACCAGTGTTTTCTTGTATAGGTAATTTATTTTAATGGACTCATAGAGAACTTGCTTTTTTCACATCTAGTTTTTCTCTTTTACTCAACATTGTGTTTGTAAGTTTGGTATGTGAACATGGCATAATTCCTGGAGGATGGAATGGCAACCCATTCCAGTATTCTTGCCTGGAGAATCCCATGAGGTGCTACGAGCTACTGTCCATAGGGTTGCAAAGAGTCAGACATGACAGAAGCGACTTAACATGCAAGTACGCACATGGCACAATTAATTTGCCCACTGTACACTTGATGAATATTTGGGTTGTTTCCAGTTTGCACAATATGAACAATGCCATTATGCCCATTTATGTTCATGTCTGCTTGTGAACATATACATGTGTTTCTGCAATTTAGAATACTTGGTAGTGGAATAGTTGCATCATGTATGTGTGTTTCACTGTAGTAGATACTGCCAGACTGCCATTATCCAACGTGGCTGCAGAATTTATGTCACCAGCAGTACATATGCAGTTTGGTTGCTCTACATCTGTCTATAAGAGTTGTGGTTGGGGACTTCCCTGCTGGTCCAGTGGTTAAAACTCCACACTTTCACTGCAGGGGGTGCATGCGGGTTTGATCCCTGATCAGGGAACTAAGATCCCACATACTGCACAGGGTAACCAATATATAAATAAATTAATTAATTAAATAAAATTACTTTAAAAATTGCTTTAAAAAGAGTTGTGGTCAGTCCACATTCTCATCAACACACTGTATTATCTGTCTTTTCCATTTTAGCCATTCTGCTGTGTGTGTAGTTGTCCTAGGTTTCATTTCTCTGGAAATAGACTCTAAGATACATGTTAGTGTGCAGGAAGTTTATTGAGGTGCTCTTTGAGGAGCAGTATCTATGACAGAGTGGAGGAAACAGGATTAGGCAGGGGGAAAGGTTAGATTGAGATGCAGTCACACCAAAGACCTCAGCTATTCCCATGGAGAACTCTGGAGCTGGAATGATCCTTCAGAATTGTTCCAAATTAGGGCTGGGTACTGAGATTTTGTACCTCCTTTCAACCAGTCATTAGATGCAGGCTTTGCCAGGGAGAGGAGGTGGCTTCGGGGTAGGTGGCTCTTTCCAGTTAAGGACAATCAGCAGGAGGGGGAACTCAGTGTGGGCTGTCAGCACCCTCAGCAAGCAGAGAGTTGGATGCTTCAATTCTGAAGGGGAAATCTGGGAAGCACACTACGGAGAACACTACAGTAGTGGCATTGTATGGTAGTTGTTATTTGCATTTTTCTGATGATACCTGAGGTTGAACATCCTTTGGCATTTGGATGGCCTCTTTGGTGAAGTGTTTACTCAGGTCCTCTGCCAAATTATCTACTGTCTTTTTCTTGTTGATTGTAAGAATTCTTCACATATTCAAGATAGTTCTTTGGATTTATATTTTGGACATATATCCCAAAAAACTATCCAGAGTATATAACATATAAAGAATTTCTACAAATCAATAGGAAAAGACAGATATCAATAGAAAATGTGGCACATGGGCTGAGTAGATGTATATAGCAAACATCTCCACTCTCTGAGTCTGGCCTTTTTACACTTTTATTGCTTTTTGTAAAATAAAGTTGTTTATTTTACTGTAGTCTAATTATATTTTTAATGTGGCTAGTGCACTTAGTGTGTCATTTAAGCTGTCTTTGCCTAAAGACATAAAGATGTTCTCCTAAAATATATATATATTAATTTAAATAAAAAGGATATATATATATATATATATATACACACACACACACATTACCTTTTTCAACTTGACCTATGACATGAAGCGAGAGTCTCAGTGTGGTTTTTCCATGATATTCAATTTACCCTTACTAATTTATTGAAGAGACAATCTTTTTAATAAATCAGGTGATGATATATATGTGGCTTTGTTTCTAGCCTTATTATACTATTACATTTTCAAGTTGATTTTTACTGCCCTTGCATCAGTATTAATCACATTGTCTGATTTATTACAACATTCTTGATATCCAGCTATCTAGCAGTGGAAAAAAGTTGCTTAAAGCCTGCTTGGATTTTCATTGGGATTGTGGTGAATCCATGCATTAATATAAGGAAGATGAGCATATTTATGGTATTTGGCCTACCAAATCCATGAATAATGGCACATTCTTTTTTTTAACTTAATCTTAATTTGTCTCAATGTTTTCCTGTCTTCAGTGTAGAAGTTTTACACATTTTTCATTTATTTCTAGGTTTTTGATGTTTTTAATATTATAAATGGTTTATTTTCTAACTTTCATTTTTATTTAATTGTTGTTGATATATAAAAATGTAACTGGTTCTTATATATAGAGTTGGTGTCCTGATCATAGAAAAAGCAAGAGAGTTCTAGAAAAACATCAACTTCTGCTTCATTGACTACACCAAAACCTTTGACTGTGTGGATCAAGACAAACTGTGGAAAATTCTTAAAGAGATGGAAATACCAGACCACCTTACCTGCCTCCTGAGAAATCAGGTCAAGAAGCATCAGTTAGAACTGGACATGGAACAATGGACTGGTTCCAAATTGGGAAAGGAGTACATTAAGGCTGTATATTGTTACCCTGATTATTTAAATTATATGCAGAATACATCATGCAAAATTCCAGGCTGGATGAAGCACAAGTTGGAATCAAGATTGCCAGGAGAAATATCAATAACCTCAGATATGCAGATGACACCACCCTTATGGCAGAAAGTGAAGAGGAACTAAAGAACCTCTTGATGACAGTGAAAGAGGAGAGTGAAAAACCTGGCTTAAACTCAACATTCAAAAAACAAAGATCATGGCATGTGGTCCCATCACTTCATGGCAAATAGATGAGGGAACAATATAAACAGTGACAGACTTTATTTTCTTGGACTCCAAAATCACTGCAGATGGTGACTGCAGCCATGAAATTGAAAGATGCTTGCTCCTCGGAAGAAAAGCTATGACCAACCTAGACAGTATATTAAAAAGCAGAGACATTCCTTTGTCAACAAAGGTTTGTCTGGTCAAAGCTATGTTTTTTTCCAGTAGTCATGTATGGATGTGAGAGTTGGACCATAAAGAAGGCTGAACTCTGAAGAATTGATGCTTTTGAACTGTGGTGTTGCAGAAGACTCTTGAGCATCCCTTGGACAGCAAGGAGATAAAACCAGTCAATCCTAAAGGAAATCAGTCCTGAATATTCATTGGAAGGACTGATGCTGAAGCTCCAGTACTTTAGCCACCTGATGCAAAGAATGGACTCACTGAAAAACACCCTGATGCTGGGAAAGATTGAAGGCAGGAGAAGGAGGGGACAACAGAGGATGAGATGGTTGGATTGCATCCCTGACTTTATGGACATAAGTTTGAGCGAGCTCTGGGAGTTGGTGGTGGACAGGGAAGCCTGGCATGCTGCAGTCCGTGGGGTCACAAAGAGTTGGACACAATTGAGCGACTGAACTGAACCGATCCTGCAACTTTATGAATCGTTATAGTTTGTACGTTCTATTGGATTTATCATGTGTCCAATCATGCAGCTTGTGAATATTGGATTTATTTTCTAATGAACTAGGTTGGACCTTTGGTACAAGGTGGAACAAAAGTGGTGGTAAGGGGCAACTTGTTTTTATTCCTAATCTATGGGGAAAGATTCTAATGTTTTACTATTGATTGTGATGGTTGCTATCATTTTTTGTAGCTTCCCTTTATTGGAGCAGAAAGTTAACTTCCATTCCTAGTGTACTAATAGATTCTTGTTTGTTTTATCATAGGTGGCTGTTGAATGTTGTCAAATGCTTTTCTACATCTATTTAAATACTTGTATCATTTTCTCCATTTTTCCTGTTGATATAATTAATCATATTAATTATTTTTTGAATATTAAACCAACTTTTCATACCTAGAATAAATCTCTGTTAGTTGTTGAATTATGTCCTTTCCCCTAAAGCAGATACTTGCTCAAGAACTGAAATACAAGGAGATGATTCCTGAAGACACCAGAGGAAATATGAAGATGAAGTGCTTTTCCCCCCTCTCTTTCTAAACACACACACACACACACACGTATTTGTGTGGTATGTGAATGGGCATATATATAAATGGAATTTGAACAGGGATATGTCTGTGTATATATATATTTATATATGATACCCATGTAAATAAATATATCAATAAATATTAGAGACTTGCCAGGTGGTGCAGTGGTAAAGAATCCACCTGTAAATACAGGAGACATAGGAGACGTGGGTTTGATCCCTGGGCCAGGATTATTTTTTATATTCTACATATAAGTGATATTATGTGGTATTTGTCTTTCTCTGTTTGACTTACTTCACTTAGTATAATATCCTCCATGTTGCCGCAAATGGCAAAATTTCATTTTTTTGTTTTATGGTTGAGTAATTTTGATGTCTTGCTTGGGAAGATCCCTTGGAGAAGGAAATGGCAACCCACTGCAGTATTCTTGCCTGGAAAATCTCATGGAGAGAGGAGCCTAGTGAGCTACAGTTCATGGTTTTGCAAAGAGTTGGACATGACTGAACATGCACACACATCAATAAATATTATATGTGTATATATATAGGATGTGACTGGCTTCATTTTGCTGTTTTGTGAACCTATGCTCATGAGAGAAATTGGACTATAGTGCTCCTTTCTTGCAATATCCTTGTTAGGTTTGGGAATGAAGGTTATAGTGGCCTCATCAAAAGCAGAAGTGTTCCCACTTCTTCTACTCTGCAAAAACTTAAGTAAGGTCAATGTTACTTCTTCCTTAAAGGTTTTTAAGGATTCATAAGTGAATCAATGTAGGCCTGGGGATTCTTCGTGGGATTATTTTGAACTAATCAATTTCTTTGATAGATATTGGACTACTCAAAATTTCTGTTTCTTCTTCTGTCAGCTTTGGAAGCTGTATCTATTTTGGCTTTTAAATAGAAGAAAAAGAAACCTCTAAGCACAAGAGAGCACCTAACTAGAGCTATCACATGAGATAGATAACCCTTGCAGAGGTGCAGCCAGTTTCCCTGGTTGTTTCAGGGTTGCAAAAGGTTTTTATTTATGATAGGAATGGACTTGTCAAGTCAGAGCAGAAAATGATCTGGAGGCAAATGCTAATGCATTGACTCTAAAGCATTTCTGTGTTATCAACAGCCCTCTGTGATTATGTAAACTGGAAATAAATGATTGGCATTCACAAATTGCCTCTGAGAACATATGGATAATTAGCACAGCATTGAGAAAACCAGTTGTAGAAGGCAATTGTGACAAATCCACAAAAAGAATGATTCTCGATTAATAGTTAATGATACATGTCATGGGGAGTAGAGCTGTTGGGTCCCTCCTCCTCCAGAATGTGCTCTCCCTTTCCCCTCCTGCATACCACTTCCCCTCCTTGGAGCAATGCTGAGCTCCTCCTGACCCAAGACTGGGAAATTGAAAACTCCAGGCTGGGAGGCCACAGAAGTATATCGAAAAACAAGATTCAACAGCTCCTTTTGCAACTTGCAAATGGGCCAGAAGAGTGCCAGCAAGGATGCTCCAATATCAAACTTGTTTAAAAGCCACAGTGTTTAATGAGTACATGGCTGGGGTCTCATTACTAACAGGGACCGTCAGTGGTACCCAACTTAACAGCCCCTCCCCTCTCATCTTTCGCTAACAATTCATAGAGAAAATGCTTGTCAATTCTGCAACTCAGATAGACTGATGTCTGGAATAACAGAAGGGCACTGGTGCTATTAAAATCAAATGGGGTTTGATGGAAGGGTCCCCAGAGCACAGAGACAACACTTTTGAACAACCTGTACATACAGGTTACATGGTGGTGGCTTGAAAACTGATGAAAAAACAGAGGTATGTAAGGGAACTACCTGGCGTCTACAGATTTCACACACTCTTAGCACCATGAGATCATCTGTGTAGGTGCAGGCCTTTGATAAAACTCCCACCCCAAGGACACAGGAGGGGTTCAGAACAGTGAGGCATTGTAAAATGGGATGGCAGTCTCTTGTGGACAGAGTTGGGGACAGGGCTGTTGAGGGGAAATAAGCTTTTTCAAGAGTCTGCAGAGTTTAATGACAAGGCCTGGCCAGTTTTGAATACTCTTTGTTGGACCACGGAGGGTTTTTCTCCTGGCCTGTACAACAGCAGCTGACAGGGAGTTTGGAAGCCCAGATCCTGGTTCTGCTGGGTCACTGGCTCATTGCCTGATCTGTGTGAGTTTCTTTTCATTATAGTAATTCTTCAAGGTGATAGGTAGGTAAAATCCCTTGGTGGGTAAAGAGCTGAGTGGCACTGGAGGTGCCGGGATTTGGTAGCTGGGGGAAGTGTGTCACCACGGATTCATTTCACTCTGTGCCCCCGTGTCCAGTCACTGAAGCTTTTGACAAAAAGTCCCTGGAAATCAAGGCTTTGGCTCTCAGAAGACCTATTTCTGCCAAGAAATTGCTGAGTGACCTTGGGCTATTTCCTGCCCCACAGTGTCCCCAAATGTCCAATCAGACGCTCTCCCAACTTCTGGGACAGCCATTATCATGTTTCTGGTCTTGCAGTCCCTTTACTCTCTTAGCAAATTATCAAGGACCCCAAAAGAGCTCTTGGTTCTATAGAATTTCTCTGTCTACTGAAATGTACAGTTTTAGGAATTTAAACTGAGAAGGCTTTCAAACATTAATTTATTAATTCATTAAAAAATAACACTAATAAACCTATTAAATAACTGTATTTTCCAGAACAAAAGTGATTAGTGAGAAGAGTGACATTGTTTTACAGTTTTGCAAACCACTTTAATGTCAAGCTTAATAGAAGACAGCTGGATTCTGGTATCTGCTTCTGAGTTCAAGCTGTTGTGATATCACGTGTCCCGTCGTCTCTAGAAAAATTCACCATTCAACTGTGAGAGGAGAGCAAAGGCAAACACATCTTGATCTTATTGTTTTAACTTCTTTTTATTTTGCTTTAAATATTTATTTATTTGGCTTCGCTGGGTCTTAGGTGCAGCATGTGGAATCTTTAGCTGTGGCCTGAGAACTCTTAGTTGTGCCATCTAGTTCCCTGACTAGGGACTGAATCTGAGCCTCTGCACTGGAATCTTAGCCCCTGGACCACAGGGAAGTCCTTGATCTTATTGTTGACATTATTGTGAAAGAGGTTTTGACCTTGTGGGCCCCAGAAAGGGTCTCAGGGGCTCCTGGGCCCCTCTGTATGAAGCAGTATCCCCCAGACATACTCCAGATCAAGTGCAGGACTAGGTGTCCTGTTCTGCATAAGGTGTCCACACACTGATGCTACAGCTTTTGTCAGGAGGTGGCAACATCCCCACCCCCCTACTCCTGAGACAAACGAGTTCTTTTGTTCCCAGAATCCTTACCCATCTCCACCCATCAACCTGGGGTCAGTAACTGGTGCCAAGTTGCCTTATACAGTTCACACAAAATCCCAAAGAAGCCAAAAAGCAATAGAAACTGGCAAACCAGTTCGCAAAAGTATCTTCAATTTCCTGTAAGAGAACCACCACGACTGATTCATACATCAAGGTCGTCTGGCACATCGATGCCTCAAGTGGAATGAGGACGCTGTGGACTGGCACTCAGAATGCACAAGCAGAACAAGTCGATGTGCTTCAGCCTGAGCTGCCGGGCAGCTCTTGCGTTCAGACAGACAGTAGAGGATTTCATCACGCACTGGATTATCATACAAAGGCTGGGAGTCTGCTGCCAGATCCACGTGTGTGTGATCCAGGCGAGTCAGTCTCCCCTGGCTCTGTCTCTCGGTCTGTAAGATGTCAGTGCCTTGCACCTTTTTGAGGCTGTAGGGCATCCAAGCAAGCAGAGATGTTTGCAGAAAGCCCCCAGAAATGGTGATGCACTCCAAAGCTGTCTGGGCCCCTGGGAAGAGGCCATGGGTCCAGATTAGGAAAGGCAGCACCCAGAATCAAAGCTGCCAGCCAGGCTGTGTTGGGGAATAACAGACAAGTTCCCCCCAGCAGTTTCCTCCTAACCCATCACTGCTCCCCATGGATCCCGTCTCCACACTGGCGATACTAGGGAAGAGGAGGTGGCCATGTTCAGAAAGGGTCTTTCTGTTCTCAGTTTCTCACCAGCTTAGCAGCACCTCCCCTCCCCCCACCCCTGCCCAGGTATAGTGGTTGTGGTTGTGATTTTCATGAGTTTAGGGTAAAGAAACACCTGTTGCCCCCTGAAAGCTTGCAGGTAATCTCCATGCTCTCGGCCAGGCCCAGAGCCAGCTGTGGCCATGCATCCAGGAGGTTTTGCCAGGCTCTCCATTCAGAGTCTTTGCTATCCATTGCCTACCTCCTATCAGCTGCTGGACAAACTGTGACCCGTCCTCAGGCAGCCTGGTCAGCTGAGGCTGAGAACAGGCCCTGGTCCCCCACACTGAGTATGGATAGCCACTGGCAGAGGGCGGGGATGGCACCAGTGCCGCAGGGTGCATGCTCCTGCTGCTGCCTATGACCTGATGGTATGTTGCAGAGGAGGAAGGAAAGGATGGTTCCAGAGGCAGTGAAGAGCTGACAAGCACAGGCTGCTGTAGCTGCTACATGAAGAAAAATGGCCATGTGTCACTTCCTCTGTGCCCAGCAGTGTGCTCAGGAGCCTATTTCTACATCCTGGGACCTCATTGGAACTGGAACAAAGCAGGCTGGGAAGGAAAATTTTAGCCAATTGGAATGTGGCATCAATGCCACCATGGCTGCCACCCACCCAAGCACCTTCCATTCTCCATTGTCATTCACTGAGACAGGGTGGCCAGAGTCAGATGGTTTAGGAACAATTTCAACTTCCAGAGTGTTTATCAAGACATGCCGGGAGAGAGTTCTGGAGGCAGAGTTCCTGGGCTGTGGGTGACTAAACTGAGGGGACCTCAGTTTCACGGTTAGGGCAGCAAGAACAAGCCTAAGGACAGTTTACAAAAAGCCGTGACATCTACTTTCTCCCTAGAACTTCCTATTAAGCCCAAGTGGTGAGGAAGAGGAACCTCATGTCTTCTGTACAAAGAAGGAAATTAAGCTTCAGAGAAGGGAGGCAACTTAGTTGCTCAAAGACCCTTACCTGACGTGGAGGCTGAATCCTGGCCCAAAGATGTTCATATGCTAGTCACTGGAACCTATGAAAAGGGACCTTGCAAATGTGATTAAATTAGGGATCTCAAGGAGAGATTATCTTGGATTTTCTGAATGGGCCCTAAATACAAACACAAATGTCCTTATAAGAAAAATAGAAGCAGCGGAAGACTTAATATGTACAGAAGAGGAGGAGGCAATGTGATGTTGGAAGCAGAGACTGGATGGATGCCTTTTGAGGATGGAGGAAGAGGTCACGAGCCAAGGAATGCAGGCATCCACCAGAAGCTGTAAAGGGCCAGGGAAGAGATTCTTCTCTCATGCATGTGTGCTAAGTCACCTCAGTCGTGTCTGACTCTTTGTGACGCCATGGACTGTAGCCTACCAGGCTCCTCTGTCCTTGGGATTCTCCAGGCAGGAATACTGGAGTGGATTGCCATTGCCTTCTCCAGGGGATCTTACCAACCCAGGGATCAAAGCCAGGTCTCCCACATTGCAGGCAGATTCTTTACTGTCTGAGCCATCAGGGATTCTTCCCTCAAAGTTTGTAAAAGCAACCAGCCTGGCTGTTACCTTGACTTTACCCAAATGAAAGTGACTTTGCACTTGCGCCTTCCAAAAGTGTTACAGTAAATTGAGATATTTAACTGTGAGAGTTGTGGTGATTTGTTACAACAGCAAGGGGAAAATAATGCAGATGACTAAGTGGCAAAACTGGGGCAGAAGCCAGTTTTCGTGTCACCCAGACAGAAGTGGAAGTCTCTTCAGAGCCTGCATGGGCGGGGGTTGGGGTGGGGGTGCAGCTGGAGGATGGGAAGACTTCAGGAAAAGAAAATTATGCTTTGGTAGCAGGAGGCTGCTGGGAGGCCAGGGTACAAAGTCCCTTAGTTGAGGTTTATCATCAGGTAACTTACCTGATGGCTTCAAGGAAGGGCCTGGGAACATGGAGGCTGCAGGTTGTCCTTGGCCAGAGAGGCCAGGACAGTTAGCCCATCACTGACCAGATGAGGGACCTGCTGACCAAGACTGGAGTATTGACGTTTGGATTCTTTCATTGCCTCCTTCCCTGAGACCTCAGTGCCCTGGAGGACTCAAGGCAGCCTCTGTCTAACTCCAGGCTCCTGGCACTGAGGTAAGTACAATCCAGGAGGGGAGTTGAGGGGAGAGTTCACCTCTGAGTCTAAAAGAGTGAGAGGCAATGAAGAGCTGCCAAGAACAAACCCTTGACACTTTTCAGAGTCTCTTCCATCATCTTTTGCGTCCAAACAGCAGCAAGCAGGTCTGGCTGGAGTGGGAAGGAATGAATTCCACATCCTCCCCACCCAGAGGTCCCTGCCTGGGATCCCAGTAGGTAATATAATGATTGCCTGCTGCCTGGTGCTTTGGGATGTGAAAATTAAACACACCAGGAAATGTTGGCATTTGTTCATTCCCTTCTCTCCCCTCCCACCTCCTTTCCTCTCAGCTTCTCTCTCCCTGTCTTTCTGGTTCCTTCCTCTGCTGCCTCCTGTCCTGGTCCAAGTCCCTCAAACTTCTAGCTCTGAGAACAATTCTCTGGTTTGAGCTTGAATTTCAGAACATTTAAACCACTTCGAATCCTTACTATGTGTACAAACTTCTCAATGTGAGCAATGGCTGGGGTGGGGGTGGGAAAGAGGCAAAGGGAAAGGGCAAAGAACACGGCTTGCACCAAGTTACACAGGGACTACTTGCACCCTGCCCTCACCCCCTCCCCTCAGAGACCCTGGACAAGTTCAAAAAATTCATTCTGTTTCAAAATTCTTTTTCTAGTGGGCAGTTCCTAGTCATTTACATAAGCTCATACTGGATTGCAAGCTTGAGGCCAGTTGAGCTGTGTGAAATGCAAACATAAAATTTTGGGAATCTTCTTTCCTCGAAATGTCCCACTGTAGGGTAAAGAGTTCACTTGTGTGTTCATTCAAAATGGGACATTGCAGAGCTTGCTAAGTTGATCCCTGGAGTAACTCCACACCTGGAGCACATGCACCCACTGAGCAGGCTTCAGACCACCTGGGCTTCAGATGAGGAAGCAGTTGACTTTGAAAATGCGCTTTGTACAGGCATTCAGGCCACTGCTGCTCTGTGAATGGCACAATTTCTAAAATACCCTCACAGACATATTTCATCTTTAACATCACCATTATTCTGGGCACGATTCAGGGCAATGTCCATATCCCATTTTATAGGTAGGGTCAAGGGCATCTCCAGGGTCACCCTGCCAGCCCAAGGGTGGTGCTCCTGGAATGAAGAAATAGGAAGTGCATCAAGCCTCCCTTGCTGTATGCACTTGGACACTGAGGCCCCAAAGAGGGAACAGGCCCCACAACTTGCTGGGGACCCAGCGAAACCGAGACTTGGGTCTCACACACCCCTCTCCCCCGAGAGCCCTCCCTTTCTGGGCCCAAGCACCTGGCTCCAGCATTCACTTCCCAAGCCAGGTGCCAGGTTGGAAAGGAACCACATCTTCTGTATCTGAGAAACTGCCAGGGCTTGGTGATACCACACATCTTGGGGCTGGGAGCTGATCCAGAGTCTGTCCAGATGCTGGTTCTACACAACAGAGTCTGCTGTGCATGAGTCAGGATGGATCACTGTTTTGTCTATTGAATTGTCAACCCCCTAGGGGCAGCCTCTCTAGCAGCCTCAGGAGAACTCCATTTAGGAAGCCAAGGGTCTTCTTGTGATGCAAATCATCACCCCCTAATCGGCTTCGTGGTCAACTTTGTGCCTTCAATTGCCTGAGGGAGCCAAGTTCATTTGTCACCCATAGTAAGGCTTTTTTTTTTTTTTCCTTTCTCATAAAGCAGGAAAGGTTCAAGGTCAATTCGGACCTGCCACCTCTGAAAGGCTGGAGGAGACCTGCCTGGGCCCAGGGGTGGGCTCAGTGTCTCGGCTGCCACCTTCACACACCACGTCCACTCCACCGGCCCACCCAAGGCGGGTTGTGCCGGCTCAGTTAATCGGGAAACCAGCAGGGCAGGTGGCACACTACGCCACCTGGAGCCTTCTCTGACCTAGGGCCTGCCTCCGCCGAGGCTGGCCAGGAATACCAATTGCACGGTTACTGGGCCCCCTCAGGCCCAAGTACCTCCAAGAGGAAATTAAAAGGCACACACACACCTGGAATAAAGGGTCCTCCTCTTGCCACTAATCACCGAAATTGGTCACTGGGTTGTCCCTTCCCCTCTTTGGGGAAAGCCATGTTCTTTCTCTGGTTCTGTTCCATCACTGTGTCCTTAGAAGTATGCGAGGGGGACTGAGCTCTGAAAGAGCAGCCCCTCCCTGCCCTCCTTTCCTCGCCAGTCCCTGCCTTTCCCAGTGTGGGGGCATCAGCCTGTCGCATCTAGCGTGGCAGTCAGATCGGCCCGTCGGCTTCCGGGCCATGCAGGGCGAGGGTGGTTGGTGTCTCTATGAAGGCCCCTGCAGGGCCCTTTGCAGGTTGCTAAACACTTCTACTTCTTTTACCGTGTTGGCTTCAAATCAGGCTCACTGCTACTATTTTACCTCTTTGAAGTGACTTGAAGTGACAGACGTGGTTGTTAAGGCTGGAACACAGGACTTTGGTGTCAGGGCCCAGTGCCTCCAGCTGGCTGGTCTCTGTGGTCCTCAGGATAATGGGAGGGCCCTTTAGCATCCCTTGAGCAAAGTCTGGGACACACCTGGAGCTTTATTTAACACTGTCCCAGCTGCCAGCATAGGCCAGGCACACGGAAGGGTCTTCGGGGAACAGCCTCCCTTCCCCCTGCCAGGCTGGTGACAGCTTGGGGACCTGATTTCCAGGATCACTTTCCCCTTGAGTTCTGGAGAGCTGATACAAACTGTGATCTTGCCTCCTGGGGCTATGGGCACCTGGCTCTCTGAGTGGCTCCAGGCACCCAGCCCAGGGAAAAGGTGGGTATGTAATCTTGGGGTTGATTGTAAGTCTGAACATTCAGACTATAGTATGTTGAACGGTGGTCCTCCCAAAAGATGGATCCTCTTGGAATCTGTGAATGTGGTGTGATTCATAAAAGGGTCTTTGCAGATGTAATGAAGTTAAGAATCTGGAGAAGAGCTATTCTGGATTATCCAAGTGGGCCTATATCCAATAACAAGGGTTCTTATAGAGGCAAAGGAAGATTTGAGACACACAGGGAAGGAGGCTCTGTGAGGACAGAAGCAAAGAGGAGCATCACAAAGCCACAAGCTAAGGCACACCTGGGTGCCCTGGAAGCTGGGGGTGCTGGCAGCTGTTGGAGTCTTCAGAGCTGCTGACATGGGTACTCCAGACCCCGGCCTCCAGAACTGTGAGAGGAGAGACACATACATATATATACATACATACATTTCTGTCTAAATGAATACATTTCTGTTGTTTAAAGCCACCGAGTTTATGATGATTTTGTTAGAGTACTCACAGGAAACCAACAGACAGACCATAGCAACAGTATCAGGGAGACCAAGGAGGAGGCAGACAGAGCCACCAGCAGCAGTGAAACTCACATGCAAGGACCAGGATCTTATCACTACCACAACCTTAGGAAGCAGGCAATTCCATTGACCCCAGTGCACAGGCAGAGGGGAACCGGGTGTGCGCCCCAGCTGTGGGACTGCAGGCCTGCCCGGATGAGGAGGGTGTAGGGGGGCACCACTTGCTGGGCTGCTGAGGGCCCAGCCAGCTGCCTGTGTGAACTGCCTGCTACAGATCATGAACCGGGCATTCAGGAGAGAGAGCATGTGTTTCTTTTTCCTCTTTGATTTTTGGCCACACCCTGGGGCTTGTGGGACCTTAGCTCCCCAACTAAGGATTGAACCTGTGCCCCCCTGCAGTGGAAGGTGGAGTCTTAACCACAGAACTGACAGGGAAGTCCTGATAAAGGACTCATCTCTGATCGGGGAAAGCCGCCCTGGAGCTGACCTTTGAGGGATGGGATGTGGCAAGCTTAACCCAGCTCCTGTGAGCTTCACTGGTCCTGTCTCCAAACACTGCAGAGTTGGCCTCACAGGAAAGTGGAAAGCAGGTGGATCTGGGCTACCCTGGTGGCTCAGTGGTAAAGAACCCGCCTGCTAATGCAGGAGACAGAGGAGACATGGGTTCGATCCCTAGTTTGGGACAATCCCCTGGAGAAGGGAATGGTAACCCACTCTAGTCTTCTTGCCTGGAGAATCCCAGGGACAGAGGAGCCTGGCAGGCGACAGTCCATGGGGTTGCAAAGAGTCGGACATGACTGAGCAACTGAACAACAACCAGTGGATCCAGCACTTGGGGGTGGCCTGCCCACCTGACACCCAGTTTTCTCTTCTGGGGCCCATGTCTCAGTCATTGGCCAGAAACCTGGGCCCTCCCCTGACTCTCCTGACCTCTTTTCTCTCCACAGCCTCTCAGCAACCAATCCTGTCTACTCATTGCCTACATATTTCTCTCTTACCATCACTTCTTCTAAGCCATGTGCCACCCACTGCTGCAGTCCAGGTCTAGGACTCCTCGTACTAGAACTCTCGTGGGACAGAACCGTGTCATTAGCACCTGCAGCTGGCTCTTGGTGATGGCAGGATCAGAGGTGGGAGCTGGGGCTATGAGAGGAGGGGAGGAAGTGTCACCTGTGACCGAGGGGTGTTGTGCTGTGCTGGCATGTGGCTGGCTGCGCCACAGGCCTCGGGTGCCAGGAGTGGGCTGCTGACTGAGTTTCTGGAACTTTGAGCTGCAGTGCTCATCACTATCCATGGGCAACTTAATGCAGTTTTGTGTCTTCTTTATTTCTTCCTGCAAAACTATTACGCAATTGTTTGCATTTCATCAATCACATCATCTTAAAATTGAGAACACACCATATCTAGGTGTTCGAGAAACTCAACTTTGGCTTCTGTGCTGTTTAGAATGGGCTCCGTGGTGTTCATGTCTGTTTTGTCCAATTGGAGCAGCTGATTATCTTAGCTTGCGATAGCCAAATATACCCACAGCAATTTAAAAAACATCTCTCTGGTTGAAATTCTTGCAGGAAAAATGGATTTTTATTGCAAGTCCATAATTCTCTACCCTCACTCTTTGCTGTGTTTTGTAATATAATACTTGAGAGCTGGACATTGTTAGGAGCTCAGTAATACAGAACAGAGGGGACCCTAGCGTAACCTTGGTCACCTTCTATTACAATTATTCTCATGGCTAGTGTCTCCTGAGACCAAGACAGTGAGTTCCTTGAGGGCAGAGATTCTGTCCTTTTCACTGTTGCATCCCAATGGTTAGGACCTAGTAGGCCTGACACCAAGTAGGTGTTCTGAAAAACGTTGTTATTGTTGTTGTTTTACTGGGTAGGTGGATTAATGAGTTCCTGGGAACTGATATCAGAGCAGGTCACAAACTGGGAAGTGCAGACCTGGGATGCAAACCCAATGCTGACGTCAGACTTCATGGTC
Source organism: Bubalus kerabau (assembly GCF_029407905.1). Taxonomy (NCBI): domain Eukaryota; kingdom Metazoa; phylum Chordata; class Mammalia; order Artiodactyla; family Bovidae; genus Bubalus; species Bubalus kerabau. Next base: position 43,526,388 of record NC_073647.1, on the reverse strand, counting down.
CGTCTCCTCCCCATACCTTAGTGATGGCAGGATGGAGTCCTTGAGCTGATGTTCCCGAGGGAGAACCTGGGGGGCTGACAAGAAGCTATTGACACAGGCAGCAGGGCCTGGAGCTGGCGGGCATGAGTAGGGGCAGCCCAGGATGGCTGCCCCGGGACTGCACATCCTGAGAGGGGAGGACTAGCGAAGTCAGGGAGGTTCAGGACACAGACTCCAGGGGTGCTGTTCAGTCGGGATTTGGGGGGACATCTAGCCATAAGCCTGGGAGTCTTACTTTCCCCCAAACTGGAGTTGCTGATAAGAAGAGGTCTAACCTTGGCTCAAAGCAAGGAGGACCCCGGAGGAGGACTTTTGAGACATTGGCAGAGGTTGACGCAATCTAAGAAACATCTGCACTTATCTGAGGTGTTGACAGAATGAACCCCAAATCCCTGTGTTGCAGGATGGAGGATCCCTTCCAGGGCCCGAGAAGCAGGCTCTTGTCTAACACTTGGAAATGAATTGTCCAAGGAGACACACATCCTGACAAAGCAAGAGACTTTATTGGGAAGGCGGAAAGCAGGAGAGTAAGGGAACCCAGGAGAACCACTCTGCCATGTGGCTCAAAGTCTTGGGTTTTATGGTGATGGGATTAGTTTCCCGGTTGTCTCTGGCCAATCATTCTGACTCAGGGTCCTTTCTGATGGCATAACTGCCAAAATGGATGCCAGCAAGAAGGATTCTTGGAGGTTGGTAGGACATGTGGTGTCTCCATTTGACTTTTTCCAACAGTAAAAAATCTGCCTGCAGTGCGGGAGACCTGGGTTCGATTCCTGGGTTGGGAAGATGCCTGGAGAAGGGATAGGCTACCCACGGCAGTATCCTTGGGCTTCGCTTGTGGCTTAGCTGGTAAATAATCCGCCTGCAATGTGGGAGACCTGGGTTCAATCCCTGGGTTGGGAAGATCCCCTGGAGAAGGGAATGGCTACCCATTCCAGTGTCCATGCCTGGAGAATTCTTCGGACAGAAGAACCTGGTAGGCTATTGTCCATGGGGTCACAAAGAGTCAGACATGATTGAACTACTAACACAACAAGACCCTTCCAGTTTGTGGTGGCTTGTTCTGTGCTCCTTACTAGGACCTCCTGTTGTAAAATAACTCAAGCAAATGGTTACTATAGTACCTGGCCATGGTGAGCGGTTTCAGACAGTGTTTCTCCTGACACCTGGGCCAAGACACCTGCAGGCCTTCAAAGAGTGGGCGAGGGGGGCAGCTGAGAGAGTCTGGACTAGGGGCGGCAGGAGAGGCCAAGGCAGGATTCAGGCTTCGTGGGCACCATCTGCTACCCTGGATATCTCCAGATCCCATCTTTCTCAGCTAGTTTTCCCTCCTTTACCCCTCTTTTGAAACTGGTTCATTTCCTTGCCAACTAAGCACTGGAGGAAGCCATAAGATGCACACATAGCTTACCATATGAGGCATCAGGGATCCAAGGGCAAGTTCAGCTCCAGCCTCAGAGGGAGAAAGGGTTGGGCGAGTGAGGCACAAAGGGAAGACTTCTAGGAAGTGGTGGAGTTGGAGCCAAGCCTGACGTGATTTAAGCAGTGGGCAGACGTGGAAGCAGAAGAGGGAAGGGGATTCTGGGGAAAGGGGCCAGGCCGGTTTAGGGATGTGTGTTAGGATGAGAGGGGGTGGGTAGAGACTGGCTGCAGAGTTAGGAGACGGGAGTCCACGTGGAGAACATTGAGGGCCAGACGAAGCAGCTCACATAGCATCTCACAGGTGCCAGGGGACCATCAAAGGCTTTTGAGCAAGGCTGCAGACAAGCTGGCCTTGGGGAAAACAAGTCTGATGTCACAGGACATTTTTCTTTTCTTTTTCTCTCTTTAACTCCCCTCACCCCCAGGAAAGCTTTGTGCTTGAGAGAAATAACCAACGCAGAGGAAATGCAGTTTCCAGAATCTAACACACTAGAATTTAGGTGACATACAGATTGCCAGTTACCTACCAGGCCTGAAACAGAAGGGCCTGGTGGAACACCATAGCAGTAACAGCAAGCTCTGGGAAGACCTGTTGTTGTTCAGTTGCTCAGTCATGTCCAACTCTTTGAAACCTCACGGACTGCAGCATGCCAGGCTTCCCTGTCCTTCACTATCTCCCAGAGTTTTCTCAAACTCACATCCATTGAGTCAGTGATGCCATCCAACCATCTTGTCTTCTGTGTTTCCCTTCTCCTCCTGCCCTCAATCTTTCCCAGCATCAGGGTCTTTTCCAATGAGTCTGCTCATTGCATCAGGTGGCCAAAGGATTGAAGTTTCAGATTCAGCATTAGCTGTTCCATTGAACATTCAGGATTGATTTCCTTTAGGATTGACTGATTTGATCTCCTTGCAGTCCAAGGGACCTCTTTGCTCCCTGGGAAGACTTAGGCCACTGGACACTGTCTTGAAGACCGTATTCCAGCATCCATTTGTTCACTCACCCAGAATTCCCAGTGTTCATACTGTAGAGTGCTGAATGGTGGCCCCCAAAGATATATCCCCCCTGGAACCTGCGAATGTAACCTTGTGGGACAAAGGTCTTTGCAGATGTCATCAAATTAAAGATTTCAAGTTCAGATCATCCTGATTCATCTGGGTAGCCCCTAAATTAAATGACAAGTGTCCTCAGAGGAGGAGAAACGTAGAGAAGGTCACATGAAGACAGAGGCAGAGATCAGATGGAAGGAGCCAAGAGTTAAGGGACACCTGGAGCCACCAGAAGCTGGAGGAGACAAAGGAGGCTCCTCCCCTAGAGCCTGCAGAGAGAGGGAGCACGACACTGCCAACACTTAGATTTCAACCCAGTGACACTGACTTTCTTGAAGACCATGCCTGAGTACTCAGTCAATGTCGGCTGAGTGAGTAAGTGAAGGCATGATCACTGAGAGTTCACAGATCCAAGTGTACACCAAGGTCTGTCTATAGACAAATGTGCCTTCCACATCTATATGACTATTTGTCCTTTTGTGTTCCTTGATAGAGAGATGATAAAATATTGCTAGCTGCTGTCGTGTGGACTCTGCAAAACATTTTAATTCTGGAGAAGAAGTAAGAATGTCAGGTGAAGAATTGAAGCCCATCACAGCCTTTTTCTAAGCCAGACTAGAAGAGTACCAAGACTTCAAGCCCATGGCAGCTTCCAATCAACCTGAACCCTGACCAACTGCTCCTAGGGCTTCCCTGGTGGTTTAGACAGTAAAGAATCTGCTCACAATGCAGGAGACCTGGGTTCCTTTCCTGGGTCAGGAAGAACTCCTGGAGGAGGAAATGGCAATCCACTCCAGTATTCTTGCCTGGAGAATTCCATGGACAAAGGAGCCTGGTGGGGTACAGTCCTTGGGGTCACAAAAAGTTGGGCATGACTGAAGCAACTTAGCACACAGGGTAGTAATTTGTCGGAGAAGGCAATGGCACCCCACTCCAGTACTCTTGCCTGGAAAATCCCATGGATGGAGGAGCCTGGTGGGCCTCAGTCCATGGGGTCGCCAAGAGTCAGACAAGACTCAGGGACTTTGCTTTCACTTTTCACTTCACTGCGTTGGAGAAGGCAATGGCAACCCACTCCAGTGTTCTTGCCTGGAGAATCTCAGGGACAGGGGAGCCTCGTGGGCTGCCGTCTATGGGGTTGCACAGAGCTGGACACGACTGAAGCGACTTAGCAGCAGCAGCAGCAGCAGCAGTAGCAGCAGCACTCTATTCCTCCTTACAGATACTGGTTCCATGGGGGATTCTGAAGACAGGCTTTTGAGCAAGTGCATCCCCTGGGCATCCATTGCAGGTCCCTGGGCTGCTGTGCTGGTCGAGGAGAAATGGCTTAGACCAGTGACTCTCCTTTCTTTATTCATCAGGGATATTTGCATCTCAGTAACTTCTTTGTTTCTTGGGATTTGGATCCCTGGCCCAGACTGGGAGTAGGGACTGATAGGGCTGGGGCACAGGAGACAGCGGAGGGCAGCAAAGTTTACCAAATTGAGATCTTCCGCAAAGCCAAAGATGTGCCTGGACCGGAAGCTGCCTTCCTCTGCCTCCAGCACCCTCTCCGAGATGCCTCAAGGATTTTGAAGCTCAAGGCTGAAAAAAAGACTGAGATCTGAGGGGCTTTTCCTTGGGTCACAGAAGCTAGAAGTCAAGGATCTGGAGTCAGGCACCTCTCAGATAGTCTTGTGGCTTCTTCAGGGGCCAAGTGAAGGCAGCAGACAAGCCCTGTCTTGGCTAAGTGGTCGGTCAAGGCAGGGATGCTGAGGAGAAAGGCAGCCTCACTAGGCAGCTAGCAGGAGGTTAGTGAGGAGAAGCGGAGAAGGCAATGGCACCCCACTCCAGTACTCTTGCCTGGAAAATCCCATGGATGGAGGAGCCTGGTAGGCTGCAGTCCATGGGGTCGTGAAGAGTCGGACACGACTGAGCGACTTCACTTTCACTTTTCACTTTCCTGCATTGGAGAAGGAAATGGAACCCACTCTAGTGTTCTTGCCTGGAGAATCCCAGGGATGGGAGAACCTGGTGGGCTGCCGTCTATGGGGTCGCACAGAGTCGGACATGACTGAAGCGACTTAGCAGCAGTAGCAGCGAGGAGAAGGGAGGCTTGGGGCAGGAGGGTGCTGGTTCCACAGCACCGATGACCTGGGACCGAGGTTCCTTGGCTGCAGGGCCCTCACCCAACTGTGCTAGGCCAAAGGGGCCCCCTCAAGTGAATACTTACTGAAATTAAGGCTGCAGGAAGAAAGATGCCCCTATTTGGCATTGTGTTAACTGAACTTTTTTCTTGGAATATGAACCATTTCCTAGGGTGCTAAAGCTCCTTGAATATTTTACAGATTGGAATTGAATTCACTTTTTTGTCTGGTGGTCTTCCTGCTCTCACCATTTATTTGCTAATGTATGTAACCAGACCAAAAAAAGGGGAAAAAAACCCCATTCTATACAAATTAGCCACATTTTCATTCAGCTTGTTTTATGAGCATGAAAGGTTTAAACATAAAGTTTCCAGATGTTTTGCATTAAAAAAAAGACACAGAAAATAAGTTGTAGAATGTGATATAAAACTCAGTTTCTGCCTTGAGACAATTAAAAAAATAGTAATTTAAATGTGTTCTGCTTAGTTACTAAGTCGTGTCCAACTCTTGGCATCCCCGTGAACTGTAGCACTCCAGGCTCCTCTGTCCATGAGATTTCTCAGGGAAGAATCCTGGAGTGGGCTGCCATTTCCTGAACAGTAAACTAATTTTATGCATACATTAGAGCTATCAAAGGCAAATGTCTGCTTTTATATAATGATGTATGTAGATTTAGCCCTAAACTATGGGTTTGAGATGTTAATTGAGCTAAGCTGAGAGCTAGCTGATCTGATCAGGCTGGGGCAGCCAGGGGGCTGGGGCAGCAGTTGGGAACTTCTGTCACCTCTCAGGGTTCTCTTGGACTAGGCACAGTTGGAGGGATGCCATATGCATGGCAAATGCGACTGTCAGAACCATCGGACTCCATAGAAACCCACACCCCGCCCCTACTCCGCCAGGAATTGAAATTCACCTTGTTGGTTCCATTAGCAAAGCAAAGAGATCTCCTGGGTGAATCACTAGACCTGGAGAACTATTCTCAGGTGAAGTTGTAAGGTGTCTATAAGCTAAACTTGGCTCTGGAAGAACTCAGTTCTGTCTACACCCATCCTTAAACTGTGTCTCGTTAGGTAGTTGCAGAAATGGCAGTCCTTGTTCCAAAAACCACAAGGAGGCATGGCGATTTGTTAAAGTGCTTATCAATAAGCTGCCCCTTTATAACAGACTAGATACAAGGGCATCTGAGACACTAACAGCTCACAGCGGAAACAGCTTAGTATTAGGAAGTTTCTCCGTTTGCTTGCAAAGACTTAGGTTCAGATATTTGATGACAGCCCCCAGCTGGGGCTGGGCTGTTGGCAGGAGTAGGCATTCCTGGTCCCCCAAACCTACCATCCACCCCTAGCCTGACCCATGGGGACTCACTCCCACCTGTCAGCCCCTCTGGGAGGCAGTGACAGAATCAGGGTGGATCTGAGCTGGAATGGCCCTCCCTCAAAGAAAGGCCCTTTCATCCCCCCTTCCCACACCAATGCCACAGGGACCTCTGAGGCTCAGACCCAGCCAGCCTGGGCCTGGCAGCTGTGCAGAGGGAGCTGGGCCAGGGTGGTCGGCACCTGCTCAGAGCAGATGCTTACGGGGCCTGGGGCAAAGGAGGGGGCTCACCAACCTCCTTGAATGCCAGCTTCCTGAATAGAGGGAAGCAACCCTGGGCCCCAGCTCTGCCAGCCTCTACTCTGCTCCTACATCTTCTGTAGCTGCGGGGTAGAGGTCCGGGAGGAGTTTCCCTTTCCACAGGTGTGAAACCCTTTCACGACTGCCTGCCACATTTTTCCCAGGCTTTTTATGTCCTTTGCTTTTATTGATCCTCATTGCCAACAGCCCCAATTCACATCTGAGAACGCAGAACTTACAAGCTGATGATGATGGGTGATGCCCTCAGTCCCTGGCAGCTATTCCCCGAGCATCTCACGGCGACAGCCTCCGACCCTGGCAGTCTTGGTAATGTCTGTGACTACTGATTATTTCTTCCTTTTAGGGCTGGAGATACACAAACTTTTTTTTTTTTTTTTAAAGAATCACAGCTGTCCCCAGAGGGTTAAAATATAAATAGCAGTTTCTAAGCGCACTAATAAGTAGATGAAGCTAAGCAAACAATTTCTCAGCTGGTTTCCCAGTCTCTCGGTAGACCAGTCTGGCTGCCCGCCTCGCTAATGTGCCCACCACTTTCCCTGGGCACGCTCCCCTTCTGCCAAGGCCGAGAGAGGCTGGCATAGTGGGCTAAAAATAAAATAAACAAGAGACAGAAAGCAAGCAGCTGCCACCCAAGCGAAGGACACCATCTGCCCAAGGACCAATCCTCAGCCCCAGGAGCCCACCTGGGCTAGTCCGGGAGGGGCCTTGGTCTCCCTGGGTTCTCTGAGGTGTGCCCAGACTGGTGTCACTTGTTGGGGTGAGGGGAGAAACTGGGGATAGCATTCTTGATCACCCTTATGATGGGAGGGAGCACCCTGTCCTTAGAACTGTGGTGGGACTGAAGGGGGACACAGAGGGGCCCAGGCTGGTGTGGCCTCCCGTTCTAGGGCAGCAGGCAGTCAGAACTGACCAGGTTGGCCCAGGGGGCAGGTCCTGGCACACCTGGAGCCCTGAGCAGGTTGGCCCCAGTCCCTGGGGGCCTATGGGTGGGACAGGCAGGGCCCTTCAGGTCAGCCAGCACCCCTCCCCCCATGCCACCCAACCTACTGACAGGTGGGGAGACCAGGCCCACAGGGGCAGGGCTGTGTCCAAGGTCACATGCAAGTCAGGGCACCACGGGGTCCCTGTGTCCTGGGCCAGGGCCTTGGCAGGGCCTCCCCAGGTGCCCATGGACTGTGGAAGCTTCGGCAGCTCCATACATGATCACCAGGAGGGGCTGGTCTAACGCTGGGACCCGGTGGGAGATTTTCTCCTCGGAGACTGTGGGCCCAGTCTGGGCAACTTTGGTCACCTACTGAAGGTGGCATCTGCTGAGGTCACAGTCCCTAAAAGGTCAGGATGCGTCTCAGAAGCAGCCGTCCTGGCTCCACATAGGTCCCTGTGCAGCTGACCAGCTTCCCAAGGGGCGTCCCCCCCATGCCACCGGGATGGCTTTGTCCCCACAAGGTAGAACAGGACACGGTGACACAGCTGGCAGTGCCCACCTCTCCTCCCCACGAGCTCCCACCTGGCCATCACGGAGGACCAGCGGGGTGTGGCAGCCCCGGGGCAGAGGACAGTTGTGGGCGTGTGAGACGCCCACAGGATGGGCCTGAGGATGAAGGCAGGGGGGCGAAAGAGGCCAGCGCTGGGATGCCCCCTCCAGGGCAGGCAGTGGAGCCCCCAGAGAAGCCCCACCCAGGGCAGCGAGGGACCTGAAGGGCCCGGGATCCAGAGGGGTCTGATTAAACCAGAAATGGCTGTGGGGACCTGGTGCCCGCAGCGAGTAAGGAGAGGGTGAGGCTGGGAGAGGGGCCGTCACTCCCTTGGGCTCCCGGCACGGGCTCCCCCACCATCACTGTCCCCTCCGTGCCAGGATTGTGCATCCAAAAGCTTGCTGGACACATCCCCCTGCAGATGCCTGAAGCTTATCCAGTTGGCTGTGGGCAAACTTGAACTTCAGTGTGTGCTGTCCACACAGAGGCCTCTCGGTGGAAGGCAGCTCCGTAGTGTCCACCTGAACTCCCACCTCTTTTCCTGCCCCCCCCACCAAGGGTGGTCCATGGGCTCCTGGATCTTACTGGGCTCCAGTTGGATCTTTCTTTTCCCACCTGGACCCCAGAGCAGCTCCCCATCTATCGATGATGCCACTGGTGCCAGGGGCCAAGACGGAACCCCTCCTGGATCTTGGCCTCCCCACCTGCCCACATCCTCTCTCTCTGCGTTCCTGGGCGGCCTTTCCTTGTCAACCTTAAATACACTGTGGGTGGCTTTGCTGGGCCTCCGTGGTGTTGGGGTTCAGCTCAGACCATGTTCTACTCACACTTCCCAGACAGTGGAATTCAGTCACACCAGAGAAATGACCAATTAGAGTTTATTTGAGGTGTATATTTATTTTGCTTTTCAGTGACTGGTTCTGGTGATTGTGTAATAACCAGTTGTTTGACAGGTCATAGATCTTTTCCCTAAGCTGGTTGCTCTGTGCAGGCCCGACTTCTGTGTTAGGAATGATGCCCAACACCTCTGGCTTGCCACGGGCCCCATCTGTGCAGACCCAGGCAGGGCAGCCCAGCTGAGTCTTTTGGACTGGGGGCTTTCCTCTCAGCTGCCTGGGGGATGGACTTCTGTGAAAACTGAGACTTGTTTATGGCAAGAGTGTCCCTCTGGTCCTTTGAAGTACAGCGCCACCTCTCTTACTGGCTTTTTTGAAAGCCAAGTTTGGAAGGAACCTGGTCTTTGGTTTCTTCTTGGCCTAAGGGACCCACCCTCTTTCTAAAGCAGAAAGAAAAGATCAGAAACCAGCCCAACCTGTAGACCCTTGCCTGTGCAGAGGCTGCTGTTGTGCATTCCTGAAAGAGTTGCTGACACCTAGAAGCTAAAAGTTTACTGAACCACCACAAGGCTGACACAGGCTCTCCACATGTCCATTCCACTCCTTTTTAACTGCCTTAGTGCCAGCTCAGCTCCCAGCACTGGGAGGTGACATGGCACCCAAGGATTTCCCCAGCTATCTGGAATGAAGTTTTCACTTCTATAATTAGAGTGCCAGAATGTCAGGGCTGCAGGGGCCCTTGGGATCAGCTGGCTCATCCCCATCACAGGATTGACAGCCAGCATGGAAGGCCCAGCTTGAGGCCTACCCCTTTCCCTCCTTCCCTGCCAGGGCCCTTCGTGCTCCACCTTCTGCTGCTCATTCCTTCCACAGTGTTAGTCTTTTCTCGCAGACCCAATGGGTGCTCCATAGGTCCTGGATAAAAGGACCAGAGCTCTTCTGCCATCTTCTGGGTTGCAAGCCAGGCTGTCAGGCATTCCTGTGCAATTTCTTTCTCTAGAGACTCCCAACACTTGCAGGAGAACACAGAGCACCTCCACCTGGCTTTCAATGCTCTCAGTGATCTGGTCCCAATCTTCTCTGGCATCATTCTCACCTGGTGTCCTCTATTCATTTCTGCCGATCACATCTGTTCCTTGAACACACCAGGCAATTTCCCACCCCCAGGCTGTTACTCCAGCTGTTCCCTCCAAGCAAGATGCTGTTTAATTCCGCTGTGCTCTGAGAGTCTTCACTTTTGGTAAAGCCTGTCTCCAGGATTCTTTCCTCTGTGAAGCCTTTCCAAAGACAGCTCCATCAGCTCACTCTCTTCTCCCACGAGTCACTCATTTATTCAACAGATTTCTTAATGGGTGCCCACCATGTGCCAGGCACTGTTCTAGGCACAGAGGATGCAGGAATGAACGAGACAGATATAAATCTCTGCCCCCATGGAGCTCATAGTCTAGTAGGGGAGAGAGACAAAAAAACAAGACAAGTAAACCATGTAGAATTGAGCCATGGAACTTCTCTTGCACTCCATGCATCTTCATTCCTCCATGCTGCCCTTATTTTCCTTTGCCCTGTGCTCTGGTTACTTTGTGGGGCTTTCCAGGTGGTACTAGTGGTAAAGAACCAGGCTGCCAATGCAGGAGACATAAAAAAACATGGGTTTGATTCCTGGGTCGGGAAGATCCCCTGGAGGAGGGCATGACAACCCACTTCAGTATTATTGCCTGGAGAATCCCATGAACAGAGGAGCCTGGTGGGCTAGAGCCCATGGGGTCACAAAGAGCCGAACATGACTGAAGTGACTTAGCACGCATGTGGTTACTTTGTACTTCTCTCTCTCACTAGAAGGTGAGCTCCTTGAGAGTCAGGACCAAGGCCTAGCCTGTTCTGCAGCCCCCCTCAGCACCAGGCATACAGCAAACACTCAAGAAATGCTTATGAATTGAGTGAGACTGACTGGCTGAGTGGATGGATGAGTGAGTGAGTGACTTAGTGAGTGGATGGATGAGTGAGTATGTAGGCTCAGAACACATGTGTGTTTGGCTTTTCTGAAACAAGGCTTCTACATTTTAAAGTTGATAGGCTTGAGCACAGGATTTCAGAGAGCCAGGAGAAGAGTCAGCACCGGCTCTCATACCACAGAACAAATGAACAGTGGCTACAGAGTTTCCAGAGATTAACTTCATGGTCCAGACCACACTTCAGCCTCATCCGACTGTGGGTTCTGGCTGTCTTTCAGGGGAAGGCACCTCCAGGGATCTAGCATTCCTGACTTGGTACCTCGTACCCAGGGCATCATGCTCTCAGAGCACCTTTGCTTTCCTCTGCAAACATTAGTAGTACTACAAATACTTTTGCATTTTCTGATAGCCAAAAAAAAAAAAAAAAGTAAACATCAACTCCTCCCATAATCCATTCTTAATTAAATATGTGCTGGAATTAGCTGGTTATTATGTTACTAAATCCCTTTTAATTATTTGCTGAAGATTTTCATATCAATTCTAATCAAGTAAATTTATCTTAAATCTTAATTTTATTTGATGTTTCAGGGATTAAGGGAATGATTTTATGACCTAACATGTGAATGACCTCTTTTTAAAAACCCAGTTGGTGGCGTTATCAAGTAATGAGCACTATTTTCATCTTTTCATAACATAATCTGCTACGGGACTTTATTTTCTCAAGAGGTTTGATTTATCTGCTCTTTAGACACATTCAGTCTCTGTAAATATGCTTTTGGCTTTTCAGTAATAATATTAGACCTGAATGCTTTGGCACATATCTATAGGGGAAGGAGATTGAAAGGGAGGGTGCTACATACATTTAAACATTACCAGGCCAACAGAAAAGAGCACATTTACAAGTATTCACAAGTATTCAATGTACCTTCTACACATGTTTTATAGTCTACCATGGGTTAGTCTAGAGTACTTGTTGCTTTTTTTTAAAAGTTAGTTTTCCCTTGGGTTTTCATCTCTATTTTCACTACTGGTTTTAGTCTGGGTGACCTTTGCCATCAGAATTATCAGGTGGCGTGCTTGATCCAACTGAGTTCAGACTCCAAAGCAGATTCAATCAACAATGCCCAAGGGGCCTGAACAGGGCTCTAAGTCTCGCTTCAACTCCCCAAAGTCTGAAGCCAAGGGTGACTGCTCAATAGCCAGGCTGAGCAAATCTGTGTACAGTCAGGACTCCTCTGATTGATTCTCTGGAACATGAATTGAACTTTCAGGATTGAGTGGTGGAAAGCACGCTCCCCTGACTACTTTATGAGTGTCTTTCATCAAAGCAGAAGCAGCCCTCAGTTTCCGGGCTGAAAAGCTTGGCATCATTTTTTCAGTCTCCAACTCCCTCTCTCTTCCACTGACTCATAACCAAGTGCCATCATTCTAACTTTCTCTTCTAAATGTCTCTTGGATGCATCTCTTCCTTTCTGTTTCCATTGCCACCTCCTTCCTCCGAGCCCCTGGGATCTCAGCCTTGAACCTCTTCAATAACCTCCACATTCTTTTCTTGGCTCCATGCTCTTGTGCTGAAACTTGACTCCCGGATTTATCTTCCTAAAACACTTATTAAGAATCTCTCTCTCATGTTCCCTGACATACTGGGGAACTCCTTTGCTCCCTGGGTCAAGTCCAAGCCTTTCCATTGATTTTCAAGATCCTTACTAATCTGGCTATACCTAACTTTTAGCCTTCTAATCCCTAATGAGCACAGCCTGAGCCACTAGTTGTTGAGAGACGTCTGCCTGCTGTGGTTTTGGTGTAAGACTAGATAAATAGACTGATGAACAGAGTGAAAAAAAAAAAACCACAAATTGAGAAAAGGTATCTGGAACATATAAAACTGACACAAGGCTTGAAGCTAGAATGTTTTTTACAAGTTCTACAAATTACTAACAAAAAGACAGATGACCCAATAGGAAAATTGGCAAAAGACTTAACAAGTCATTTACAAACCAGGAAATCCAAATGGGCAATATATGTGTGAAATGCTGCTTGATTTCCTAGTAACAAGAGAAGTGCAAATGAAACCCACAATGAGATTCACTGCTTACCTACCTGAAAGCTACAATTAACAAGTGTCGGTAAGGATGTAGAGCCCTGGAACACTCATGCATCACTAAGGGGAGTGTACAATGGAATAGGCACTTTGGAAAAAGTTTATGTTATCCAGTAAAGCCACAGCCAGTGCCCCAGTAATTCCATTCCTAGTTATATACACAAGGAAAATGAATACACATGTGTATCAGGAGACACGGATGACCATGTTCACATGTCCAAACCATGGAACCACCAAATAGCCCATTGCAGTAGAATTGGTAAATAGAGTGTGGTGCACTCAGAGGAAAAGTATACTATGAAAATAAATATTATGGAAACTCAAAAGTACAATGTTAAGTGAAAGAGTTCAGAAAAGAAAGAGTGTGGATGAGACACAGAAGAATATACACATGTATATACACAAATGAGCAGTGAACTCTAAAGTCAGTGGATTGTACCAATGTCAGTGTCCTGAGTGATAATATCAATGGGAGAAACTAGGAGAAGTGTGCATAGGACCTCCCTGTACTCTTTTTGCTACTTACTGTGTATTTATAATGATTTTAAAACAAGAAGTTTTAAAATATGATTAAAAAGTATGTATGGTATTATTCCATTTTTAAAAACTTCAAAAAAGTAATCCATGGTGTTCCACGATGCACCCTTGCAGAGTAATGTATAATCAATAGCAAGGAAATGATCATCACAGAAGTCAGGGGTGTGAATGAAACCTGTGATTGTGACTGGAAGAGCATGTGGGGGGCTTCTGGGGGGCTGGCAAAGGTATATGTTTTCATCTGGGTAATGGTTACACAAGAATTGACAACAATTTAAGCTGGGCATTTATGTATGAATTACTTTCCTGTGTGTGTTGTATTACACAATAAAAAAGATTTAATTACAGCCATCTATGTGAGGGCCCCTAAGGGGTCATTTTGAACAGTTAAAACTGTCCCCATTAAAGGAAAGATAGTCTCCTCAATAAGATGTACTGGGAAAACCAGGATATCCACATGGAAAACTATGAGGCTGACCCCATCTTGTACACAAAAATCAACTCAAAATGAATTAGGCTTGAATGTAAGACCTGAAACCAGAAAAAGTCTGGGAGAAAATATGGGGATTTGAGATTGGTCTTGGTAAGAAGTTTTTGGATTTGACACCAAAAGCAAAGGCAGCAAAAGCAAAAATAAAGAAGTGGAGTGACATAAAACTAAAAAGTTTCTGCACAGCCAAGAAAACCATTAACAAAATGAAAATTCAACTTACCTATGGAATGGGAGAAAATACTTGCAAATCACATATCCAACGAGGGGTTAATATCCAAATATAAAAGAAGCACATATAACTCAATGTAAAATAAAAAAGAAACAAAAACCCCCAAGCAACCCTGATTAAAAAATTAAGTAAAGGCTTTGAATAAACATTTTTTCCTAACAAGTTATACAGATGGCCAAGACACATGAAAAAATGATCAACATCATTAATCATCAGGGAAATGAAAATCAAAACCACAATGAGAGATCACCTCACACCTGTTAAGACGTGGCTATCATCAACAAGACAAGCGATAACAAACGCTGGAGAGGACGTGGAGAAAAGGGAACCCTTGTGCACTATTGGTGGGAATGTAAATTGGTGTAGCTACTATGGAAAGCAGTATGGAGATTCCTCAAGAAAATAAAAATAGAACTACCATATGATCCAGCAGTCTCACTTTTGGATATACATATATCCAAAATAAATGTAATCAGGATCTTAAAGAGATATCTGTACTCGTATGTTTATCACTGCATTATTCACAATGGTCAACATATGGAAACAACCTAAGTGTCAGCTGAAGGATGAAGGGATGAAGAAAATGTGACACACACACACTCACACACAGGATTAAAAAACCTTTAAAAAGGAAAGAAATCCTGCCATTTGAGACAACATAAATGAAATTTGAGTGCATTATGCTAAGTGGAAGAAGTCAGACAGAGAAAGACATACTGCATAATCTCACATGTGGAATCTGAAAAAAAAATGTCAAGTAGAAAAGTGGTTTCCAGGGGCTGAGGGGTAGGGGAAATAGGAAGAGGTTGGTAAAAGAGTACAAACTCTCAGTTATAAGGTAAATAAGGTCTGAGGATCTAATCTAAGCATGGTGACTAGATAACACTGTATGGTATAGCTGAAATTTGCTAGAGGAGTAGAAATTGTGCTCTCAAAAATAAATAAATATGTGAGGTGATGAATGTGTTAATTAACTCAATTGTGGGAATCCTTTCACAATGCATATATATATATATATATATATATATATCAAAACATCCAATTGTATACTTTACATTATAATTTTATTTGTCTATTATACCCCAATAAAACTAGGGAAAAAAGCCCCAGCACAGGGCCCATCTCAGAGCAGGCACTCAGGGGAGGTCTGGCTGCTGGAATTAGAGGGACTCTCTCAAGAAGTGTTGCCCTAGAGGGCAAAGCCAGCAGAGCATGAAAAGAAGAACTGTTGGTTCTGGAGCCATTGTGTCATCCAACTCAAGTTTTAGGGGCTCTTATTTGTAACCTGGGGCAGTTATGTAGCTCCCAAGCCTCAGACAGTACCTCTGGGAAGCCTGCTGGGAGTACAGCTTGGTCCTGGTTGACCGCAGGGCAAAGGCCACCCACAGTTATGCCTAGAACACAATGTGGGTGTCACCTGCTTGAGCTGTGTGGCACAGTGGCCCTGGATAATTTCATATGTGTGCTAATAGTACCACTCCTTCCACTGCTGAGTCCCCCAGGAGAGAACAAGCTGGGGCTTCAGGCCATGACCACCCTAGCACCAGATAGACTACCCATGCAGCCACTTGTATACTTCTCCATTAATTGGTGAAGTAGACATCAACAACCTCAGATATGCAGATGATGCCACCCTAACGGCAGAAAGTGAAAAGGAACTAAAGAGTCTCTTGATGAGGGTGAAAGAGGAGAGTGAAAAGGCTGGCTGAGAGTGAAAAGGCTGGCTTAAAACTCAACATTAAAGAAACTAAGAAAATGACATTTGGTCCCATCACTTCATGGCAAACAGAAGGGGGAAAAGTGGAAACAGTAACAGATTTTCTTTTCTTGGGCTCCAAAATCACTGTGGACAGTGACTGCAGCCATGAAATTAAAAGACACTTGCTCCTTGGAAGGAAAAGTATGACAAACTTAGACAAAGTATTAAAAAGCAGAGACATTACTTTGTGAACAAAGGTCCATAGTCCAAGCTATGGTTTTCCAGTAGTCAGGTATGGATGTGAGAGATGGACCATAAAGAAGGCTGAGCACCAAAGAATTGATGCTTTTGAACTGTGGTGTTGGAGAAGACTCTTGAGAGTCCCTTGAACTGCAAGGAGATCAAACCAGTCAATCCTAAAGAAAATCAACCCTGAATATTCATTGGAAGGACTGATGCTGAGGCTGAGGCTCCAATACTTTGGCTACCTGATGCCAAGAGCTGACTCACTGGAAAAGGCCCTGATTCTGGGAAAGATTGAGGGCAGGAGGAGAAGAGGATAACAGAGGATGAGATGGTTGGTTGGCATCACCGACTCAATGGTCATGAATTTGACCAAACTCTGGGAGATAGTGACAGACAGGGACGCTTGTCATGCTGCAGTCCATGGGGTCACAAAGAGTCAGACATGACTAAGAGACTGAACAACAACAACAACAGACAGAAGGGCAGGTTAGAGGAGGTTAGAGGAAGAGCTTGTACATCTGGGAGGGCCACCATGGAATAAGGTGGTGAAAGCCTTCCTTGGACTATGAAACACCACACCTATTTACGTAAGCAACTTGGGCTACTGTGACAATGATCACCATTACTGTTCCCAGGACTCAGCCTCCTGGGTCTGAGGGGCACGAGAGAGCATGTGCAAAGAGGATGGGAGGGTCTTGCTGAAATTTCTAGTGAGGACCTGAAACCAGGTCCTAGGAACACCTTTAGCTGTGCAGTCAGAACTCATTCAGGTAAGGATCCCCCATAAACCCCCACCCTTCTGAGGCTGCTCAGGATGCTACCTGAAGCTGGTGCTCTTTTTTAAACATTTATTTTTAATTGGAGGATAATTGCTTTACAATATTGTGCCGGTTTCTGCCATATGTCAGCACAAATCGGCCATAGGTATACATATGTCCCTTCCCTCTTGAACCTCCCTTCCACCTCCCTCTTCATCCCACTCCTCTAGGTTGTCACAGAACACCAGGTAGGGGGCTGGCACTCTTCAAGTAGAGGTGGCCACTACCTTGGAGGTCACTGTCAGTCCAGAGCCCTGAGAGATGGGTGTCTGTCCCAGCCGTCCCCTTCTGCCACATGAGTGTTCCATACGGTGGGAGCTGGCCAAGGAAGGGGCAACCTCCTCCAGTCCCCAAAGGAGGCAGGTTCCTCTGGTCCTTGCAAGACGTTCATGATTCTCATATTCTCAGCAGCCAGATTCCTCACTCAAGATATCTGCCCAATGGGAACCTAGAAGGCTGTCTTCCTTTCCCAGTACCCATCTAAGTGCATATCATGACCAAAAGTCAAGAGTGGGGCCTTGAGCTCACTTGGATCCACAGCTTCGTGTAAGTGAGTGCTGCTGACCTGTGTACTAACAGATGTTCTGCTTGCAATAGCCCGTTCTCCTTTCTGAACTGAGGTCAGGTTTAAAAGGGATAACCATGACAGCCAATGGCAACATGGACTGGGATGCAGAGAGCCCAAGAGATGGGCTGCATTGATAGTTATGTGTCTCAATAATGTTTGCTTGTGATGAAAAGAGGCATCCCCATTTCCTTAAACTCCAAGGAAATGCTGTTACAAGAAGGGCTGCTATTTTGTGAACTGCTCCACTCCCTCCCCTACTGGTGATCTCTGACAAGGCCCGGAGACCAGGGCCCCACACTAAGCTGCATGACACCCATCTTAACTATGACAATCCCTATGTTCGTTATCACACTATATGGAGTGCTCACATGGGACCAACTTGTGAACACCACTCCACATAGTCTGCATTATCCTAGCAGATTTTTCCACTTCTAAATGGAAGTTTTCAGAAAGTTATAAGGATAGCCAGGCACATGGTTGAAATGTAAAGAGCTAGCTGGAATGTCAATGTTTCCTAATCTGGTAAAGAGTGAATAGTGTTGGGAGTGGGCTGTCCTCCTGAGTGCCCGGACTGAGCCCCATCCAGCGATGGGAAGAAATCAGGACCAGTTAGTTTACTTTTGAGGATGGAGCAGAGAGACATTTTTTCCTACTGGGGGTTGAGATCAGGAAAGGAGGATAAGGGAGTAGGCTAATACTCAAACTCCAGGTGAATTGCCAAAGGGCTCAGCTTGAGGACTTGCAAACAGCCCACAGAACTTTCCAGGCATGCCCAGAGGCATCCCAGAAGTTAAGTGGCTGGGACTGGGAATCCCACTTCATCCAAAGAAGCCTGAGTTAAAGCTCTGTTGAGAAACCCACAGGCTCTGGGTCCAAAGTGTCTTGCTTCTCAGAGCACAAAACATGCCCAAGATAGAGAGTCAAGATTGTTCTTCCTTTTCCTACTAGAGCCCCTCCACTTCTGTCACCAGAAAGCTTAGGCAGTTTGGGATCCTTGGCAAGGCCTTTGACCAACTAGCAGTATGGTTTCTGTCAGGGACTTCCTGGACAACAGATGTCAACAAACAGTCATGGATTCTGAAGAGGAAGAAAAAAAAGAAGTAGACAGACGTGATGGTGAACACTAACAAGAGCTTCTCTGGGAATTCCTAGAAATACTTGTATGAGTCAATGGGAGCTGCTATAACAAAATATCACAGACTGAGTGGCTTAAACAACACACATTTATTTGGCAAATTCAGTTCCTGGGGAGAACCCCTTCCTGGTTGACAGCTGCCATCTTGCTATGTCCTTATGTGGTAGAGAAAAAACTTTGGTCCCTTCCTGTTCTTATGAGAGCACTAATCCCATCACAGGGGCTCAACTCATGACCTTGTTAAAACCAAATCACCTCCTAAAGGCCTTACCTCCAAATACCATCCCATTGGGAGTCAGGGCTTTGGGGGAGGCACAGACACTCAGCGCATAACAGGGGCTTGTTAGTGTTCTGAGGATCCTGTATCTGTGGGCAGGTGAGGCCCTGAACCTGCAGATGACAGGGTGTTGTGAATTCTGGGCAGAGGAAGTGTCAGGGTACAGAGCCACTGCCATGCCTTGCTCACATCAGGCCATGTACTGAAGAACACTCACCAGTCTCAGGATGTTGGGCTATTCAAGATTTTTAGCCCCTACTGTTTCTTCACTTAGGCACTATATTTATACAGAGAGCTAAAAATGGCTAAAAACCATAGCTTTGGAGTGAAACTAGAGCTTCAGTGCCTTGAATTCCCTTCCCTGTTTGGTTCTGGGCTAATGGGAGCCACATGAGAATCAGATGACTTTGGAAGACATAAGAAAAGCAAGAAGCCAGTGCCATGGCAGCTCAGGTAGTGTCCCTGACCTGCCAGCTCCTTTTGTTGTTGTGGGGCAGCCCTGGCTCTGCCACTCCCCCAATTCTCACCAGATATCCTCCTCCAGCTGGGTCAAATGTGTGTGCAGCTCTTGGTAATGGAGACCAGTTCCTTTGCAGGTCACTCATGGTATTGAGGTTGGAGGTGGCCAGAGACAGATGAGCTGCTGGTTTGTTCTCGCACTTTCCCTTGCCCCATTTCCCTGCTGATAGTTGGTTTGGGCAATTTCAGGCTCAATACCTGATGTGCAGACCCTTCCAGTCCACACAGGAAGCGGGTCCCATTCCCATAATAATCCTCGTGTTCTACCTCACCTTGACTGTTTAGCTTCTCTAACTGAACCTTGGATGGTGCAGAAACACCTCAAGAGAAAGAAAAGTTAGAAACCAGGGGAGTGGATGATGAGCAGGCAGAAACGTACCAAAAGCCAGCATCCTCTAAGGAGCAAAATCACTTGGTATATATTTAATACAACTGCAACTCAAAGATGAATGCATTTTTTTTCCTTTGGTGACTTTTTGTCTTCAGCTTTATTGAGGTTTAATTGATAAATAATAATTGTATATTCTTGAGATCCACAGCTTGCTGTTTTGACACGTGTATATATTGTAAATTGTTCCCCGGTACCCTATTGTATAGTTGAATGCACTTGAAAGAGCCCAACCCACAATAAAAAGCAGCCATTTCTGTTTACTTCTCTAACATGTATTTAGGCTTGTTTGGGGATCTTGAACTTCCCTGGTAGTATCAAGTCTTGGAGCCCTGGGTGGCTGCTGCCACTGCCCAGCAGCTGAAGTGGAGCCCATGGTCTCCGGACAGGAGACAACTTGAACTCGCATCCTTGTCTGTCCTTTCTCATTACAACACCTTACACATGTACCATCCCTAAATTAGGGCCCACTCTCCTCATCTGCAAAGTCTTGTTTGGATACAATGGTGACTTTCAAAGATATTTATAGTAAGAAATATATTTTGTATCATGACTCAATACAGATACCCATACAAATCAATATATAGGACAATGAAAGTTTCAATAACCAATACTTACCATTACCACATAAGATGCTCCTACAGAATGAATGTCTGTATCCTTCTTAAACTTGTGCGTTAAAACCTAATATTCAGTGTGATGATATTTGGACTTTAGGAAGTGATTAGATCATGAGGGTGGAACCCTTGTGAATGAGATTAGTGCCCTTATAAAAGAGACCCCAGAGAGTTATTTGTCCCTTCTGCATGTGAGGTCACAGCAAAAAGATGACTTTCTATGAACAAGGAAGTCAGCCTTCAGCAGACAGTGAAACAGCTGGTGCCTTGATCTTGAAGTTGCCAGCCTCCGGAACTGTGAGAAATAAATGTTTGCTGGGTAAGCCACCTGATCCTTGGTATTCTATTACAGCAGGCTGGATAGACTAAGAGATTGTTACTGTGAAGTTGGGGTGTGGAAGTGGATTTGGGTAATGGGTAGAGGGGTGGATGACTTTTGAGATGCAGACGAGAAAAAAACCTACACTGCCATGAACAGATCTTTAAAGAGGATTCTGGTGAGAGCTCACAGAGAACCTCAATCTTCTTAGAGAATAACTAATATTCATGAACAGAATGATGGCATGGGGTCTCAGATGGGAAAGAGGAACATGTCATTGTAAACTGGAGGAAAAGTGATCCTTGTTAAAAGTGGAAAAGAAGCTGACTAAGTTGGGTCCAAGTCCTAGTAGTTTATGGAAGGAAGAACTTGCAAGTGATGAAATTGGATGAAGCAATTTCTAAGCAGTGTTGAAGGTATGGTTGGCTTCTCCTGACTGCTTATAGTAAAATGTGAGAAGAGAGAAATAACTTACAGATGGAATTGCTAAGCAAAAAGGAAGCAGAACTTAAAGATTTGGAAAATTCTCAGCCTCTTTATATTGCAAAAAAGTGAGAATACCAATGATGTGGCCAGATGCCTGTTTCATAGGGAAATTAGTATAGATGTAAACTCCAGACTTATCAACTTTCTCTACAAAAGCTAGGAATAGAGATAAGATTATGCCAGCTGAAACACTGCCAGCTGGGACTAAAGGAAACAGAGAAAATAGAGCAAAATAAAGGAAGAATGCTGACTTCTTTGACCTGACAGGACTGGACCATAGAGCTATTCAGCTGTGAACATACACTATTCCTCAAAACAAGCGAAGAAGGACCCCAGAGGGGATGGAGAGGTTATTAGGGCTGCTACTCCTATCCCAGGCTCAGAGTGTACTGGCCTGTGGGCATGGCTGCCTCCACCTAGGTTCTAAAGCACAGAGTGACCAAGCAAAGCTGTGAGCTTGAGAATCCAGCCCAGGAGAGCTTCAGGGCACCAGCAAAGAGCTGTCATGGAGCAAGGCCTGGAAGAGCGGCATCCCAATGGGTCTGAAAGGCAGAGCATGGCACCAAAGAGGGTTACAGTAAGTCCCCTTCATAAGCAAGAGTTCCATTCTGAGAGTGCATTTGGAAGTCCAACAAAGTTAGCCTAGGTACCAAACTAACACAATCAGCTATATAGTACTGTACTGTAATAGGTTTTAATACTTTTCAAATATAATATGTTAAAAATGTGAAAAATAAAGAAAACATTTTTAATCTTACAGTACAGTGTTTGAAAAGTACAGTAGTATGGTACAACAGCTGACATACAGGGGCTGGCATAGAGTGAACAGGCAAGAAGAGTTACTGACTGGAGAAGGGAGGAGGTGGGAGATGGTAGAGCTGAGGGGTTGTCAGCAGTAGGAGACAGAGGGCAAGCTGCAGTTTCACTCACACCTGACATGGATGGCACAGGTTCAGGTTCCTCGCTGGAACCAGATGCACGTTTGCATCTTTGAAAGTTTGCACGTTTGAATCTTTGAAGGTTCATATGTACGGGACTTACTGTATTCTTGAGCCTTAAGATTTAATGTTGTTTGCTCTGTTAGGTTTTGGACTTACTTGGGACCTATCTAACCCTTGCTTCTTTCTGATTTCTCCTTTTTGGAATGGGAATGTCTATACCACGTCTGCCGCACCACTGGATTTTGGAAGCATATAACTTGTTTCGTTTTACAGTTTATAGCTGGATAATTTTCCTCCAGCTTGAGGTACAAGTACCTCAAGTCTCACCCATATTTGATTTAGATTTATATGATATTTAGATGACACCTGAACTTTTGATGCTTTTGAACTGTGATGTTGGAGAAGACTCTTGAGAGTCCCTTGGACTGCAAGGAGATCCAACCAGTCCATCCTAAAGGAAATCAGTCCTGAATATTCATTGGAAGGGCTGATGCTGAAGCTCAAACTCCAATACTTTGGCCACCTGATGCAAAGAACTGAATCATTAGGAAAAATCCTAATGCTGGGAAAGATTGAAGGTGGGAGGAGAAGGGGGTGACAGAGGATGAGATGGTTGGATGGCATCACTGACACGATGGACATGAGTTTGAGTAAACTCTTGGAGTTGGTGATGGACAGGGAAGCCTGGTGTGCTGCAATCCATGGGATCGCAAAGAGTTGGACACGGCTGAGAGACTGAACTGAGATGAGACTTTGGACTAAGAGTTTAGTTAATGCTGGAACAGTTTAAGACTTTTGGGGCTATTGAATGGAATGAAATGTACTTTGTATATGAGAGGGATATGAATTTTGAGGGTCCAAGGATAGAGTTCTATAGACTAAATGTTTGTGTCCCCTCCCCCAGGATTCATATGTTGAAATCTAATCCCCAATGTGATGGTATTAGGAGTGAGGCCTTTGAGAAGTGATGAGGTCATGAGGGTGGAGTCCTCATGAAAGGGATTAGTGCCCTTATCAAGAAACCCCACAGAACTCCCTCAACATTTCTGCCAGATGAAGTCACATGTAGAACATCTGTGTGCTTCACTAGACACCAAACTGTTGGTGCCTTGATCTTGGATTTCCTAGCTTACAGAACTGCGATGTTGCTGTTTAAGCCACTCAATCTATGGTATTTCTGTTACAAGAAGGACAGTGTACTTGGATGTTTTGTATTATCTCCTTTTTATTCTGTTTCATGTTTCCAAATATATGCAGAGACTTGCTAACTCAAGCCTCTGTTGAGACTTGCTAACTCAATTTTAGGACAACCACATATGGGTAACAAGTTGCAGTTTAAACAGTTATAGATGCTTCCAGGGCATTCAGCCAGTCCTTAAGCTCCAGGACACTGTGGGGGTTTTAAGGGTTTGTGCTGGTAGCCTGCTTCAAAATGGCTTCCTTTCTGAGGGGGCTATGTTTTCTCCCTCTTTTTCACTATGACACAGCTAAAGAGTCAGATACTGAGCTCTGGGGCTCAAGGTCCTTCTTCACTGAGAACCTGACTTAGGCCTTCCTGGTTAGGGAAGCAGAAGGGTAATTACAGAGGATTCAAGTGGCCAAAGAAGCTAGTAAGGCCTGACGTTGGCCATTGTGCCCTGGGCTATAGTCCCAAGTTATTCAATCAAACAATCATCTGAGGGCTTCCCTGGCGGCTCAGTGGTTAAGAATCCACCTGCCAGTGCAGAAGACATGGGTTCGATCCCTGGTCAGAGAAGATACCACATGCTGCAAAGCAACAGAACCCATGCACCACAACTACTGATCTTATGCTCTAGAGCTTGGAAACCTCAGCTAATGAGCCCTGCAACCACCGAAGCCCCTGTGCCCTAGAGCCCATATGCTCTGCAACAAAAGAAGCCACTGTAATGAGAAGCCCATGCCCCACAAGTAGAGAGTAGCCCCTGCTTGCTGCAACTAGAGAAAAGCCTGTGCACAGCAATAAAGACTCAGCACAGCCAAAAGTAAATATATAAATAAAATTATTAAAACAAAACATTCATGTGAATGTTGCTGTGAAGGTTTTTTGTAGTTGTGGTTACTTGACATCTATAATCAGTTGACTCTAATTAAAGAAGACTACTAACCCTTGATAATGTGGAGGGGTCTCATCCAATCACTTGAAGGTCATAAGAGGAAAGATTGAAGTTTCCCAAAGAAGAAGAAATTCTGCCTCCAGACTGCATTATAACCCCTACCTGTTTCTAGTCTGCAGGCCTGTCCAAAATCTAAAAAAAAAAAAAAAAAGTCCTATAGATTTTGGACTTGCCAGAGCCCACAGTTGAGCTGTTGCTGCTGCTGCTGCTAAGTCGCTTCAGTCGTGTCCGACTCTGTGCGACCTCACAGACGGCAGCCCACCAGGCTCCCCAGTCCCTGGGATTCTCCAGGCAAGAACACTGGAGTGGGTTGCCATTGCCTTCTCCAATGCATGAAAGTGAAAAGTGAAAGTGAAGTCGCTCAGTCGTGTCCGACTCTTCGCGACCCCATGGACTGCAGCCTACCAGGCTCCTCCGTCCATGGGATTTTCCAGGTAAGAGTACTGGAGTGGGGTGCCATCGCCTTCTCCGACAGTTGAGCTAGTCAGTTCCTTAACAATCAATTGCTCAATCTATCCATCCATGTACTATCTATCTATCCACCTACTCACCTATCTCTATCCATCTGTCATCTATCTGTCATAATTTATTATCTACGTATTGATGAGTTTATCATTATCTATCTATCTATCATCTATCTATCTATTCATCTATCTCATCTCCTATTGGTCTGTTTCTCTGGAGAACCCTGACTGAGCCAGGAGATTACTCTGTGGGCATTCCTAGGGCACTGATTATAACCCTTAATTACATTTTTCACAGCTTTATGGAGGTTTTGGCCCCCATGGTCCTGGCTTGAATTAGTGGTTAACACTTAGCTGTGCTGCTCCAACCTGGTAGCGCTCTTCCTGGGGGCCAGGAGGTAGCTTGGGAAGCTGCCAGGTAAGGCTTGGGGGCCAGTAGAGGGGGCTTTCATCTTAGGAGTCTTAGGGGAACCTCTGCCTGAGGTTCCCCTCATAAGAAAGGACCCTGAAATAGCAGTGAGAGGCAGCAGAAAATTTAGGACTGAGTGACATCAGCCAATTCACTTCTTATTTCCAAACTTTGGCCCTTTGGTGTGGAAAACGGGACAAAATTCAGCATCCTGGCTACGTTCAAGACTGGTTGTATGATCAGAACTGGGAAAGAGACAACAAGTGGGACAGAGCCTTGGGACAGGGCAGAGTGTCCATCCATATGAGGCATTGTACTGCGGGAGCACCCAGGGCTGCACTGGGCCTTCTGTGGAACCCAGGCACAGATTTGCATCACACCTTACCCAGGTGATGGGCTTCCTGCTTCTTGCAGTGTCCTGATGATGGCGTTCACCACCACATCTCCAGCGTCCAGCTGAGTGCTGGACAAACAGTACATCTGGGTCTGAAGCAGCGGAATGAAGGCTGGACTGAAGGACTGAAGGATATGCAGGCTTCTTGCCAACAGACAGGCACTCCTGTCCAAGGGACACAGACAGTGTACCCCACCCCCCCACAGACTGTTGTCACTCCAAGCCGCAGAACCAGGGCAGCAAAACAGACAGGCAGTCCTGGATGTCTCCCGTTGACATCTTTGGAGTTGCCCACCATCAGCATGGCCTGTTATGACTAATGCCGTCAGGCAGGATGGCTGTTGTCTGCCAGTGAATCACGGATGCAGCTCCTCAGCCTTGGCAGCTGGCTGGGCCTGATGACACAGGGGAGAGAGCCCTGGGGTGGGAAGTGGGAGCCACAGTTCCGGTTCTAGTCTGTGATGATTTGCCATGTGAGCTGGGCTCTGGCCTCCCCAGTCTGTAGAACTAGTCAGAACCACCTGTAGAACTCTTAAAAATGCAGCTGGCTATCGCCCTCTCTCCCACCCACAGGGAGATGCTGATTTCAGAGCTCTGGCACAGGGCCCGGGAACCTGCATTCTCACCAGCAGGCCCTGTGCCCAGGGTGCCCATTCTGGCTTGGAGGCCCCACCAGAGCTGCTTTGGGGGCCCTGTCCATTGCCCCAGGCTTTCAATTCTAGGATACTATAATGTCTTTCCACCACAAGTTCCAAGAAATTTCTGGAAGGAAGGGCCAGCTCACTTTCTTTTCCTTGAGCACCTCATCTGGGCCAGGCCCCTAGGGGGTACCCAGAAGTGGAGGGCACGCTGCCCAAGACCCTCTGTCACCTGGGACACTTCCCCTCTAAGCCACACACACTGCGACAAGGACTGGAACCCCCCAGATGCAAACCCAGGGTGTCTGGCAGGCAGGGGGACATGGAAAAACCCCTCCAGATGTGCACATGGGGGAAGCCGAGGTGGGGGCACTGTTGGACTTAGAGCAATACACTGGGAAAGTCACTACAGAGATGAAGGCAGCTTATGGCCCTGCATTGAGAAGGGCAGGGGCTGGGGGTGCAGGCAAGTATGAGAAGCCTGGTGGGAATTGTACTGTGGAAGGAAAAGGAAAGTTCTCGAATATGAGGGTGTCACGGCCATATTCTGGAGGACCTCAAGAACTGGAGGGGAATTTAGGGGTGGGGGTGGGGGATGGTTTTTGAGTAGCTCAGGAGCCTGCCCTGACCTTGTTGTCCCTGGGGAGCCAGGATGGGTCCAGAAGCACAGGCTGCTGGGAGCAGAGCTCTAGGAGCCCAAGGCAGCAGCACTGGAGAGGTTCTGAAGTCCCTCTGATTCCCTCCTCCTGGGGTTGCTCCCATTCAGCAGTCTGCACCCCAAGACACTGCTTCCCAATCTGGGATGGTCTCAGGGGCTTGAGACCTGAGCTGGGGCTTCCGACGAGCCTGCTGGGCTTCTGTTAACAGCAGGGAATATGCCTACTCCACTAGGGCTGTGTGCTGGAGAGGGACTGGCTGGCTCGACCCCGAGGCCAGCACAAGGCTCTGAATTCTCAGCCCATCTCTCCCCTCTGCACCACCCTGGGCAAGTTGTTCACCCTCCTGAAGACTCAGTCTGCTCCTCTGTGAAATGGGGATATGATTGTCACCTGCCTTGACCTTAAATGGGAGGCTGCAGAGAGAGCCCAGCTCCAGGCCTCTCCCAGGGAGATTCTATAGCCTTCCTCCTGGCCTTGTCCTTCATGGCAGAAGAGAAACCCTACTAGACCTACTGGCTTGAGGTCAGGCCCCTGGGAAGAGAACTCTACCAAGAATTGCTGAGAGGAAGGCTGGAGAGAACATACTCCCAGGCACAGGCATGAGGGGGCAGGAGCAGTGAGTAGGAAGAAGCAGCAGCTTGCTGAGAACCCATCTCAGCTGGTGCCAAGGGGGTACAGAGAAGACCAGGGCATGCAGAGAGAACTTCACTGCCGGGGACAGCAAGAAGGGGGCGGATCCCTGGGGGCACTGAGCAGACTGTCAGCAAGCAGGGAAGGGGGAGCATTTGCACAAATCTGGTGCCCCCCCTCCTGAGTAATCATGCTTGCCTGGCCTTGGCCAGCTCCCTCCTCTTCATGAGAGGTCAGGCTGTGGGCTGGAATCCAAGTGTGGCCAGTACTGACTGGGTGGAGGCGGGGCTGAGTTGCAAGGACCAGGATCCCCAGGGAAGAAGACAGAGTTAGGCCAAGCCCTGAGCCAAGCCTGGATTCTGAGGCGACATTGCCAATACCTAGCCTGCCTCCTGGG
This sequence comes from Bubalus kerabau, assembly GCF_029407905.1. Taxonomy (NCBI): domain Eukaryota; kingdom Metazoa; phylum Chordata; class Mammalia; order Artiodactyla; family Bovidae; genus Bubalus; species Bubalus kerabau. The sequence goes on along the minus strand of NC_073647.1, from coordinate 43,498,757 downwards.
ATGCTGAGCCCTGGGAGGAGGCGATTGTGTGAGGCCAAGGGCAACTGTGGAAGGTGGGGAGATGGGGAATCAGCTTCCAGAGTGCCTCAAGCTGCCCAGACCCGTCAAGGCTATCTCCCCACACCAGCAGGCCACCACCCAGTAGCACCTTCTGTTTTTCTCCATCTCTGGTTTACAACCTACACCTGGGGCCTTTGGTGGCTCCCAGCCCTGGTGTGCAGGGCCCCTGGAGGTCATCCAGCAAATCCCTCCAAACCAAGTGTGGAGCAAGTCATCTGCTGTCAGGATCCTCATACCCCCAGTCCCCTCCCCTGACCCGGGAAGAGTCTTGGTTCCTTGGGCACCTCTACATTTCAGGCTTTAGGACCCCTCCCTGATGGCTCACTACTGAGAATTAGCTAGATCCACTGCCAAGGTACCCTGTTCCCTGAACACACCCCCATGGAGTCCGCCCTCTTGCTGAGCCTCCAAGTCCACCAGGCTGCAGCCCCCATCAGCTGACCTCCTGCTTCTCAGCCCTCCTGGCACTGCCACCCTCTACCCGCATCCTGGCCCTGGCTCACAATCTGTTGGCCAAAGCCAACCTGAGCTGGTGCAGAAGGAACAGTGGACATGATGCTGAGTTCTATGTGTCATTTTGGCCAAGTCATGGTTGTCCAGTTGTTTGGTCAAATACAACTCTAGATGTGGCTGTAAAAGTAGTTTTTAGATGTGATGAGCATTTGTTATCAGTTGACTTTGAGCAAAGCAGATCAGCCTCAGTAATGTGGGTGGGCCTCATCCAATCAGTTGAAGGCCTTAACAGCAAAGACTGAGGTTCCCCAAAGGAGGAATTCTGACCCCAGACTGTGATGTAGAAGTCCTGCTTGAGTTTCCAGCCGTCAGACTTAAGAGAGCAACGTAAACACCTGCCAGAACCTGCATTCCACCGGCCTGCCCTCCACAGTTTGAACCTAACAGTCCCTAGAATAGCATGAGCCATCTCCTTAAAAATCAATCTCCCTCTGTTCCTCTCTGTGTCTGTCTCTGCCTCTTCCTGCCACATACAGTGGAAAGTGAGGGAAGAGGTTTGGCTGGACAGGCATGTGGCAGCCATTGCCACGCGTGGGAAATGTGAGCACCCTTGGGGAACCCACAGCTGTGTACCATGCTCCCAGCCTGCATCCGGTCCCTGCCCACCCCCAACCCCCTCCATGGACTCAAACCTGTTCCGCCCCTTTCTGGAGCAGGCCACACAAGCGTGGTCTGCCGAGGCCAGTGGCCTCCAGTGAGGAGGGCTGGATGCTGACCCTGAGCAAGGTCCTTCCCCTCCCCTGGGCCTCAGTGTCCCCATTGCTCAACAGCAGAGCTGGATGAAAGCAGCTGCTTGTAAATGTTTTACAGCAGCAGATTGCTTAGTGCCGAAGGGAATTGTATACAGTAGGTCAACTTGTCAAGCTGTCCAAATAGGGCTTCCCTGGCTTCTGTGGAGTGGAGGGGGCTGTATCCCTGCTCCCACGCCTCACTCCCGCCTTAGCTTTGGACCTTGACCCCCTGAGCCAGGCCACCCCTGCCTACTGGACACCTGCGGGCTGCACTCACCATGCTTTCAGGGGGAAGCCTGCTCCCCAGGAGCCTTGCCTGGCTCCATGTGCCTCTGGGTTGGTGGAGGGAAGCTCATTACTGCTTGTGACTCATAAAAGTCTAAAACTAGCAGACAAAAGCTCCTTTCAGAGCTCCCTTTGAACCCCAGGGTCTCGTTATGTGACAAAGATATTTAGAGGCTAGAGACAAGAGCAATCACACAGAAGGCAGGAAAAGGCAGCCTTGTCTCCTGGGGGAAGCAGCAGCTGGAGCCCCCCTCCCTGTCCTCACACTCAGGCTCTGCTCTTCAGTGAGTGGCCTAGGAAATGTTTCCCTGGTCTCAGGCTGTACTCCAGATGCCGCCTGACGGGCCCTCGAAGGCCAGGACCCCCGATTTCCAGCAGCTTTGCAAGATGGCTTCCCATCCCCGGGGACCCAGGCTGTCTGGGAGCTCGACGCTGTTCATTCTCCTGTCAGTCCTCCCAGGGATCTGCACACGTCAGTCCTGAGACCCTGAGGCCGGAGGCACCTGACCTGAGAGGTCAGAAGGGTGGCTTCTTTTTCCTTCCACCCTTGAGAAGACATTTCTCAGAAAGCATCTAGACAACACAAAAGGAACTGGGGAAGTTAGTCACGGTGAGTTTTACCTGGGCCCCACTCAAGGTGACCCTATGCTGGATGTTATTCCTTTAGCACAAGGAATGACCTCCCCACATGTATCTTTCTGCCACTTCTGCTTCTGTAGGAGCCTCTGAAGGCTCAGAAATAAAAAGCAAAAGAAGAGCTGTCAATAATATAATCAGGATTTCAAGACTACATGAGAAGAGGTGGTAAGACCTTACTCTGAGGGCGAAGGGAAACCTCTGTGATTTTTCCTTCCCTGACTACCTAGGTACAGCATCGAATGCCAGTGGTTTTTGTTATTGGTAGGCTCTCAGATGGAATTCCAGGCACCAGTGTGCCTGGGCCGCCAGGGGTCAGAGCTGTCATTTTCTGAGCCCAGCTGGTCTGAAGCTGTCCCACGAGCTCTTTGGCAGCTCTGGTTTGCCACCTGCTGCCTGTGGTCTGACCCTCTCTGGCTTTCTTCCCCCTTACAGGGAACACCGAGAAACCAGTGGCTCATGGACACACAGTGGTGGGTGTCACTGTCGCAGCCAGGGCCTGGCTCACCTGCTGGGTACTCCCTGCTACACACTGGGTAGGTGGCCTTGGGCAGAGGACACGAGTGGGGCCGGGCAAGGGTCCCTGGATAATGTCTGTATCACTACACCTTGGGCTGGAATCATGGCAACACAGAAGCCAGGAGGCAGAGGTGCAGGTTGGTGCTGTGAGCATGGTGGCTGCCAGCCATAGTCAATGAGTGCTGTGGCGCCTGACCCAGCCTTTGTCTTGCTGGGACCTGCCTCTTCTACCAGTGTCTTCCTGGGAGGTGGCCTGACATCCAGGGACTCTGCATCCTAATCAAAATTCCCTGGACTGCTGGAATTTCCTCTCTCAAGAGAGAATCACTTTGTTCCCAAAGGCCCAAGATGGGGATCATCTTTCTTTTGTCTCTTCCTCCTCCGCATCGCTCCCTTCAGGCCCAGAGCCCTGCCTTGTCTGGAGTGTTCAGGCTTACAGAATGCTGGCCCAGTGTGTGTGTTTGAACTCCAGCCAGTCTGGAGAAGGGTTATCATCCCATCTGAAGAGGAGGAGGCTGAAGCTAGGATAGGAGGAGGGCCACTTGGAGAACCCAAGACCACAGACCATAGCCTTGTCAATGCCACCCACCCCCACCCATAGCCCAGGCCTGCAGGAAATTCAAAGTTGAGGATCCCCAGGGAGGCCTGGCCCCAGGCCAGCTTACTTTCTGCTCCTGGGAACCCTGATGGCTACACAGTGATGGCAGTGCCTGCTTTTTGAACTCAGCTGTCTTGCAGCAACCTCTGGGCCAGTGTCTTTATCCACTGGGGCTACCCTGCTGGCTTAAACAACAGACATTTATTTCTCACAGTTCTGGAGGCAGAAGTCCAAGATCAAGGTGCCTGCAGATCTGGTTTCAGGTGAGGGCAACTTCCTGCCTGGTTGGTAACAGCCACCTCCCTACTGTGTCCTCTCTTGGTGTTTCCTGGGTGCATGTGCATGGAGACAGAAGCCACTGCTCTGGTATCACTTCTTATAAGGACACTGATCCCATCATGGGGACCCCACCATCATGACCTCATCTAACCCTCATTACTTCCCAAAGGTCCCATCTCCAAATATCATCACAATGGGGGATAGAGTTTCAGCTTGTGATTTGGGGGAATGCAAACATTCAACCTATGTCAACCAGGGAGAGTGGAGATGAAGGTAAATTTCTAATAGTAACCCTGGTGAATTTCTGCTCCTCAAACACACATTAGCCCAAAGCCCCGGTCCAGCAGCAGGGGGCAGAGGCATCAGGCAGAGCTGAGAGCTCCACACCCAATGTGCTTTTCTCTGAGGGCCCTGGTGCTGCGCAGCTTTGTTTTTACGAATTGAATTATAATCTAGTCACAGGTTTCATATGCTGACCTCACCTTAAAGTAATCAAGTAAAAAGTCAAGAGCACACAGGCCTTGGGTGGTCAGTGGGTTCAGGGTTTCTGGAGCAGCATAACCCACTGATGAATTTCCTGGGGCTGTCATTGTAACAGTTCACCACAAAGGCTTGGACTTAAAAGAACAGAAATTTATTGTCTCATTGTTCTGGTGGCTAGAAGTTGGAAATACAGGTGTTGGCAGCACCGTTCTCTCTCTGCACTTTCCAGACAGAGATCTATCCTTGTTTTCCTAGCTTTTGGTAGTTTCTGGCATCAGAGAAATTCCTTGGCTGGTGGCTGCATCACTTAAATCTTTTCCTCCTTCTTCACATGGCTTCTTTTCTGCTCTGTATCTTCTCTTCTTGTCTCTTGTGAGGACACTAGTCATTGAATTTCTGGTCCCTCAGGATAATCCAGGATGACCCTATCTCGAGATCATGAATTTCACCACATCTGAAAAGACCTTTTTCCAAGTAAGGTCATGTTCACAGGATCTGGACATTAGGGTTTGACTAGATCTCTTTGTGGGCCACCATTCACCCCACTCCATCCATCCCCCCCAATGGATCACAGCTCACTGACTTCCTAGGAGTCTGGTTGTCAGGGCAGAGGGACCATTGATGAGACCAGCTGCCACCTTCTCAGAAGTGAAGTAGCTGAGGCCTCAGGTCCCCTGGTAAGTGAGGGGCAGATCAGGGACTTGCTACCCTGCGCCCTAGGCTCCTATGGCCTGGATAAGCCTGCTGCCCTCAGGGCCAGGACCAACTCTTTCACACAGCATGGGCACCTACAAGGGGCACAAGCCTACGGGCTCCCTGGCACAAGGTGACTCTGCTTGGTGTGGCATTGGGAAGCCTTATTCCCTCAGCTTGACAGGAGAGGACTAGAGAAGGATCTCAGGGGCTTCTCCAGGCTCCAAAGGCCATGGCTGCTCAGGAGGCCATGGGGACCATTGCTTCTGGGAGGGCTGTGATCAGCTGGGTGGAGGGCAGCTCCAGGATCCAGAGAACTCAGGTTGTCAAGAGTGAATACACTGGCAGCATCCCCTTCGCAATTCCAACAGGTATGCCCTTGGCTGGCCTGGGACTCGAGTGTCCATAGGAATGAATGTTCCTCTCACGGTGAGCCAAACCAGGGCAGAAAGCTTTCAGAGTGGCAGCCAGGGTACAGACAGGACTGAGGTGAGCTCCATACAGCCCAGAGGCCTGGGCTTGGGTGCTGCTCCACACCCTGCTATCCTATAACACGTCTGTCCTGTGGCTGCCTCACCCTCTGGTAGGCCTCCACCAGCAGAAACCTACCTCCCTTCCTCCTGAAGCAACCAGTACTAGTATGACTGACTTTTGGAGATGTCTTAGTCCCTCCATGGCGTGGGAAGCTGCATCTCAGTCACTTCTGGTACCTCCATCCCTGTCCTCAAAGAAGCTACCAGCCACATCAGAGATGCCCTGTCTCCCAGTGGGTACCCAGCCTTCTCTCCTCCAGATATGCTCCACTTTGTCAGGTCCTTCAGAGTATGGGTCCCAGAAATAGCCAGAATATCTGGTTGGTGTGAAAGCAGAGCAGAGCCAAGGCAAGCCATACACATCAGATACTGCCTGACATTTGAAACTTAGTATCGCATTGAATCCTGCTACGCCTAGGCTTCCCAGGTGGAGCTAGTGGTCAAGAACCCACCTGCCAATGCAGGAGACATAAGAGAAATGGGTTTGATCTCTAGGTCAGGAAGATGCCCTGGAGGGCTTCGCAACCCACTCTAGTATTTTTTGCCTGCAGAATCCCATGGACAGAGGTGTCTGGCAGGCTGAAGTCCATAGGGTTGCAAAGAGTCGGACATGACTGAAGCGACTGAGCATGCACACAATCATTGAAAACATGAAAAAGGCCATCTGTATCTCGGAGGTGTCAAGTCATTTCCCAAAAGTCATAAAGATAATAAGCAGTAGAGTCAAAAGTCTAATCAGACCACATTGTTCTAGAGCCCATGCCTTACACACTAAATTGCAGAGGGGAGCAGCACACTCACCTCCCTTGCTCTGAATACTTTGCCTCTGTTGATACGGCCCAGGGCCCTGATTGTCTATCTGGCTCCTCCTTTGTGACACCAATTCATGATGAGCAGTTGACTCTTCTTGCCCATCTCCATGTCTTTCCCTGTGTTTTCTGGGCCCTAGTTCAGACTTGCCTGGTCTCCACTGCCTAGCTCCCCTCCTCCAACTGAGCCCTGCTTCAGCCTTTGCAGGCCAACATGATTACTGAGTAAAGTTAGAGCACAGCAGGCAAGCAAAGCGTTGGTGCACAGAGCCATGAGCTGGCAACCGCTAAATTGAGAACAATTCCTGGAAATTAGGAAACAACTATCAAGGCCAAAGGCATCAAAATTAAATCGGCCTTTGAAACAAACAAGTGCATCTCCGCAGGCATCTACTATGATCTTGCAAGCTTCCAAAATGAGCCCTTAAATGAGGTAAAGTCCTTCAGCCCAGGTTGGACTGGGCACACGGGTGCAGAGGATTGGCTGATCTATGGATGCCATTAGCAGGAACCAGTTTGGATTGCAAACCATTGATGGAAACCAGGAGGGGGGCATCAGGGCCTCCCTATGGCACAGCACACAACCTTCCCACAGGGGCATCTGTAAAATGGGGGGCAAGAGACATAGCATTTTTAGTGAAGCCTGAAGTTGGGGGGCTTTTTCTCCTTTAAGAATTTTTCCTAGCTCAACGAGTGGTGATTCCTGGAGTTGCAGTGGTTTGGAAGTGTTGCCCATTTTTATTATCCCTGAAATAAGATCATTTTTAAGAAGCATGGACAAATATCAATACCAATGGAAGCATTCCATGGAGACTCACAAATGTCAAAATATGCTCCATTAACTTTGAGCAGGTACAGCTGTAGCCACCCAGCATTTTCCAGTTGCAGATTGTGGGTGCTGGCCACATGATCCAGTGCAATTCAACAAACATCCCCCACGCTGGGGATGAACATGGCTACACTGTGGGGAAATGGAAAGACTTGGTGACTGCCTTTGGGGAGCTCACAGACAAGGAAATACTTCCTCGCAGAACACTCAGCTGGCTAAGTGCTCAAGAGGATGTTCTGAGAGTGGGTTCAGGAAGCTCAGAGGAAAACAGGATGGTTTGCACTTAAAAACCTTGATGGTCTTCCTGGAAGAGGCAGTAGTTGATCTGGACCTTGGAAAGTAAGAGTACGGCAATGGTCAGGAAGGTATTGGTGAGGAGTTGGCGAGGAAGGTATTCTCTATGAGAGGAGAGCATTTGCCAGGGCATGGAAGGACAATCGGGGAAAATGATGAGTGACCCACTTGGCTGGAACACTGTGTCCTGTGCAGTCATCCTGAGTCGAGGTCAGGCCTGATTCTGCAGACAATCGGAAGCCATCCAAGGTCATGATTAATGGAGGTGGCATGAGCAGATATATGCAGAGCATCGTGCAGCTGTTCTCAGAGACCTGAGGAACCATGGAGGCCCCTAACACCCTCTTAGGAGATGCATGACATCAAAACTCTTTGATGTCACAGCAGCGCTAAAATGTTCTTGGACTTTTCCACCAGGTTGACATTAGCACCAATGGTGCAAAAGCAGTGGTGGGTGAGACAGAAGGGGTCTGAGCACGAATAACGGTGGTGGCATCAGATCTTCCTAGCCATCGATGGGTCCTTCATCAGCACGAGCTAGCAGTGAAGAAACAAAAAGCTGGACTCACATAAAAAGGTTGTTAGAGAAGAAGTAATAATTAACTTTATAAATATTGACCCTTGAATACCCATATTTTAAAAATCCTTTGTGACAAAATGGGAAATACACTTAGAAACTTTCTGAAAGAAACTCAAGTGCAAGTTTGAGTCAAGGCAGAGCACTCTGGCGACAATTCTGAGTTGTGAGCTGAACTGGCTGATTTTTCAGAGAACATCATATTTACTTGAAAGAATGACTAACTAATGTTATTCCGTTTTGGAGATCTGGCAGACATTTTCTTGTAAATGAACGAAGTGAGCTCATCACTTCAAGGAAAACAACTGACAGTATTTTTGCCAATGCTCACATTTAAGATTTCAAGCAACATTAAGAATTTTGAAAAGGCACTACTTTGAACTTGAGAGCTTTCCAATACTTAATGACTTTTTCCAATGAGATGGGTGGTGAGAGTAACAAATGTGATGTTCTGATGTAGAATGAAATGTGTCAACACACGGAAGGTCTGTCCAAGTCAAGGGATTACCACTTTCCAATGACCAGTGCATGATGCTCCTGATCCATTCAGAGGATGGCTTGGTGGGGTCAACAGTGGAAGTTTCATTAATATGGTTTCACACTCTACACTGCACTTAACCTGGAAGAAACAACCACTGGCTGAGTTTTTGTCTCATACCAAAGAAGAATGTCCACAAGTACATGAAATGTCGACTGAAATATTCCTTTTTTCTTTTTGGCCACACCACATACTATATGGGATCCTGGACCTGGGATCGAACCTGGGACCCCTGCATTGGGAGCATGGAGTCTTAACCACTGGAAGCCAGAGAAGTCCTTAATCCTCCTTTTTCTAGTTACATATCTTTATGAGGACAGATTTCCTTCATATATTTCAACTGAAACAACCATAATAACTGAATAGAAAAGGACATGGGAGACTCTAGTTGTCTTGTATCAAGCTAGATACTAGAGAAATTTAAAAAAATGTAAGGAATGCAAATTTCTTCAATACGCCTTTTTGTTTGGAAAAATACACTTATTTTCATTCCATTATTTATATTTATACATGAAATCATTTTATTATTGTAATATCCTATTAATAAATAAATACTTTAGCAATCTTATTTTGAGTATGGTTAACATGATGAGCTAAAAGCCACATAAACAAAAGCTCTTTGGAGTCCTCAACAAACTTTGTTGATGTTGTTGATTTACTTCATTGTAAGTGAAGTGAAAGTCACTGAGTCATGTCTGACTCTTTGCGACCCCATGGACTATATAGTCCATGGAACTCTCCAGGCCAGAATACTGGAGTGAGTAGCCTTTCCCTTCTCCAGGGGATCTTCCCAACCCAGGGACTGAACTCAGGTCTCCTGCATTGCAGGTGGATTCTTTACCAGCTGAGCCATAAGGGAAGCCCAACAATACTGGAGTGGGTAGCCTATCCCTTCTCCAGAGGATCTTCCTGAACCAGAAATCAAACCGGGATCTGCATTGCAGGCGATTACCAACTGAGCTATCAGGGAAGCCCTCATTTACCTCATTGTAAATCAACATTTAAATCACTGTTACACTGCCTTTTTTTTTTTTTTATAAGGTGACATTCACATGACATAATATTATTTAAGGCATACACTTCATTGGTGTTTTGTACATTGACAGGACTGTGTAACTACACCTCTGTCTGGGTCCAGAACATTTTCCTCACCCCGAAAGGAAATCTGTACCCATTAGGCAGTCACTTGCCTTTTCAATCTCCTACTGGCCCCTGGCAACCACTAATCCACTTTCTGTCTCAGTGGATTTACTCTCAGTAAGTTTTAAGAGTACAAATGGGTCTGAGACCAATTTCAGACCGTTTCAGAACTACTAGCTTTAGTCTTTCAAATCTCAGCTCTGCTTTTATTAGCTGTGATACCTTGGTCAAGTTGGTTAATTCCTAGAAGCTTCATTTTCTGACCCCTAAAATGGAGGTGATCATAGTACCATCTTCATGGGGCTGTTGTGAGGATTTAAGGGGAAAAGGCATGTAAAGTTCCTGGAACGTAGTAGACATTCAGTACATGGGAGTTCCTATCAACTCCCAGAAGGGAGCATGGATTCCATTTCTATCCACTCCGCCTCTAGATGTGAAGGGCAATGTTTCCAGAATAAGAGCCAGCTGTCATTCTTGCTTACAAGCCCCAAGACTTTGGTGAGTAGCTTCACCACTCTGAGCATTGCTTTCCTTATCTGTACAGTGGAACTAATAGAATATCCATTTCGCAGGGTAGTTATGAGAATCAATGTGGGAGTGAATGCTTACAATGTTCTCAGCCCATAGCAGGCACTGGATGGCAGACAGGCATTTGCAGGGAGGGTGTTGTTTACAATGATGACAATGACATTGACGGAAAAGGGAAAATGCTGACACTGTCCTCTTGGCTCTCACACTCTGTGTGCAGCTCAGGAGCCACTACTGCGGCTTGGTCCTGCCTTGGGACAGTGGGAACAAGGGGCCCCTAATATCAGGATATGGCAAGATCATGGCAGCACAGTCTGCTTGGGGCCTGAGGAGTCTTCATCTTAGCTCAGCTGCTCCCTGTGCACAGGTTGCTTGGGCTTTAGAAGAGCAAAGAAGTTCATACTAAGCTTTCCTGCTAGAGCCATGTTTTAGCTCCAGACCCAGAAAACTTCTATCCCCCAGTTCTGGAAGGTCCCCAGGGGTGCAGACTTGAGAGGCATTTTTCAACATGATAGCTCCCCATGGCCCCACCTACACAGCCCCTTCTCTTCTCAAAGGATAGAAACATACTCTCCTACTGGAGTCCCTTCTGATGATGCAGGACTCCCGGGGTAAGTCTGCCTCCGCTACCATTGGTGTGGGCGTCCAGGCCTCCGAGGCCTACACCCGTTGGCTCTGAGCCCCACTATAATAAGCTGACACCCTCCTGTCAGCCCCCCTTAACTGCCACGTTTGTACCACTAATGGGGCTGTAAGTTGCAACCTGAGTTTTTGTCAAGGTAATTTTGAGAGAGGGATGCTGGGGAAGGCTGGTGGGGTGGAGGGTGCAGGGGATCAAAAGACTTAGATTCAACCCTGCTGGTGATTGGAGATATGAACCTTCCTGAAAAGCAGTATGTCAAGGCTGTATATTGTCACCCTGCTTATTTAACTTCTATGCAGAGTACATCATGAGAAACGCTGGACTGGAAGAAGCACAAGCTAGAATCAAGATTGCCGGGAGAAATATCAATAACCTCAGATATGCAGATGACACCACCCTTATGGCAGAAAGTGAAGAGGAACTAAAAAGCCTCTTGATGAAAGTGAAAGTGGAGAGTGAAAAAGTTGGCTTAAAGCTCAATATTCAGGAAACGAAGATCATGGCATCTGGTCCCATCACTTCATGGGAAATAGATGGGGAAACAGTGGAAACAGTGTCAGACTTTATCTTTTAGGGCTCCAAAATCACTGCAGATGGTAACTGCAGCCATGAAATTAAAAGACGCTTACTCCTTGGAAGGAAAGTTATGTCCAACCTAGATAGCATATTCAAAAGCAGAGACATTACTTTGCCAACAAAGGTCCATCTAGTCAAGGCTATGGTTTTTCCTGTGGTCATGTACAGATGTGAGAGTTGGACTGTGAAGAAGGCTGAGCACTGAAGAATTGATGCTTTTGAACTGTGGTGTTGGAGAAGACTCTTGAGAGTCCCTTGGACTGCAAGGAGATCCAACCAGTCCATTCTGAAGGAGATCAGCCCTGGGATTTCTTTGGAAGGAATGATGCTAAAGCTGAAACTCCAGTACTTTGGCCACCTCATGTGAAGAGTTGACTCATTGGAAAAGACTCTGATGCTGGGAGGGATTGGGGGCAGGAGGAGAAGGGGATGACAGAGGATGAGATGGCTGGATGGCATCACTGACTCAATGGACGTGAGCCTGAGTGAACTCCGGGAGTTGGTGATGGACAGGGAGGCCTGGCATGCTGTGATTCATGGGGTCGCAAAGAGTCGGACACAACTGAGCAACTGAACTGAACTGAACTGGGCCTCAGTTTCCCCACCTGAAGAATGATTAGGTTGGACTAGCTCCGGCTTCTTGGATTTTAGTCATGGACCAATGACCACGGAATAGTCACTGTCCTGAGCCCTTGAAGGCTTGCTGCTTGATTCACTTTGCCCTGGAGAGGCTTGGTCTGGTCCTGAGGAGGTGAATGAAAGATGCAAGGGACAGTTCTCCACTGGGTGGGTAACAGAAGCCATCACAGAGTGAACTGGTCAAATGTGTGCTTTGCACACAAACAGAGCACCCATTGGAGCTTCCCTGGTGGCTCAAAGGGTAAAGCGTCTGCCTGCAATTTGGGAGACCCAGGTTCAATCCCTGGGTTGGGAAAATCACTTGGAGAAGGAAATGGCAACCCATTCTGGTACTCTTGCCTGGAAAATCCCATGGATGGAGAAGACTGTAGGCTACAGTCTATGGTAGGCTACAGTCTATGTTAGGGTACAGTCTATGGGGTTGCAAAGAGTCACACACGACTGAGTGACTTCACTTCATTTTCAGAGCACCCATGGGGACAGTGAATCAAAGGCAGTTTGGTGTATCTGCTGATGGTGGATGGCAGCAGGTGAGCATGGAGTGGGCACCTAGGAATACACCTCAGTCAGGGGCCTGCAGCAGTTTATTGGGTAGTCTTAGGGACCTTGGGAAACTTGTTGCTGTTGTTCAGTTGCTAAGTCATGTCTGACTCTTTGTGACTCCATGGAATGCAGCATGCCAGGCTTGCCTGAACTTCACTATCTCCTGGATTTTGCTCAAGTTCATGTTCATTGAGTTGGTGATGCTATCTAATCATTTCAGACTCTGCCACCCTCTTCTCTTTTTACCTTCAATCTTTCCCAACAACAGTAGGAAATACAAAGCTCCATTAGGGGGCATAAAGGGAGGCCTGGTATATAGAGAAACATGCCTTGTTTTTAGATATGAAGATTCAATCTTGAAAATACATCAATTGTTAAAAATTGATCTATACATTCAATAAAATCTCAAAACTTCTAGAAGCATTCATGAAACTGGATAAAGTTATTCAAAAGATCATCTAGAAGAAAAAGTACATGGCAAGAATATTCAGAAAGAAAGGCAATGAGGACAAATTCTTCCTGTTGGATAGAGAAGCATATTGTAAAGTTCTTACACAGAGAAAACACCCAACAGATCAATTGATTAAAGCATAATGTCCCCATATATACCCAAATATATATGCAAATTTAGTATATGATGAAGTTGATATTTCAAATCAGTGTTGAAAGGCCACATTATTCCATAAGTGTTGATGGCTATTTCAAAATGGCTACATAGAAAATAAGGCTTCCCTGATAGCTCAGTTGGTAAAGAATCTGCCTGCAATGCAGGAGATCCCGGTTCAATGCCTGGTTTAGGAAGAGCCCCTGGAGAAGGGATAGGCTACCTACTCCAGTATTGTTGGGCTTCCCTTATGGTTCAGCTGGTAAAGAATCCGCCTGCAATGCGGGAGACCTGGGTTCAATCCCTGGGTTGGGAAGATCCCATGGAGAAGGGGAAAGTCTACCCACTACAGTATTCTGGCCTGGAGGATTCCATGGACTATAGGTAGCGAAGAGTCAGACATGACTCAGTGACTTTCACTTCACATAGAAAATTATAAGTCACATCACATCATGGAGTTTTTCTCACTGGTGGTGGTTTAGTTGCTAAGTCATGTCTGACTCTTGTGACCAAGTGGCCTATAGCCTGCCAGGCTCCTCTGTCCATGGGATTCTCCAGGAAAGAATAATGGGGTGTGTTGCCATTTCCTTCTCTAGGGAATCTTCCTGACCCAGGAATCGAACCCAGGTCTCATGCACTGAAGGCAGGTTCTTTACTGACTGAGCTATGAGGGAAGCCACAAATTTTCATTATATAAGTTATATTAACTCTTCTCATTATATAAGTTATATTTTGGGGTTTGGGAAGGCTTTTCCAAAGATGACATAAAGCCTTGATGTCACAGTGGGGAAGAATGGGGGAAGGGATAGTTAGGGAATTTGGGATGGACAGGTACACACTGCTATACTTAAAATGGATAACCAACAAGGTCCTACTGCATAGCAAATTTCAGCACAGGAAACTCTGCTAAATGTTATGTGGCAGCCGGGTTGGGAGGGGAGTATGGGGGAGAATGAGTACATGTGTATGTATGGCTGAGTCCCTCTGCTGTCCACCTGAAACTATCATAACTTTGTTAATAGGCTATATTCCAATAGTGAAAATTGGACTATAAAGAAAGCCGAGCACCGACGAATTGATGCTTTTGAACTGTGGTGTTGGGGAAGACTCTTTAGAGTCTCTTGGATTGCAAGGAGATCCAACCAGTCCATCCTAAAGGAAATCAGTCCTGAATATTCATTGGAAGGACTGATGCTGTAGCTGAAACTCCAGTACTTTGGCAACCTGATGTGAAGAACTCACTCATTGGAAAAGACCCTGATGCTGGGAAAGATTGAAGGTGGGAGAAGAAGGGGATGACAGAGGGTGAGATAGTTGGATGGCATCACTGATGCAACAGACATGAGTTTGATTAGGCTCCAGGAGTTGGTGATGGAAAGGGAAGCCTGGCATGTTGCACTCCATGGGGTCAGAAAGAGTCAGACACGACCAAGTGACTGAACTGATATGAACTGATACTCCAATACAAAATCAAAAGCTTAAAAAAATACCTTGAAGTCATATAGAAAAAGGTTACCAATTTGACTACATATAAATAAAAATCTTTTAGGGGAAAAATGCCATAAACAATATGTAATATTTATAATTTATCATATTTATTATAAATGTGATATGTTATATGAAATAGAAATATTATATACATATGTAATATATTACATGTAATGCATTTGTATTTTAAGTATGTATCTTTATGCTATATGCTACATAGACTATTCCATGTATTAATGTATTAAATACATATGTCATATCTCAATGTGACAAAAATATTTCAAATAGATATGACACAGGATTTAAAGCCCTTTCTACAACAAGCTCTTAGAAATCCATAAGGAAGAGAACAAACATCCCAAAGAAAACCAGGCAAAGGCCCAGAAAACATCATTCCCCAAGAGAATAAGTACAGATGGTCAATAAATATGTGGAAAGATACTATCACCAATAATCAAAGCAATGCCAAGAAAGTATCTTATTTTTCACCTATCAAATTGCCAAAAGTTTAAAGTCTTGACTAAACTGATGAATTTCTTGCACTTCTGGTAGTATAAATTCATGTATTTTTGAGGGCTATTGGGCAATGTATATCAGCAGTATCATGTGCACAGCCTTTGACCCAACAAGCCCATTTTGAGGACTTTACAAGTATTGATATAGGAAGATATTCATGATGTAGAATGGAGATAAAGTGCTTTCTAGAACAATATCTATGATGCATACACAGCAGTCTGGAGTATGTACACCAAATGTTAAGAATAACCATCCTTGGAAAATGAGATCTGGGTGTGATTTTTATTTTTTTTGTACTTTCAGTATTGTTTGCTATTTTTAAATGACATGTATCTTTTTTTTCTGCAAAAAAGATAAAGCTATTTTCAAAAATAGAAAAGTAGAAGATGAAACATTAGCACGGAGCTTTGTAACCACAGTGGTTGGTTGTTTAGGACCAGATATGGAGGCATTGTACAGGAGACAGGGATCAAGACCATCCCTAAGAAAAAGAAATGCAAAAAAGCAAAATGACTGTCTGAGGAGGCCTTACAAATAGCTGTGAAAAAAGAGAAGTGAAAAGCACAGGAGAAAAGGAAAGATATACCCATTTGAATGCAGAGTTCCAAAGAATAGCAAGGAGAGATAAGAAAGCCTTCCTCAGCAATCAATGCAAAGAAATAGAGGAAAACAACAGAATGGGAAAGTCTAGAGATCTCTTCAAGAAAATTAGAGATAACAAGGGAACATTTCATGCAAAGATGGGCTCGATAAAGGACAGAAATGGTATGGACCAAACAGAAGCAGAAGATATTAAGAAGAAGTGGCAAGAATACACAGAAGAACTGTACAAAAAAGATCTTCACGACCCAGATAATCACGATGGTGTGATCACTCACCTAGAGCCAGATATCCTGGAATGTGAAGTCAAGTAGGCCTTCGAAAGCATCACTACGAACAAAGCTAGTGGAGGTGATGGAATTTCAGTTGAGCTATTCCAAATCCTAAAAGATGATGCTGTGAAAGTGCTACACTCAATGTGCCAGCAAATTTGGGAAACTCAGCAGTGGCCACAGGACTGGAAAAGTCAGTTTTCATTCCAATCCCAAAGAAAGCCAATGCCAAAGAATGCTCAAACTACTGCACAATTGCACGCATCTCACACGCTAGTAAAGTAATGCTCAAAATTCTCCAAGCCAGGCTTCAGCAATACATGAACTGTGAACTTCCAGATGTTCAAGCTGGTTTTAGAAAAGGCAGAGGAACCAGAGATTGAATTGGCAACATCCGCTGGATCATTGAAAAAGCAAGAGAGTTTCAGAAAAACATCTATTTCTGCTTTATTGACTATGCCAAAGCCTTTGACTGTGTGGATCACAAGAAACTGTGGAAAATTCTGAAAGAGATGGGAATACCAGACCATCTGACCTGCCTCCTGAGAAACCTCTATGCAGGTCAGGAAGCAACAGTTAGAACTGGACATGGAACAACAGACTGGTTCCATATAGGGAAAGGAGTACATCAAGGCTGTATATTGTCACCCTGCTTATTTAACTTATATGCAGAGTACATCATGAGAAATGCTGTGCTGGATGAAGCACAAGCTGGAATCAAGATTGCTGGGAGAAATATCAGTAACTTCAGATATGCAGATGACACCACCCTTATGGCAGAAAGTGAAGAGGAATTAAAAATCCTCTTGATGAAAGTGAAAGAGGAGAGTGAAAAAGTTGGCTTAAAGCTCAACATTCAGAAAATGAAGATCATGGCATCTGGTCCCATCACTTCATGCGAAATAGATGGGGAAACAGTGGAAACAGTGGCTGATTTCACTTTTGGGGGCTCCAAAATCACTTCAGATGGTGACTGCAGCCATGAAATTAAAAGATGCTTACTCATTGGAAGGAAAGCTATGACCAACCGAGACAGCATATTAAAATGCAGAGACATTACTTTGTCAACAAAGGTCCATCTAGTCAAGGCTATGGTTTTTCCAGTAGTCATGTATGGATCTTAGAGTTGACTATAAAGAAAGCTGAGTGCCAAAGAATTGATGCTTTTGAACTGCGGTGTTGGAGAAGACTCTTTTGAGCCCCTTGGACTGCAAGGAGATCCAACCAGTCCATCCTAAAGGACATCAGTCCTGGGTGTTCATTGGAAGGACTGATGTTGAAGCTCAAGCTCCAGTACTTTGGCCACCTCATGTGAAGAGCTGACTCATTTGAAAAGACCCTGATGCTGGGAAAGATTGAGGGCAGGAGGAGAGGGGACGACAGAGGATGAGATGGTTGGATGGCATCACCGACTTGATGGACATGAGTTTGGGTAAACTCTGGGAGTTGGTGATGGACAGGGAGGCCTGGAATGCTGTGGTTCATGGGGTCACAGAGAGTTGGACACGACTGAGTGACTGAACTTAACTGTTGGAGTCGGAAGGTAGAGCCCCAAGAATAGGAACTCCCTCAACCTGACACGTGCTAGTTGGGTTGTTTTGGCAACTGGAAGGATAAGAATGGAACATAGCCTCTTAGAGTCCCTGTGAGAATGAAATGTGAAAATGGACAGCAGATAGCAAGCCCCCCAACAGAGTGGACCATTGTCTTTTCATTATTTATTCATGAAAACATAAGAATCCTTCTCATATGTGGTTGGTTAAGTAATGGCCTCCCACTGTTGTCCACGTCCTAATTCTCAGGACCTGTGAATACGTTACCTGGGATGGCAAAAGGGACTTTGCAAATGTGATTGACTTAAGGATCTTAAGATGGGGAGATCATCCTGGATTTTCTGGATTGACCCTAATCATCCAAGGGTCCTTATAAGAGGGATGCAGGAGGGTCAGAGTCAAAGAAAGTACTGTGATGAAAGAAGCTGTGGTAAGAATGATGTAGGGCCATGAGTCAAGTCCCATGTTGTGGGGCCTCTAGAAATTGGAAAAGGCAAATAATTGGATTCTCCCCTAGAACCTCCATAAGGAAGACAGCACCACCAACTCATTTCAAGCTTCTGCCCTCCATAACTGTAAGATAATGCATTCATGTTGTTTTAAGTCACTCAGTTGGTGATGATTTGTTACAGGAAAGTAGTACATCACACAAGGAGAAAGAAGTCAGTTTCTCTTGCATGATGTCCCTTGTCTTTGGCTTCCTCCCGCATGCTAAGCTCCTGAAGGAAGGAGGAGGGGATGTATTTGCTTCACCTGATGTGACCCCAGAGCCTTGCACAGAACCTGGTCCTGACAGGAACTCTCACATCCATTCTCTTCATTCTGTGCTGGGGCCAATGACCCTGCTCGGATCCATATCAGCTTTCTTCAGGACTATTGAAACAGCCTCCCCATGAGCTTCCTGGCCTCACTGCCTCCAATCTCAGGGCAACTGTCTCTGCAGTCCTCAACATGATCTTGGTAACCCAGTAAGTCTGCCACATCGCCTCTCTGCTCTTTAGTATTTAGTGACTCCCCACCCCTACAGGATGAAACCAAGTGCAACAACCCATTACAATCCCATCTGCCTCCTGCCTTTTCTCTCGATGTTCACTGATACCTACTTTCACACATCAGCCATTCCAAACCTTTTGTTTTTTCCTTTCACCCCCCTCCTGTATATATTGTCACACAAGCTGTCCCCTCTGCTTGGTAAACTCTTTTCTGCCTGGTGATTCTCAACCATCCTTCAAATATCTCAAAAGCCTTCCCCTGGGGCCCCCACGACCTTCTCTTGGAGTGTGTGGCTGCACTGCACCATAGGCACTGGTTCTGTGTCTGCCCCCATGTAACCAGGAGCTGTTGATGGGAAGGGAGCATGGACACTTCATTTCTGCGTCCTCAGAGAGAAACTCAGCAAATGCCTTCTGCATTGGTCCATTGCTGAACTACTGTTTGTCAAGAGGAATTACTCAGCATGGATATAGTCCTGACACAATTCAACTTCACTTGGTATCAGCAAATGTATAACACCCTCTCTGCCTCTTCCATTACCTCTCCAGCACCAGGCTTCAGGGGCTAAAAGTATTTATCTGAGAAGATTTCCAGCCCCTGTAGGACTCTGTTTATTGATCTTAGACAGTCTACAACCATTACATCTGTTATCCAGCTCTGGACAAGTACCATTAATAGTCCTTCTCTTTCCTCTCTTATACTCTTTGCTTCAGTGACATGCTTTATTCTTTGGGGCTCCAAAATCACTGCAGATGGTGACTGCAATCATGAAATTAAAAGACGCTTGCTCCTTGGAAGAAAAGCTATGATCAACATATCTGCTGCTGCTGCTGCTGTGTCGCTTCAGTCGTGTCCGACTCTGTGTGACCCCATAGACAGCAGCCCACCAGGCTTCCCGTCCCTGGGATTCTCCAGGCAAGAACACTGGAGTGGGTTGCCATTTCCTTCTCCAGTGCATGAAAGTGAAAAGTGAAAGTGCAGTCGCTCAGTCATGTCTGACTCTAGCAACCCCATGGACTGCAGCCTACCAGGTTCCTCCGTCCATGGGATTTTCTAGGCAAAAGTACTGGAGTGGGGTGCCATTGCTTTCTCTGGACCAACCTAGAAAGCATATTAAAAATCAGAGACATTACTTTGCCAACAAAGGTCCGTCTAGCCAAAGCTATGGTTTTTCCAGTAGTCATGTATGGATTTGAGAGTTGGACTATAAAGAAAGCTGAGTGCCAAAGAATCAATGCTTTTGAACTGTGGAGTTGGAGAAGACTCTTGAGAGTCTCTTGGACTGCAAGGAGATCCAACCAGTCCATCCTAAAGGAAATCAGTCCTGAATATTCATTGGAAGGACTGATGCTGAAGCTCAAACTCCAATACTTTGGCCACCTGATGTGAAGAACTGACTCATTGGGAAAGACCCTGAAGCTGGGAAAGACTGAAGTCAGGAGGAGAGGGGACAACAGAGGATGAGATAGTTGGATGGTATCATCGACTAGATGGACATGAATTTGAGCAAGCTCTGGGAGTTGGTGATGAACAGGGAAGCCTGTCGTGCTGCCATCCATGGGGTAGCAAAGAAGTCGGACATGACTGAGCAACTGGACTGACTGACTGACTCTTTGCTTCAGCCCTGTCAGTCACATATATGTTACTCTTTGTTTTCCTTTGCTTCTGTTCAGTTCAATTCAGTTCCCTTTGCTTAGTTCATGCCATACTGATCACCACTCTGGGAGTCCCTGAATCTCCTACATGGTCCCATGGAGGCTTTCAAAACACAGCTGTAACACCAAGAGAGTATGACCAGCATTGAGTGTGGTGCCTGACATGTTGTAAGCACTTCTTACACAAATGTCTGTGACGGCAGTTCTCAAATGTGAGCATGCATCAGAATCATCCAAGGGCTTGTTACAATACAAACTTCTGGGTGCCACCCCAGAGATTCTGACTCAGTAAGTCTAGGACGGAGGGCAAAATTTTGCATTTCTAACAAGTTTCTAGGTAATGGTGATGCCGCTGGTCAGTTCAGTTTGGTTCAGTTGCTCTGTCGTGTCCAACTCTTTGTGACCCAATGGACTTTGAGAACTACTGGTCTTTCAAATGCATATGAATGAGTACACAAAAGGGAACTTGTGGAATTAGTCACTGTATCATAGGAACTGTAGAACCCCTGTTTGTCTGAAGGGACTATACATAGATGCTGAAAGCGGGAGGTGCTCGTGTGGTAAAGAATGGGATTCTGAGGACTGCACACAGGACAGGGAGTTGAGGGAGAATGAGTAGAGAAGAAAAGGCAGGGTAAGGGATACGACACTGAGGGTCTGCCTGTGTGTGTAAATCGACAAGCTTCCCTCATAGCTCAGTCGGTAAAGAATCTGCCTGCAATGCAAGAGACCCTGGTTTGATTCCTGGGTTGGGAAGATCCCCTGGAGAAGGAAATGGCAACCCACTCCAGTATTCTTGCCTGGCGAGTCCTATGGACAGAGGAGCCTGGCAGGCTACAGTCCATAGCATCACAAGAGTTGGACACTAAGTGACTAAAGAGAGAGAGAGAGGGACAGAGAGAGTGTCAACATACAGTGTATCCAGTGATGTTTGGCCAACTCTTACAGATTAGTTGCTTGCTTACCTGATCCTTGAACCAGTTCTAGCCACAAATTAAGGAGTCTGCCAGAGCAGAAGTGGGTCTAGGTAAGCAAAAGATAAACACTACTAAGAAAGTGATATAGGTTTGTTGGATTAGATGAGCTAGTTCAAGCATCTTAGAGATCTGATAATGTGGAGAGGAGCAAATATAAGAAGAAATTTTCATAATATCTAAATGGTTCTTTTTCATGTCTACTTGTTCTTCTTTTATTTATGTCTAGTTTGGTCCAGAGTTTCTTAGTTTTTAAAAAAATAGATGTTATTTCTTTGAAGATCCTAAACATATCTTTTACTAAGTCATTTTCAGATTGCAGTATTATTTTCATTTTATTGGTAGAAAATTCATCTCATTAGTGTTGATTTTTTTAAACTGACACACCTAGCATTAGTGTTCATGATGTGTTTTTATTTTTTTGACCATGCCATGCCCCATGTGGGATCTTAGTTCCCTGACTAGGGATTGAACTTGCACTCCCTGCAATATGTCAACCACTGGACTGCCAGGGAAGTCCCTTGTGATGTGTTTTGAAATTTTGGTTCATCTCATGTAGTAGTGCATTTTCATCTTTTCTGTGCCCACATCCCCTCCTGTTTAGCAGTCTTGCTAATGTCTCCACCTAGCATCCTAGAGTCCCCAGTCAAGAATCATGTTGTAAGTTGGTTGCTCAAGGCCTCCATCCCTCCATGATTTGGGGAATGCTACTAGATTTACAGACATCCTGAGCCAGGTCCTGGCTGTCAGCTTGTATTTGGTTCATCCTGCATCACTAGGTTTGCAGCTTGATGTGAACTATAGCCCCAGTCAGTGGGTGGCGCTTTCATGAATGGAGAAGTGCCACACTAGGATCTGATTTCAAGCAGTAAATTCCTTCTTAGATGGATGCTAGTTATTGGAGTAGGGCGTACCCTAATCTGGTATGACCTCATCTTAATTTAAAGAATTACATTTACAAAGCCTCCATTTCCAAATAAGGCAACATTCACCAGTTTGGGATAGGCATGTATTTTGCAGTGCTGGAGAGGGCAGGGGGGACAGTACTCAACTGAGTGCACTAGGCTATGGGCCTAGTGGTAAGCTGTGCTCCTGATTGAGGCAAGGAAATGCATGGCTCACCTTCTGATTCACAGCTCTAGCTGAGGCCATTTGGCTCCCCCATTAAACTCTGTAATTTAAAAGTGGGGCTGGATTAAAGAATGTGAAGCAGTCACCCAACCTCACTTCAGTCAAAACACTGGAGTTCATAGTCCTTCTAATATTAGATCAGTAGCATAATCTCCCTGTATATATCATGGCAAATGATTTCTGCTCCTTAAACCCTAATACTTGCCTTGAACAAAGTGCTTAGGTCCAGAAAGATAAGCTTAGTTGTTTCAAGAGGTAACTTGGAAAATCACAGTTGGCAAAGGAAGTCCAGTAACACCTCATTTATCTAGCATCATCATACTCTTAGTTCCTATGATAAATGATCCCAAGTGGCTGAACCTCTTCTTTGGAATCTGCTTTGTACAATATTGCTGCCTCCTCCCTCACTGTCAGATGCCATTTCTGATGTCTGTCAGTCTCATTTCTAGTAGCTCTGGTCCTGTTTGCTGCTTCTATGTGCTACAGGATGAGGGACTTAGCAGCAGAGCTTGTTAGACATGTGAATGGAAAAGCCACAGACCATGTGCAAAATTTGCAGAGCTCTCTGGTGAAGGAAGTGCAGGAGATAGGACAATGACAGCTCTTTAGAGGCCTTTCTGAGGCTGATGACTTTCTGATTCTATTAGGTCACCAGCTAAATGACCTTGGAATAACTAAAGTATCTCTGCACTGTATAAACCCCAATCTTTGAAATCTGCAGAATTCAGACTTTAAGTTGGACCCAAGTACCCATTTGTGCCACTGGAGGCCTGGAAATGTCAGAGCCATGTGCCTGAGGCCAGCCCACAACTTGGGCTTTTCCAGAGGCTCCATCTCCCTGCCTTACTCAGTGCTTCCCCCCCAGATGCTTTCTGATCAGCGCACTGCGGTGGGGTCAGGGACTCTGGCAAGAGTGTCCAAAATCTTCCCACTGGTCTTGCTGAGTCTGTTTTTTTAACGGAAATATAGCTGATTTACAATTTTGTGTTTGTTTCCCAGTCTGTAAGTTGTCTTTCCATTTTGTTTATGGCTTCCTTTGCCGTGCAAAAGCTAATAAGTTTGGGTTCCATTTGTTTATTTTTGCTTTTATTTCAATAGCTTTTGGAGACTCACTTAAAGAAAACATTGGTACGATTTATGTCAGAGAATGTTTTGCATATGTTCTCTTCTAGGAGTTTTATGGTGTCATGTCTTATGTTTAACTCTTTGAGCCATTTTGAGTTTGTTTTTGTGTATGATGAGAGGGAGTATTCTAACTTCATTGATTTGTTGATTTTATTAAATTATTGATAATTATGTATTACTAATAATTATGCACTATTATTTATTTATACATGCAGTTGTCCAGCTTTCTCAATATCATTTGCTGAAGAGACTGTCTTTTTCCCATTGTATATTCTTGTCTCCTTTGTCAAAGATTATTTCTTCATAGGTGTGTGAGTTTATTTCTGGGTTCTCTATTCTGTTTCATTGATCTATATGTCTGCATGCCAATAGCATGCAGTTTTGATTACTGTAGCTTTGTAGTATTGCCTGAAGTCTGGGAGGGTTATGCCTCCAGGTTTGTTCTTTTTTTTTTTTTTAATTTTATTTTCTTTTTAAACTTTACAATATTGTATTGGTTCTGCCAAATATCAAAATGAATCCGCCACAGGTATACATGTGTTCCCCATCCTGAACCCTCCTCCCTCCTCCCTCCCCATTCCATCCCTCTGGGTCGTCCCAGTGCACCAGCCCCAAGCATCCAGTATCGTGCATTGAACCTGGACTGGCAACTCGTTTCATACATGTAAAATATCATGTATGAAACAGGTTTGTTCTTTTTACTCACGATTGCTGTGGCAGTTATGGGTCTTTTGTGGTTCCATATAAATTTTAGGATTATTTGTTTTAGTACTGTGAAAAATGTCATGGGTAATTTGACAGGGATTACATTAAAGCTATAGATTGCTTTGAGTAGCATGGCCATGCAAACAATATTCTTCCAATCCCAAAGCATGGGGTCTATTTCCATTCTTTGAATGATTTTCAGTTTCCTTTATCAATATTTTATAGTTCTCAGCATATATGTCTTTTCTTGGTGAGTCTTGTATTATATTCACCTGGGGTGCAGAAGCATTTTATTTGGTTTCTGGATTTCTTAAAAAGGGAATGTGCCCCTGAACAGTTGCTGAATTGGTGTGTTTGTGAGGGGAAGGAGGGTGGAGGGCTTCCTAGTCCATCATCTTACTGTTGTTAGTCTGCCTTTTAGCCTTCTGCTCATCCATTTATTCAGCATCAGAAAATACTTGTAGTTTCCCACACTTTTCAAACACAGTAGCATAAGAAACAAACATGTCTTCTGTTCCTGCTGGGGGATTGCTAATAAGCACTAGTTCTTAGCTCCATGGGATGCAGAGTGAGTCAGTTATACAGCTGCGGTGTTTATGACAGTAGACAGATGTGGCCAATTCTTCCTCACTCTGCCTCTGGTCCCCTTTATCCAACTTCTAAGTTTCTTGAGGCTGTAGGCAGCTCGCTCAAAGTGGTAGCTTACTCCTCAGTAGACCCAGGAAGAAAGAAGTCCCCAGGCTCAGCATCTAACAGTACTGGGAAGAGCTGGGAATAATGCTGTGTTCTCTACCCTTTGGGACTTCCCAGGTGGTGCTAGTGGTAAAGAACCCACCTGCCAATGCAGGAGATGTAAGAGACTTGGGTTCAATCCCTGAGTCAGGAAGATCCCCTGGAGAAGGAAATGGCAACCCACTCCAGTATTCTTGCCTGGAGAATCCCATGGACAAAGGAGACTGATAGGCTACAGTCCATGGGGGTCACAAAGAATCAGACATGACTGAAGCAACTTAACAACACACGCTATCCTTTGAAGAGCTTCTTAGAGATCTTTAGAAAAAGGAAGGGCTTATTATCTTCCCTCCTGCCTCGCCACATCTTCTCTTTGCCCATTCACCACCTCAGGGTCTGAACAAACAAATGGATAAGCCGCTACTGCTACAGAAGGGCAAACATGAGGGTTCTGATATTGGGACCATATTGCTGCTCAGAATTGGGCAATCCTTTTCACAGCACTTAGGATGTTTTCAAAGTCATTTCCTGACTGTTAAAAATATGATCCCCATTTTAGAGATGAAGAAACTAAGGCAGTGACTGAGGCAGAGAAGGAAGAGGATCCCTGTGTGAGTCAGCAGCTGAAGTAGGACCAGAGCCCTGGTTTTACGCCTCTTTGAACTCTTTCCATACCATGCAGGCCACATAAAAAATAGATGAAGTTTTAAATTTCAAGTCTATCTTAAGAAAAGGCCTAGGATTTTTAAAAAGGGTTATAGTTAGGACAATTAAAAAAAAGATTAAAAAAAAAGAAAGCAAGGAAAGAAGAGAGAGAGAGGAGGAAGAGAGAGAAGGCAATAGAGACTGGACAGGAAGAAGCAAAACTGTCTACGATCACAACCAATATGACTGCCTATTCACAACCAATAAATTGTCTATGTATAAAAATCTGATGGAATCTACAAAAAAGCTACTGAAACTAATATGTAAGTTTAGCAAAGTTATAGGATACAAGGTCAATATATAAAAATCAGTTTTATTCCTATTTATAACCAATGAACAATCTGAAATTAAAATTAAAAATTACTTTAAAAAATAGCACAAAAGACATGAAATACTTGGGACAAACCTGTGAAAACATGTGAGAGACTTCCACAGTAAAAAATATTACGTGTTATTTTTGTTGTTCAGTCATCCAGTCACGTCCGACTCTTTGTGACCCCATGGACTGCAGCACACCAGGCCTCCCTGTCCCTCACCATCCCCCGGAGTTTGCCTAAGTTCATGTTTATTGCATCGGTGATGCCATCTAGCTATCTCATCCTCTGATGACCTCTTCTCCTTCTACCCTCAATCTTTCCCAGCTTCAGGGACTTTTCCAATGAGTTATCTGTTTACATCAGATGACCTAAATACTGGAGTTTCAGCTTCAGCATCAGTCTTTCCAGCGAATATTCAGGATTGATCTCCCTTAAGATTGACTGGTTTGATCTCCTTGCAGTCCAAGAGACTTTCAGGAGTCTTCTCCAGCACCACAGTTCAAAGGTATCAATTCTTTGGTGCTCTGCCTTCTTTGAGGTCCAACTCTCACAACCATATATGACCACTGGGAAGACCATTTAATATGCTAAAACGTCAATTCTCTCCAAATTGAGTTATAGATTCAGTTCAATACCAGTAAAAATTCTAGGAAATGTTCTCTCCTAGATGGCTAGTTCTCTGCAGACGCATCCTCTGTAGACAGAGCCTCGATCTCTGCGGATATAACCATGTTCAGGACAGATACAACTTCATCTGAAGAGACCATCTCCTCTGGGGCTTCCTCGCCTTTACGTGGACAGCAAGGTCTGGTTCTGAGCAGACCCAGCCGTGTCTCCACCCAGAGCTTGTGCTTCATCCAGCTCTGCATTTTGCATCCAGTGCATGGCTGGTCCAGGACTGCTGGAGGACCTGCAGCCTGTGTCTACATGGAGAACGCATAGCTCCAAGCTGGATCGGCAGAGAGCAAGGCTTGCCAAATGGTTATCGGGGAACCCGGGCTCTTGCTGACAAGCATGGACTGTCTCTACTTGAATCAACACAGAACTAGCCAGTGCAAGGGAAAACTGGTTGCACTGAACTCAACCAGGGATCTTTGTGGACACTCAGCCTGCGTCCACACAGCTTGGCACTCCTTGAGGGACTGCAGTTTAAAAGTGAGGGAAGCAGAGATGCTGGCGGCACCTGGCAGACCCATACGTGCCCCTCTCCTGGATGCACAGCCTGGGTTGGCAAAGCAGAGGAGGTGCTGCCGGGGGGCACTGGCTGATTCCACTTGAACCAGGGCACCAGCTGGAGGCTCAGTCCAGGTCTACACTGAGCCCACTGGGCAAGAAGCTGAATGCCTGCTGGCTCAGTGAGGCCTCTCCCAGAGAGTGCAGGCTGCATCTTAGAGTAACAAGGGCAACCCGCAGGACCAGCCCACCTCTGTGCTCAGCACAGCTCTACGAAGAAACCCCACCTGGATCAGGGCTGCCTGGGCAGGTCCGCTGGCCAGACTTCCCCAGAGCTGAGCCCCAAGCACAGGCCAGCATGTACCTACACACAGTGCAGCTGGGCATCCTTGTCCTGGCCCCTCCCACCCCCAGGGGTAGGCAGCTGGCAGCAGCCTTCTTGGGCTGGATGCTGCCCTCCCAGTCAGTGTTTGCTTCTCTACCACTGCCTGCAGAACTCTCCCCTGGGACCTTTCATCGCATAACCCTCTCTCTTTTATTCTCTCTGAGCATCCCCAAGGCCACTATGCAGGTCTTCTCTCCTGGGTTCCAGAGGCTGGCACCCCCAGATTGGAACACAGTGCTCCACCACATACCAATGTACAGACTGACTTCCTCATGAAAATCTTTCTGCATGTCCCAATCTGAAAAAAAAAAAAAAAAAAAAACAATGTGGGGCTATCAACATTTGGACAGGGGTGGGGTGGCAATGAGTGTTCTCAGCAGAAGGGATTTCACGGAGAAAGGCCTGGGGGTAGGAAAGCATAGACTATTAGAGGAAACAGCAGGTCAGTCATATTTTCTGGCATGTGGTTGACTGTTGTCTCTTAGGCTCCCTTAGCACTCTACAGAGCTCTCCATCAGCGCTTGTCCAAGTCCCCATCACCATCTCCTGCCTGACCTTCAAAGGTTGAGCTCCTCCCAGGGCTGTACCGCCTGCTTTCCTTTTCCTCTCCTTCCTCACTACCCAGCAGTCTTGCAGTCACTTGCCACAGTAGTGCTGCTCAATAGAACTTTTTGTGACAGTAGCAATGAGCCATATCTGTGTTGTCCAACACAGTACCCTGAGTCACATGTGGCTACTAAGCTACTGGATCCATGGCTCATGTGAGTGAGGATCAGAATTTTAAATCATAATGAATAGCTTTTATTTTCTATTTTAAAGTTGTGGGGAAGTGAAGTGAAGTTGCTCAGTTGTGCCCGACTCTTTGCGACCCCAAGGAGAGTAGCCTGCACCAAGCTACTCCATCCATGGGATTTTCTAGGCAAGAGTACTGGAGTGGGTTGCCGTTGCCTTCTCCAGGGAATTTTCCTGACCCAGGGATTGAACCCAGGTCTCCCACATTGCAGGCAGACGTTTTACCATCTGAGCCACCAGGGAAGTGTGTGTATATGTATATGTGTGTGTGTATATATATATATATACACACACACATATATATAATTTGGCATTTTAGCCTCTGTTTGCATACATTTCAATATTAATTACATTCCCAGTGTTGTGCAACCATCACCACTATCTGTTCCAAAAGCTTTTCATCATCCCACACAGAAGGTCTGTGCTCAGCTTTTGACCATTAAAATTTGTTTACATGTCCATGTGGCTAGTAGCCACTATATTGGACAGGGCACATCTAAAAGTCAGTGACTTCCAAATAGACATCTCCTGCCTAGACCCCTCTGCCTGCAGCCCCCGTCTTGAATACCCAACTGTCTAATGGGCTCCTCCATCTGGGTGCCCTATTGGCACCTTGAACTTTACAAACTTTACAAAACTCCATCTTCACCTCCCAATACTGCTCCCTCTGCGTTCCCTTTCTTACAAAATGGCACCCCAGCACCCCAAGGTCTGAGTCAGAAAACTATGAGTCATCTCAAGGTCATCTCATATATCCCATTTACTTTGCTTCTATAGCCAGTTTCTTTCCAAGCTCCATAGTCTGCTTCCTCCAGTTGAATTCAGTTCAGTCGCTCAGTTGTGTCTGACTCTTTGTGACCCTATGAATCACAGCATGCCAGGCCTCCCTGTCCATCACCAACTCCCGGAGTTTACCCAAACTCATGTCCGTCGAGTCAGTGATGCCATCCAGCCATCGCATCCTCTGTTGTCCCCTTCTCCTCCTGCCCCCAATCCGTCCCAGCATCAGGGTCTTTTCCAATGAGTCAACTCTTTGCATTAGGGGGCCATAGTATTGGAGTTTCAGCTTCAGCATCAGTCCTTCCAATGAACACCCAGGACTGATCTCCTTCAGAATGGACTGGTTGGATCTCCTTGCAGTCCAAGGGACTCTCAAGAGTCTTCTCCAACACCACAGTTCAAAAGCATCAATTCTTCAGCACTCAGCTTTCTTCACAGTCCAACTCTCACATCCATACATGACCACTGGAAAAACCATAGCCTTGACTAGACGGACCTTTGTTGGCAAAGTAATGTCTCTGCTTTTGAATATGCTATCTAGGTCAGTCATAACTTTCCTTCCAAGGAGTAAGCGTCTTTTAATTTCATGGCTGCAATCACCATCTGCAGTGATTTGGGAGCCCAAAAAAATAAAGTTTGACACTGTTTCCACTGTTTCCCCATCTATTTCCCATGAAGTGATGGGACCAGATGCCATGATCTTCATTTTCTGAATGTTGAGCTTTAAGCCAACTTTTTCACTCTCCTCTTTCACTTTCATCAAGAGGATTTTTAGTTCCTCTTCACTTTCTGCCATAAGGGTGGTGTCATCTGCATATCTGAGGTTCTTGATATTTCTCCTGGCAATCTTGATTCCAGCTTGTGCTTCTTCCAGTCCAGCGTTTCTCATGATGTACTCTGCATATAAGTTAAATAAGCAGGGTGACAATATACAGCCTTGACGTACTCCTTTTCCTATTTGGAACCAGTCTGTTGTTCCATGTCCAGTTCTAACTGTTGCTTCCTGACCTGCATACAGGTTTCTCAAGAGGCAGGCCAGGTGGTCTGGTATTCCCATCTCTTTCAGAATTTTCCATAGTTTATTGTGATCCACACAGTCAAAGGCTCTGACATAGTCAATAAAGCAGAAATAGATATTTTTCTGGAACTCTCTTGTTTTTTCAATGATCCAGCGGATGTTGGCAATTTGATCTCTGGTTCCTCTGCCTTTTTTAAAACCAGCTTGAACATCTGGAAGTTCATGGTTCACGTATTGCTGAAGCCTGGCTTGGAGAATTTTGAGCATTACTTTACTAGAGTGTGAGATGAGTGCAATTGTGCACTAGTTTGAGCATTCTTTGGCATTGCTTAGAGTAGGTCATCTGAGCCCCACCTTCTCCCTCCCTATTGCCATTCTTCAGGGATGGCTCCCTCCTCCCATCCCTTCAACATCACACCACTGGCCGCCGCCTTTCTGAGCCCTGAGCCCGTGCTGCTGGAGGCTAGCCAAACCCCCAGCCCCTGCCCCTCAGGACAGAAGGGTCAGCAGAGCTGCCAGGTCACACTCTTCAGATGCTGTTTGGCCCCCACTCCATCCCAAGTGAGGGGGAGCCCAGAAGGATGCTGTCTGTGAGAACAAAGGCCTCGGCAAGCTTGGGAATATTGGAACAAGCCCTAGGAAGAAGCCATCCAGGCTTTTGGGACAGCTCCCCAGGCTAGTCAAGAGGTGTGGGAGCAGCCTTCCTACATGGGAACTCGAACCCTGGCTCTGCCTCTGAAGAGCTGCCTCCGTTTCTCCCATGAAGGATGGAGACAATTCTCTTCCCTCCTTCACTGTGCTATGAGGCTTGACAGAAGTGATGCAGGAGAAGCGTCTGCTGTGTCGTAGGGGATGGGTCAGCCTCCCTAGGGCACAGAGGTGATTGTCCCAGCCCAAAGTGGTGGGGAGTGCTGCATCAGCATCTTGTAGATTCTTCCAAGAAGCTACAGACTTATCAACAGGAGTTCAGAGAGGGGTAACTGCTCTCCAGAAAAAGTGGCCAAATGAGGTCAGATACAACTGCATTTGCAGAAATGCCTCAGCAAGCCCCAGGTGTTTTTTAGGGGATCAGCTTGGCTAAGGGGCAAGCCCTCCCAGCGAGGAGGTTTCTGTCTCTAGGCCTTTGTCACTCTCGATCCTGGGGAGTCAAAAAGGGAGAAGTGTGTCTGCTGACTGAGCTGTCTGCTGGGCCTTGGGTGAGCCCACACACTGCGTCTTGAGGGGTCACTTCCTTCTGCTGGAGCTTGGAGGTCATTAAGTCATTAAAAAGGAGGGAAGCTTTTACTTGGGAAGAAATAAAGAAGCTGACTTTGAGAAAGTGAGTCATCAGCACGAAATGTCTAGCTGAACCTTCTGGTAGCAAAGACAGCTTTTTTTTTTTTTTTTCCTGTAGGTTCATTCTGCAAGCAGGCAGCATGGGGAGCACTGCCTCTCCCTCCTTTAGTGAAAAGGCAGACCCACACCCCAGGACCACCCTCCCCTTCAGTGATGTCTGGGCAGGTAGATACACAAGAGGCCTCCTTACTGGAGAAGGGCAGGCAGGCCAGGCACAAGGAACTCTGTACTGAAGGCCTCCCTGGGCTAAGGTGGGCAGGCCTGGGAAGCCAAGCCTTTGGTTCAGGCTCCTGATTCACTCCGAACCCAGAGGCCACATGCTAGGACTCTCCACTAGAGAAAGCCTGAGACCTGGCCAGGTATTTCTGGAAACAGAATTGTGTGGCCTCATTTGGTCACCTTCCTGGACAGCATCAGGAGGCAGAGGAGAGATAACTAATGACCAAGCCCTAAAGATGGGCTCCCAGATGGGCCTGGCTGTGGGTCAGTGAACATTACTTGGGCTCCCTTAGTTTATGGCTGAGGAAACTAAAGCTTGAGGACAGAGGCAACTTTCTGACAGTCTGTACCTCACAGCACCCGCTGCAAGTGTCGCCCTAAAGGGGTGTCCTTTCCTCGAGGGCTGAAGAGGCCTGTCCTCCCAGTCAGTATCTAATTCCCACAGGAAAACCTAATCTCAACATAACTTCACACACGCTGCACGTCTGAGCCTCTGCACCCTCCAGGTGTGGCGATCCTGTGCCTGGCTGGGGATGGGACACACACACTTAAGCCGAATGCCTAATCCTGCAGAGAATGCTTGGTCTTTCCAATCACCTGCCCATTCCTCCTTTGGGGGTTATGAGGCCCACAGAGCTCCCCTGTGACTTTCCACAGAAATCCTCACTGTCATAAAAATAGACTGCTCAAGCATTTGGATGCAGAGTTTTCACTCTCTTTCTAAATTGAGGAAATCCTTCTAATATAGTGTTAGCTTCATGGTTGTGAAAACCGAATGCAAGGGAGGGGGCAGAGCAAGGGACAGGAGGCCTGGGTCCTTAGTCAATGGTGACTGCAAGGCCAGGGCCATGAGGCCTTGGCCTGGCATCTGGGATGCTATTCACCTGACCAGTCAAAAAATACTTACAGGTAGAACCCTCCCACACAGCTGGTGGGAATGTAAGTTGGTACGGCCACTATGGAAAACAGTATGGAGCTTCCTCAAAAAATGAAAAATACTGTTGCTATATGATCCAGCAATCCACTTCTAGGTATATATTCACAAAATTCCAATTCAAAAAGATACATGCACCCCAGTGTTTACAACAGCACTATTCACAATAGCCAAGACATTGAAGCAAACTAAATGTCCATCGACAGAGGAATGGATAAAGAAAACATGGAATACACAATGGAATACTACTCATCCATAGAAAAAAATGAATAGCACCACTTGCAGCAACATGAATGGACCTAGAGATTATCATACTAAGTGAGGTAAGTCAGAAAGAAAAAGACAAATACCATATGTTATCACTTATGCGTGGAATCTAAATATGACAGAATCTAAATATGACAAATGAACCTATCTATGAAATAGAAACAGACTCACAGACATAGAGAACAGAATTGTGGCTGCCAAAGGGTGGAGTAGGGGGAGGAATGTAGTTGGAGTTTGGGGTTAGCAGATACAAACTATTATATAGACAATGGATAACCAACGAGGTACTACTGTATAGCACAGGGAACTATATTCAATATACTGAAATAAACCACAATGGGAAAGGATATTAAAAAAAAAGAATGTCCATATGTGTGTATAACTGAATCACTTTGCTATACACCAGAAATTCACACAACATTGTAAATCAGCTATACTTCAATAAAAAATGATACTCCCAGGTAAGGGCATGCCCTTTGGAAACATGGCTCTAACCGTAAACCATCAAAAGTTTAGAAACCATCAAACCCAAACATTCCCTCAACCCCTGTTTTACAAACATAACCTGCTGAGGCTGAGAGAATCAGGTCAGTTCAACACACATTTTCTGACTCTCTTCAGAGACTGACAGTCCCAACTAAGTGCTCCTTTTCCAAAAGAAACATGAAGGCATCACTATACCACCCCCTTACACTTTCCTGACAAGTCAAGTAATAACATTTACCTGGAACTTTCTTCAAGCAGACCTGGTGTGAGCATCCCAAGCCTATGGGACTTGCTTCAGGGTCAAGTTGCTGTATTTGACCCCCCCTTCCCAATAATCATATCCATGAAGCTGATGGGAGTTACATCTCCAGACCATTTGCTCATTTCAAAGGCCATCCAAGGCTTCAGTTCAGTTCAGTTCAGTTCAGTCGCTCAGTCATGTCCAACTCTTTGCGACCCCATGAATTGCAGCATGCCAGGCCTCCCTGTCCATCACCAATTCCCGGAGTTCACTCAGACTCACGTCCATCGAGTCAGTGATGCCATCCAGCCATCTCATCCTCTGTCGTCCCCTTCTCCTCCTGCCCTCAGTCCCTCCCAGCATCAGAGTCTTTTCCAATGAGTCAACTCTTCACATGAGGTGGCCAAAGTACACTTGGGCAAAGCAGAACTTTTGAAACGTTAAGGCTGAGAGTGCCACAGACAAAAGCCATGGCTAACATCAGGTTCCTGGTGGGGGTTTCCCTGGTGGCTCAGATGGTAAAGAATCTGCCTGCAGTGTAGGAGACCCAAGTTTGATCCGTGGATTGGGAAGATCCTCTGGAGAAGGGAATGGCTACCCACTCCAGTATTCTTGCCTGAAGAATCCCATGGACAGAGGAGCCTAGTGGGCTACAGTCCATGGGGTCACAAAGAGTCAGACACAATTGAGTGACTATCACTTTTACTTTAGCTTTCAACATTAGGTTTGCTGCAAATTGGGCAAATTGTACTGGGCAGGCAGAGGCCAGACTGTACCCCTTAGGCCAGCAGGCCGGCAAGAATAAGAAAACAGCAGTGACTCTGCTTGCTCTCACTTTGAGGCACGCCAAGCCATATTGTGGGGTCTGATACCTCTCTTGTTGCAAAGTGTTGGAGAAGATGACTCTCGAGCTAGGGTTAGCAATTCCTCTTCCTTCATTGTCAATTCTATTGCAACCAGTGGATTCTAATCATATGTGTACATCTCAAAAAGGAAGGGGACATGGAGGAGAGAGGAAGCAGGAGAAAGAAGCTCATCATTCCACTGGATGCCAGTGCTTACAATCTGCCCGCCCTGGGCCCCTGCAGGCCTTTTCTGGATGGGCCACCTCCATATTTGCCTCACTGCTTCAGCTCAGAAAATGTGTGTGTACTCAGCACGGTGGGGACTGGTGGGGACAGGCACCAAAGCTAGCTTGAGGCAGCCAAAGGCCTTTCACATGAAGGCAGAGGGCGTTGATTGCATCTGAATGATTTTAGGGGTCCCTCACTGGCTGATAGAAGCTGCAGCCATGGAAGCCTGTTTCTAATCACACATCTCACAGAGGAGAGAATGTCTCATCATAGGGGAGGGTCCAAACAAAGACTAAACCACTGTGTGCCAGGGAATGCCTCCCAGAGGTAGGAGGCCAAAGCCAAGTGCTATGGGGCCACCCTTTCTGGGAAGCTGGGACTGCTCAGATCCTGGCTGATTGTCATTTGGGGGCTCTGCAGCCCCCTGCAATGAGGCGGGGTCTCCAAGGGTTTCTGCAAGTCATCTTGTTCCAGGGCTGTCTGTGGGCTTGGTGGCCCTACCCGATCCATTCCAGAGAAAGGGTTGCTGCTAAGTCACTTCAGTCGTTTCCGACTCTGTGCGACCCCATAGACGGCAGCCCACCAGGCTTCCCTGTCACTGGGATTCTTCAGGCAAAAGTAGCAGGCCCTATCCCAGGCCCCTGGGGAAGACAGTCTAGGCTGACCTTATGATGTGTAATAGGAACCAGAACAGGCTCCGAAGGGCTCTGCAAGCCTGAGGCAGCCTTGGGATTCCTAGCAACAGTGGAAGCCTTGCAGTTGTCAGATTGGTCTGGAGCCTCTGCCCACTTGGGATGTGCTGATGACAACATGGATTCACCTAGAGATTATCACACTAAATAATGTAAGCCTGAGACTTCCCTGGTAGTATCAGTGGTTAAGAATCCACCCTTCCACTGCAGTGGGCACAGGTTTGATCCCTGGTTGGAGAACTAAGATATCACATGCATGTGGCACTATCAAAAAAATTTTTTTTTAAAATGTTCTCTAAGTAAAGTAAGTCTGCCATGGTGCAATTCCACTTTCTTGCTTGCTTTCTCACTTTCTTTTCAGTTAACACATTTTAAAATCAGTATTCTCTTCACAAAGAACATATGCCATTAGCAGCCACAAGATAAATTCCTTCTTTCTTCCTCTCTTGTCAGCTTGTGCCATCAAGGATTCCAAAAGGCCTCAGCAGAGAGCCTTGGCCAGTCATGAGATGCCTTGTTTCTCTGACATCCTTCTTCTTGACTTTGAGCTCTTGTATAGCTCAGGTAGGTTGAATAATGACCTCCTAAAGATGCCCCCATCCTAATCCCTAGAACCTCTGAATAGGTTACCTTATATGTGATTAAGTTAAGGATCATAAAAGATGGAGAATGACCCAGGATTATCTGAGTGGGCTCAATGTTAACACAAGGGTCCTTAAAATGTGAAAGTGTCAGAGAAGGAGATGTAATGATGGATGCAGAGATCAGAATGATGCCTTGCCTGGCTTTGAAGATGGAAGAAGGCCCCACAAGTCAATGAATGCTGTGGCTTCTGAAAACTGGAAAGGGCCACTGGCAGGAATACACTCTTGCCCACACCTTGATTTTTGCCCAGTGCAACTAATTTTGGACTTCTGACCTCTGAGACTATAAGATAATAAAGGTGTTTTTATGCCACTAAATGTGAGGCAATTTGCTACAGTGACAATAGGAAATGGATACGGTGGCTAATGGTGTTTAAACATCAACGAACAGCTGTCACTGGTAGAAGAAATGTGCTAGAGTGGACAGGGTAGGCAAGCAACCCTGGGTTCAAATCCCAATTCCTCTGCTTCCTGAAACTGGGACCTTGGGTAAAGTCACTTCACTCCTCTGGGCCTCAGCTTCCTCATCTGTAAAATGGCAAAATAAAATCACAATTTTCAGATACATAGTTTAGTTAATAAATTGTATTGCACCAACATTGATTACCTGATTTTGATAACTGTACCAAAGTAACATAAGATGTTACCATTAGGGCAGCTGAGCAAAGTGATGTGAATTCTCTGTACTGCTTTTAACAGCTTCTCTAAAATAATGTCCAATTTGACTATATTTATTTATGTCAATTAAAATATTATTTTCAAAACTTTAAAATCACAGTCCTTAGGGATGTTGTCAGGGCTGTAGTTAAGTTCTTTGTATTAATAGAAAGAATAACAGTCCCAGCTGTGACTAGTGCCTACCATTGCTATTAGATGACAGGCTGCCTTCAGAAACATTACAGAGAACACACTTTCTTCCTTGGTGAACTCATCAAGAATACCAAATAAGCAAGGAAGAAGGGATATGCTACTGGATGATATCCTTGCCAGGTCTGGGTTGGAATTGAACCAGTTGGTATCAAACACAGCCCAGGTGAAGAGTGATGGGTACTCATGGGGGATCTTGTTCTGGGGGAGCCTTGCTGGCAGCTATCCAATTGAGCTGGCCTGTGGTAAGGACAGTCATCACCCCTGTGGGGCAGTGTAGCCCTGGCTCCCAGCCGCTCAGTCCTTGCAGGGTACATCTGGGCTGGAGATAATCCCAAAGGTTTCTTTGAATGTTCATAGTCAGCAGACTCTTACTGGCCTTTTCTTTCTTAACATAAGCAGTTTATCATGCAGCTACCAGGACCTGGAAGAATGTTTGCTCTTTAACCAAGATTCTTTGCTTTTAAAAGTCCTATTGTGACCTCCCAGAATATTGGAAATAAAAGCAA
The DNA here is from genome assembly GCF_029407905.1 of Bubalus kerabau. Lineage (NCBI taxonomy): Eukaryota > Metazoa > Chordata > Mammalia > Artiodactyla > Bovidae > Bubalus > Bubalus kerabau. Next base: position 43,461,526 of record NC_073647.1, on the reverse strand, counting down.
AAATAAACAAATGGGACCTAATTAACCTTAAAAGCTTCTGCACATCAAAGGAAACTATTAGCAAGGTGAAAAGACAGCCTTCAGAAGGGGAGAAGATAATAGCAAATGAAGCAACTGACAAACAACTAATCTCGAGAATATACAAGCAACTCCTACAGCTCAACTCCAGAAAAATAAATGACCCAATCAAAAAATGGGCCAAAGAACTAAATAGACATTTCTCCAAAGAAGACATACAGATGGCTAACAAACACATGAAAAGATGCTCAACATCACTCATTATCAGAGAAATGCAAATCAAAACCACTATGAGGTACCATTTCACACCAGTCAGAATGGCTGCGATCCAAAAGTCTACAAGTAATAAATGCTGGAGAGGGTGTGGAGAAAAGGGAACCCTCTTACACTGTTGGTGGGAATGCAAACTAATACAGTCACTATGGAGAACAGTGTGGAGATTCCTTAAAAAACTGGAAATAGGACTGCCTTATGATCCAGCAATCCCACTGCTGGGCATACACACTGAGGAAACCAGAATTGAAAGAGACACATGTACCCCAATGTTCTTCGAAGCACTGTTTATAATAGCCAGGACATGGAAGCAACCTAGATGTCCATCAGCAGATGAATGGATAAGAAAGCAGTGGTACATGTACACAATGGAGTATTACTCAGCCATTAAAAAGAATACATTTGAATCAGTTCTAATGAGGTGGATGAAACTGGAGCCTATTATACAGAGTGAAGTAAGCCAGAAAGAAAAACACCAATACAGTATACTAACGCATATATATGGAATTTAGAAAGATGGTAACAATAACCCTGTGTACGAGACAGCAAAAGAGACACTGATGTATAGAACATTCTTTTGGACTCTGTGGGAGAGGGAGAGGGTGGGAAGATTTGGGAGAATGGCATTGAAACATGTAAAATATCATGTATGAAACTAGTTGCCAGTCCAGGTTTGATGCACCATACTGGATGCTTGGGGTTGGTGCACTGGGACGACCCAGAGGGATGGAATGGGGAGGGAGGAGGGAGGAGGGTTCAGGATGGGGAACACATGTATACCTGTGGCGGATTCATTTTGATATTTGGCAAAACTAATACAATTATGTAAAGTTTAAAAATAAAAAAAATAATAAAAAAAAAGTCCTATTGTGGGTTCAGGGCCCTTAAACTAGGAACAGACTGCCTCAGTCTAGACTTGTGCCTCCCCAATCTAGAGAGAACTCTGTGGACCAGAAGGTGTTCAGAAGCCTGAGTCTTGTTGGCCAGGCACTGGGAGAGCAGGGGTTAGAAAGCACAGTCCTCCCCATCCCCTTCATTCAAGATGGCATTTCTACCATCCTAGAGATGACACAGACTGAGACAGGAGTGCCCAGAGGAGGGCTGGGGCCCAGGACCCCATGGGGCTGACGAGGCCTTGCCTGAGCTGGTCCTGCACTGTCATCTCACCAGGCCTCGGTTCTGGGCCCTCTAAAGTTCCTGTTCTCCACCTTCGCAGGCACATCTTGGCCTCACTCACCCGTGCCCCACCCTTCCAAACACAGGCCCATGTGGTCTTCTCTCCCAGGAACCCTCCAACTCACTTGCCTCAGGCTGAGTAAGCAGCCCTGCCCCACCCTGGCCCTCAGTGCGCTGGATGAAGATTACTTGAAGACCTGCCCCCACAGGTGGTGGGTTCCTGGAGGACAGACCCCAGGCCTCTGCCCCCAGCTCCTGGCACAGACAAGGGGACATGAAATGATGGATGAGATGAGGGAGCCGGCGAGTGGGGGTAGGGGCTGCGGGAGGGTGGAGTCCTGGCCACTGCAGCAGTCCAATTCAGAAGTACTCTCCAGGGCCACCTTCCATTTGTTGAATTCATAGGCTACGATTCAGGAGTGAAATAAGACAGATTTCTATGTATGGCGTGACTCATGCAGGGGCTTTTTTACTGTTGATGACAAAAATAGCCCGAATTCGTGGAGGCCCCCTAGGGAGGGTTGACATCATGCTAGCCTCTGTGAAATCAGCTGCTTTGCATTGGGGGCGGGGGGAGGTGAGTTACATTGTTATCTATGCAGAGGAAAGTGTCCTTGGTGAAAGGCCAGCCTGCATCTTCCCACCTGCCCAGGTCCCAGAGGCTGCAGGCCCCACTGGCAAGGAACAAGCACCAGGTCCCCTGCCAGCTGCCCCAGCCCAGGGGCTTGTGAGGGCAGTAGAGGGGCCTTTGCTTCCCAGGCACTGAGCCGTGGCCCCCCTGGACCCATTGTGCGCAGTTGCTCAGTCATGTCTGACTCTTTGAGACTCCAGAGACTGTAGCCCACCAGACTCCTCTGTCCATGGGATTTCCCAGGTGATACTGGAGTGGGTTGCCATTTCCTTCTCCAGGGGATCTTCACGGGCCCTCCCATCTATCTCATCTCGGGACAGAGGGACGATGCTTTCCTTGAGGACTTCTGAGCAGCTTGATGTTCAAGCATCTTCACAAATACATCTCTGAGCCCGCCTGCTGCACAGACAGGCAGGCCAGGACCATCTCAGAGAGTATCGCCAAACGATGCTCCAGCTGCACAGCAAAATCATAGGCACACAGTGAGGCCTCTGTGTTAAAAGACTTGGTTGTGATAGGGGAATGTGAGGCTGCTCTGCTTTTCTTCCTCTACAAGGGGCTTAAAATGCACCTGCTCTGCCACTTCCCTAGACCTGGCTGGTTTCACCTCCTCCCAGATAAATCAATCCCGGGCAGTCATCCCCCACGAGGTGAACGGGAGGCAGCAGATGAATCTTTGAGGGAGATGCAGGAAAGTGAGCCCACTGCCCTAGGACTGCCAACAGCCAGCACTGAGTGGGATCAGGGAGGTAGTCCCTGAGCTGAAGCCCTGGTCTCCATATGGCAGGTTTCAGGTGCCCCAGGGACAATCCTGCTGCTGAATAATGCTATCCTGCCTTTCAGTGTGTTTGTCCTGCTCACCTCCCAACTTTCTGGGTTTCATTTCTGGGCTTCATCTCCAAGGATGAGGCAGGAGAGAAGCCTCAGGAGAAAATCCCTGTGGCACGACACCTCCCTAACCAGGCCGTTGGATGGGAGGTTACATGAGAGCCGAGAGCCTGGACCCAGAGCAGCAGAGCCTGACTTGCAGACTCAGCCCCTGTGCCAACAGGTGGGTGACCCCAGGGCAATCGTAATGAGTTTTCCAGCCTCACCTTCCCTACTGTCAAATGGAGATGGAGCTCCTGGTTAGACCACCCTGTGGCCGCCCCCAGAAGACCTGTCACCCTGGGCCTTCCTCGTTTCTTGTTGACTGACTTTCTGGCCCCAGCAGACCTGGAAGTGCCCTCAGAGACTGGCTACTCTGTCAGTTCCATTTTACAGAGAAGGAAACTGAGGTCCAGAGGACAGGATTGGCCTGAGGTGCCCCTAGGCAGGAACTGACTTCCTCTCATCTCTCTTTTTTTAAAATGAAACTTTTAATTTTCATTCAATAGTAGATTCACATGCTGTTGTAAGAAATAACACAGAGAGATGGCGTGTACCCTTGACCCCCAGGGAGACTAATCTCATTTTTGAAAGTGAGTCTGGAGGTGGGGTATGTATGTGTGCTAGTACAGGGGAAATGGGAACCAGCAGGTCTCATATGCTTAATCCAGAGCTGAAATTGCAGCTTTTTGGAGCATCCAAGGCTATGGAGAAAGGGAATTCTGAGTAGCCCATGTTGCCTTTTGACCCATTTCATTCCTCCTGGGCCTTCTCCTAAGCCACCCCTGCTCCTGTGCCCACCGCCTGGCATTTGAAGAACAGGAGGCCGCTAAATCGCTCAGCATCATCCTGCATCAGAGACTACCCCAGAACCCCCAAGCAGGCAGCTGTTTGCCCTGGCAACCAGAGGGGTCCACCCGGCTGAAACATGGGCATCAGGTATCACTAGCTTTTCATGGGAAACTGGCTTCTGTCCAAGTCCCCACAGACACCTGCGATTTCCACTGCCTGTCATTTATCAGGAAGACCAGCTCTTGACCATGTCAGCATCCATGGTCTACAATATTTTTGGCTACAAAAACAAGCAAACAACAACAATAGCAACAACTAATCTGTGGTCCTCTTTCTTAGGGTAGCCAGAGCCCCTTTGATAACCTCTGGAGGATTGACACGATTTCAGTTAGCTTTTCAGAATCATGGGCAGTCATTTCCACCCGACTTTTTATCACTACCATCAGGAGAAAGCTCCCCAAAGGGCTTCTAATGAGTCCCACTTGGTTGCTGTAAATGAGCCTCACAGGTGGTGCCTGAGTACAGAGGAACCTGGGCAGAAAAGGGTGCATGGGCATGGGTATCTAGGGAGGGAGCCCTCTCAGCCTCCAAGGGCCTGGATGGCACTGTCCAGGGGAGCATTCTGCGATAATGGAAATGTTCTAGATCTGAGCTATCCCCCCAGTTAGGCACTAGCCACTTGTGCCTCTGTAGCACTCGGCGTGAGGCTGGTGCAACTGAGGAACTGGATTTTTAATTCTATTTAAAGTCAAACTGGAAGGACTGATGCTGAAGCTGAAACTCCAATACTTTCGCCACCTCATGTGAAGAGTTGACTCATTGGAAAAGACCCTGATGCTGGGAGGGATTGCGAGCAGGAGGAGAAGGGGACAACAGAGGATGAGATGGCTGGATGACATCACCGACTCGATGGGCATGAGTTTGAGTGAACTCCGGGAATTGCTGATGGACAGGGAGGCCTGGTGTGCTGCGATTCATGGGGTTGCAAAGAGTCGGACTGAGTGACTGACCTGAACTGAAAGTCAAATTGGGCACACTATCCATAGCCGGCTACTATCATGTGAGAGAGCAGATGTCCAATCTCCACAGACCCAAACAGAGCTCTGGAACTTTCCCAGCCCTGCCGCAGCCTGTGCCTCCCCAGCCCCGACAATGGGCGCTTCCTTTCTGTACACTTTGCTTTTTCTTGCTGAGGATTTGGTCACGCCCTAAACACAGCTCCCTTCACATAAGCTGAGCAAAAGGCATAGCTCCAGCCTGGCCAAGCAAGAATGCTGGCATCCAAGGACTTTGACCCAGTGCAGTAGGGGAGAAGGGAGAAAAGAAGGGGAAACAGTGATCCCAGGGGGAGGGTGGGAGGTGGGCCTAGCACCTCAAAGTGGTGCAAAGTGGAAAGAAGAGAGGATGGGGGGTCAGATGGGTCTGAATACGAATCTCAGCATGGCCCTGTGTTAGCTGCGGGTGTGCAGCTAAGCTTTCTGGGCCTCAGTTTGCTCAGAAAATAAGGTGCTGGGAAAAATTGAAGGTAGGAGGATAAGGGGATGACAGAGGATGAGATGGTTGGATGGCATCACCGACTCAATGGACATGAGTTTGAGCAAGCTCTGGGAGTTGGCGAGGGACAGGGAAGCCTGGCGTGCTGCAGTCCATGGGGTCACAAAGAGTCGGACACGACTGAGTGACTGAACTGAACTGAACTGTCTTCATGTGTTAGGGCTGACACGGGGAACTGGTCAGATAAAAAGTTACATATAAAGCACCTAGTTTACACCTGGATCAATGAAGGCCTCACTACAAAGCAGAGCTTCTGAGCATAAGAGAAGCATAGGCTGAATCAGACCTCGGAAGAGAAGCACAGATTGGCCACGGCGGTTCAGAGATGTGACTAAGGAGTCTCAAGTAGGCAGGGGAGCAGGTAACCTCAAGAGAGGGCAGGCCGGGCACGCAGGCTGAACACAGATCACAGAGGGCCTTGGAAGGTGCATCTGGACTCCAGCCTCTGGGGTGCAGGGGCCATGGAACCGTCTGAGTGAGGGAGTAATACAGGGTGAGCTGGGCTGAACAATACAGACAGCAGAAAATCAGGAACAGGTTTGAGTGGGTCATTCTATGGGGCCGATGGAGGAGACGCCCTGGGAGTTGAGAGCCCTGCGAAACTCCCAGGGGAGAAGAGCCAAGCAGAGCCCGCCTTGGTGGCTGCCTGGACACCTCAGGAGGACACTGTCACAGCCGAGCCACTGTTGGCAGAAGAGTGACCCTGGGGAGCCCCTAGGTCACTGCTGACTGCAACTTCTGCTTACTGAAGGAAGGGCCTGAGTTCTCACTAGGACTGCAGGGTTCCTCTTGTGACATTTAGGGCCAAGCTCACACCAAGGTGGACCAAGGGCATCTGGTTCCTGTATCTGAGCTGGGCTGCTGCTCCAGGGGTAAACTGAATACACTCTGTAGCCCTGGCTCCTGTGTACATTCCAGAGAATTTGCCTCGGGAGGAGATAACTCTAGGGTCATGCTCCTTGGAGGCCCGGGTACAGGCAGGGTCAGAGGTGGGGTCTCAGGAGACCAGGCCCTGCAGGGAGACTTGAGGGCCCAACAGCACGAACCGAGTGTCTTGGTAGTCAGGGAAGCAGGGGCAAGGAGCAAGCTCAAGAACTGGGTCCTAGGCTAGGTGTCTGCCTCCCTCTCCTGCCCTGTCTCCCATCTGAGGCTCTCTGCCATTGCTCAGCACCCAAACCTCTGCCTCCCAGGTGCTGACTTCCTGAGCAGCAGGTTGCTGGTCAGCCCCAGGGCCTCGTGACTGGGAGCCCCATCTGGCCACCTGTCAGTCCGGTTGAAAGAGACAGGGGAGAGGGTTTGAGAGCCTGGGCGCGTGTACAGAGAGCAGCCTGTAGGTGGAGCTGAAGAGGCCTCAGCGTAAGTGATGGGGAGGCTGGGGGGTTTGGGAGCCTGGCAGGGCTTGAGGCTCTAGAAAATACTGAGGATGAACCCCAAAGGCCTTTAACCTCATTCCGTTTCCTAAAAAGGCCATTTTTTTTTTTTTAAACGAGCACTCTTCACAGGCACTCCCATTGAGAAGTTGACAGGCCCTTGTGGGGAATGAAGTGCCATCTCCTTTACGCTCCTGCCTGGGGGGAGGTCATTCATGGGCAGCACTGCACCACCACCCCCCACCCCCAGCAAGCCCACAGGAGCTGGTATCCACAAGAGGCTTGGCACAACCCTGAGATGGCATGAGCTCTTATTCTCTGGTAGCAACCCATGCTTTTATGGGCTGAGAGAGCCAAGACTTTGATAGGTCGCTGGGGAATGGGCCTCACACACATCTAGAATGTTCTGGTTGGTGCCAAGCTATTTTTTGATTTTTGTCTCATGATCGAATCATGCAGCCAAAAATACACACAGTGTTCCAACTTCTAACATGACTATCACTTTACCCTGGTAACAAATATGATCATTTAAGAAGTAGGATAAGGAACACATTTGTGTATCTGTTTTTTGCATATGAAGATGAAAGCTTGTCAGAGATGCTAAGGGGCCTTAAGGCCAAACTCTGCCCTTCTGTGATGGGCAAGCTGAGTCCCAGAACACATGAATACAGGCAGCATCCCTTGAATTTGGGTTGTACCTCAAGATTTAGAAAACTTTTCACCATCTCTTGAATTTTCACTTCACCATGAGAGGCAGGAGTGGATAAGAGCTAGTAATTGGGAGCCAGACCCCTGGAGCTGGAAACTTACTCATCGTGTGAGCTGCGGAAAGTCTCTTAATCTCTGAGCCTCTTGGGGATGATAATAGAACCTTTTTCCTTAGGTTTGTTGTCAGGGTTCAAGGAAATAATACATATACCGTATTTAGAACAGTGTCCGCCTCACACTATGGACTACAAAAGCATTAGCTATTTCTTTAAAAAATCTTATCTGGATCCACAAAAGCCTCTTGAAGTGGGAAGAGCAAGATTATTATTCCATTTGACAGATCATAAAATTGAGGTTTGGGCAATACAGCGATTTGCTTGATTTTATATAGCTAGTCAATGATCAAGTCAGGAATCAAACCTAAACCTTTAGATTCGATTCCTGGGGCCCTTTCCATCAGACTGGCCATGTCCTGTGACGACTCTCCAGCCTGCTCATCCACCTAACTTATAAGTCAAAGAAACACCTTTTTTCCACTGATATTGCAGTAAGAAAAACACTATTATTTTTAATATTTCTGTGAAGATCTGAGGTGGCTTACAATGAAGACACAGATTAAAGAGGGCAGTGGGACTAAGCCATTAAGAAAGCAGTCAGAAACATTCAGAGAAAGGTGTAGTTTCACTGAGCCCTGAGTTCGAGGTCATTGAGATCAAAATACGCTTGGCTCTTAGCTTCCTGGCATCTGGAACACAGGGACCATGGGGCCAGATTCTGACCAGTATTGTCAATATGAAATTTTCTGGATTCAGAACTGACCAGGGATGGCAGGGGTTTAGAAGGCGGTATTGCATCACTGCTAAGCCTGCCCCAAGGTGGGGCCATACAAAGAAAAGGAAGGCCCATGCATGCCCAAAGGCTCCACATCAGAGATGCCATGGGCATGAAGATCCAGGCCTGCCCTGGGTCCACCCATACTGCAGACCTCTGAAGCAGCTTGGTTCCACTTGCTGTCTCCAGCAGGAACACTTTTAGTGCAGGCCTGTGACAGGCCAGTTCCAGCAGGGCTGCAGAGGTCAAGGAGCTGAAAAGCCCTGCTTCACGAGCCGGCCAGGCAGTAGCAGCACAGAGAAGGAGGCTGCTGGCCCTGCAGGGGAAACAATGAACTTAGTTCCAAGAGTGTTGGAAGCCCCGTCCTGTTGTAGGCAGGCAGGCGTGCCAGGCTATAAGCCTCGACAGTTCTCTGCTCTTCACCTGCCTCAGCCACCTGGACCCTGGATGGAGCCCAGGCTTCCTTCCACCTGTGTCAGGGCTGGGTCACAGTGGATGAGGAAACACCAAAGCATTGGGAGAGTAGACAGGCTACAATGGCTTGGAACTCAGGTATCTTTAAAGACAGTGCTTCATCAAAAAATACATGTACACTGTTTGGGGTTGAATGGTATTCCCCCAAAATTCATATAATGGAGTCCTGACCCCCAGGACCTCAGAATGAAACCATCTTTGGAAATAGGGTCACACAGATGTAACGAGTGAACTTGAGACATCATACTGGAGCAGGGTGGTCTCTCATCCACCATGACTGGTGTCCTTACAAAAAGGGGAAATGTGGACACACACACACACACACAGAACCATATGAGAAGATGAAGACAGATGGGGTGATGCTTCTACAAGCCAAAAAACACACAAGGTGGCCAGTAAACCACCGGAAGCTGGGAGAGAGGCCTGGGACACGTTCTCCCTCTCAGCCTTCAAAGGAACCAACCCTGCCCACACCTTGAACTCAGACTTTGAGCTTCCAGAATCAGGAGAGAATAAATTTCTGTGGTTTAAACTTCCCAGTTCATATTACAGCAGCCCTAGTAAACTAATACATATATGCACACACACACACACACACACACACCACCTCTGCCATATATGAAAACCATCACAATATTGCAAAGCAAATATTCTCAAATTAAAAATAAATTAAACAACAACAACAAATCCCCTTTAGGTGACATAGACAGCAAATAATCTGCCTGCAGTGCAAGAGACCCAGGTTCAATCTCTGGTCAGTAAGATCCTCTGGAGGAGGGCACAGCAACCCACTCCAGAATTCTTGCCTGGAGAATCCCAAGGCCAGAGGAGTCTGGCAGGCTACAGTCCATGGGGTCACAAACAGTCGGACATGACTGAGCGACCAACACTTTCACTTTCGCCTTCACCAGGCCTGAAACACAGACAGACACATTTCCCAGAGAAGCAGGGCCCAGCCAGCCCTGTGTGTGCAAAACATTAGTGGGTTTAAATCAGCTTCCTATTTCTATCTGACGTGGATGCAGATGCATAATGAAAACACACCACCTTTCCACACTGCTCTCTAGACGCATGGGCACCTCTGTATTCACATCGCTTAAGCCCCTATCAAACCTGAGCAGGTGCAGACGGTGAAAGGTGGGTGCTGCGTGCCTGTGGAATGAGCGGCAACCTAGCTTGGGGCTTGGTGGATGCCCTCATGGAGCCCTGCCCTTCTCTAGATGAGGACATCGGGCTGAGAGATGGTGGGGAAGCTGGAAGCTGCAGGTCTGGCTGACTCTGTGACCTGGCTGGATACAACCTGTCAATGCTGTCCCATCTGGGTGACCTCCAGAGATGATGACTGTAACAAGTGGCCAGGTTGACAACTTGCCCTCAGCCCCCAGGAGATGCTTGTGAGGAATGACCCCAAATGCCCAGAACCCAGTTGGTGGGCCAGTAATCCATGCAGGAAGTCCCCTGGCTCGGGGCCTAGCTCCCAGAGGTTATTTAGAAGCAGTCTCAGTTCCTCCTGAAACTCTCTTAGGGGCTGGTGCACAGCAACCACCCAGGAATGCTCCGGTGACACCTTCCCTCTTGCCTAGAGCTGGCCTGGAGCCCGGATGGCCCATTGCAGGTGACAGAAATCCTGGCAATGAGTCAGCCATGGAAACTTTCAGGGCTTGATAGAGGAGAGTCTATGGAAGCAGCAGTCTTTCTGGCCTGGGACACTCCCTCTGCCCAGGGGAGGGGTGCTCAGTGGCCCCACCTGCTGGAGCCATTGGCATAGCTCACCAACCTGTAAGAACTCAGCCCCAGACCAGGGTTCGCCAACCTTTTTGGCACCAGGGACCAGTTTCATGGAAGACAATTTTTCCATGGACGGGGGGTGGAGGGGGGTGGGCGATGGTTTCGGACAACACACTGATTGTGCACTTCGTTTCTATTATTATAACATTAGTTCCCCTCAGATCATTAGGCGTTAGATCCTGGAATTTGGGGACTCCTGCCCTAGAGGACAGTTAAGGGGACAGAGGGAAATCTTCCTAGAGGGAAACAAATCATTTCCTCTAAGCATTGTAAGCTCTGGAGATTTGCAAGGGAACAGCATGGATGCTAAACTAACATGCTGGGGAGGAAGGCAGGTGCCAGGCTAAATAAAGAAATGTGAGGATATACACAAACACACTTCTTTATTTCCACGGGGAGACACAAATGTATATTAATGAGGATTCTGAATGCCAAGAAATCAAATAATGACATAAACATCACGTAAACACCAAAGCCCCAGAGTTGGCTGTGATCATTTACCGTGGAAGGAACAGAGGATTTTGAGTGTCTGCCCTGTTCTGCAGCCTTCCAAGCCTTCACAAAACAACTGCTCTGGGACTTGGTGTTCTACATGAGAAGCTCCTGGCTTCAGCCCTAGACACTGGGGAGAAACCCTAGGAAGGCACTGCCAGCGCTAAAGGCACACCAGCAAGTATGTGAGCTAGGATTCATACTAGGGGCAAGGAGCTCTGTATTTAAGTCTTGAGGCAAGTTGGCTTCCTAACCCCAAGGGGCACACAGATATTCAGATATGGCAAGACACGTGGTGGGGACATGGGGACTAATGAGGACAGCCTCTCCATATGAGGCCCAAACATGAGAGAACAGGTCCTCCTGGATGGTGTGGGAGGACATAGGCATACGTAGCTGCCCCCGTCCATGCCTATGCCCGCCTTTGGCCTGCCGGCCAGATAGGCATAGATGGGCCAAGTGCACCAAGACCACACAATCCTGGTGTGGGCCTGTGGGGGTTATCTAGCTCTTTTTGGCTGCCAAGCATCTTAACTCCATCCCCAGGTCTGAGGAAGCTGAAAGCACCAATTACTCTCCTAGTTTCCTGTCGAAGCTAGAGCCAGATGTATGACTTGGGCTTAGGCCATTAGATTTGGGGTCAGTGCTAATGTTGAAGAGAAGCAGGGCCAGCAAAGGATCTGCCACAACATCTCAATTCCTGGAGCAACTGATGCTAGTAGACAAGCTACAAGGTCTGCTGCTCAGTGGTGCCAACAGAGGTGTCCTTATTAGACTGATCCTGGACCATGATGTTTTCTGTGGATCTAGCCACATGGTCAACAAGCCGGGTTCTCTAATCCCCCCAGCAATTCTGTGAGCTACTCAGTATCCTTCTTATAAACTTCTTTATCTAAAGGCCCCACATGTTCCACTCATTCTTTTGATTCCGTGTTCTTTCCGATCTTACCCCAATAATCCCTATTATCTTACTAGATCTTTAATATTTTAGAGAAATTGTTCTTTAGACTTTTAACTAGGATTTTTATTTCTATTTAGTGGGAGAAATCCTCCACTATCAAAAGTGGAAGCCTCAATGTTTCAACTCTGATTTTCCCATCAAGGTCAGGCAGCCTGGGATTCAGCAAGCCTCTAATATAGCCCTTATCACATTTCTTTTTGATAGTCCATTTATCATTATAATAGGAACTCTCTGAGCAAATGAACAAGGTCCAATTTATTCCTACACTCTCAGCACTTAGCACAGTGCCTGGCTCAAAACAAATATGCGAGAAATATGGTTAGGATGAATGGAGTACTTAGACTGTGGTTCTTAGAAGAGAGATTTGTGTTGGACTTCAAAGGATGACTAGGTTGTGGAGAGAATAGGAAAGGATATATATCCATTCAAGTTCTCAACAAGGATTTGTGGTCCTCTATCATTCAGGCCTCTTACCTTAAAGCAACAGAAACTAAATCTGGATGATTTTTTGAAGAAAGAATGAATGAACTGGAATATAAGTTAAGAAAATAGAATATGCACAGAGAAACAATTTAACTAAAAGTGACACAGACGACAGAATGAGAAGATCTCACATATATGTAACTGGTGTCTAAGGAAGAAAAAGGAAAAGCAGAAAATGGGAGCAGAAGAAATAGCTGAAGAGTTAGTGGTTAAAGATTTTCCAAAACTTATAAAAGGCACCAAACCACAGATTCAAAAGGCCTACAGACCTAAACAAAGATGGTATACTGAGGTATATCTCAGTAAAACTGCTGAAATAAAAGACAAACAGAAAATATCAAACACAGTCAGAATTAAATTATATGATGTTTGGAATTTACTTTGAAATGATGCAAAAGTACTGAAAGAAGTTATAGATGATTATAACCACAGTTATAGATGAAAATATCTGGGGAACTTTCACTTCTAGAAGTGAAACCAATTAGGTAGCAGAGGAGCCCTCTTCACAGTAAACAACGGTAAACTGGATGAAATATAGAAGGCAATTGCTTTCAGGCATTATGGATTTAACATTAGACCGTAGACAACAGCACAAGACTTCAGTCCCTGAGGGCAAAGGATGAGCTACACAACCACTCCAGTTCTCTTCGTGGGGAAAATCCCCAAACCGCAGAGAAGCAAACTGAAATCCCAGCAGAGAATGGTGGTCCTACTAAGGGGTTGAAGCAGAGATCAGAGTTAAGGGAAGCTAAAATGCTTGTGATCTTTGGGATAGGATCCTGGAGAGGAGAGAGCGACAAGTGGGAGGAAGCACAGAAAGTCCATTTATCAGTTTGATAGAGATGTCAGAGTAAACTACCACAGCCTGGGTGGCTTAAACCAATAGAATATTTCACAGTTCTGGGGGTGAGAAATCTACAATGAAGGTGTAGGCAGAGTTGGTCTTTTCTGAGAACTATGAGGGCAGGATCTGTTCTGGGCCTCGCTCCTGGGGTTGTAGATGGACATCTTATCCTTATGTCTCTTTACATCACCTTCCATCAACAGATATTTCTGCATCCCAATTTCCTCCTCTTGTAAGGACACCAGTTGTATTGGATGAGGGCCCACCTTCATGACCTCACTTAAATTTGATCACTTCTGTAAAGATCCTATCTCTAAATATGGTGACACACAGAGGTACTGGTGGTTTAGACTTCAACATGCAAACTTGGAAAGAACACAATTCAACATATAAGAAAGAGTCCATGTGGGATCCCCTGAAAGTCTTTGGCTGATTCTGGGCTATAAATAGACAGGGCAAGATATCATCTCTGATGTTAAGTATATAATAAAAGGAGTAGAAAATGACAACCCATTTCAGTATTCTTGCCTGGAAAATTCCATGGACAGAGGAGCCTGGTGGGCTAGAGTCCATGGGATCATAAAGAGTTGGACACGACTGAGTGCACACACACACACAAACACATACAATACAAATTTACTAAACATACAAGGAACCATGGAATTGTGAAAAGAGCAATTAATAGGAATCAACCTTGAGACGGTCCAGATGTTGGGTTTAGCAAAGACAATAAAGCAACTATGAAAAAAATATGTCCTAAGAATAAAAGGCAAATACAGTAATGGATGAGTGAACTATCCAAAATAATCAAATGAAACTTGAGAACTGAAAAAAGAACAATAATGGAAAGGAATAATTCACTGGGTGGGATGAATAGTAGTTTGAAAAAGACAGAATACAGACTCAATAACTTTGAAAACAAATGAACAGAATTCATCCAATGTGAAGAGCAGGGGAAAAAAATGAAAAAAATAGAACCTCAGGGACCTTGAGAAATCAAATAGTATAATATGCATGCATATTGTAGTCTCAGAAAGAGAAGGGAGTGAGAATGAAGCAGAAAAATATGTTAAAAATGATAGACAAATTTGCCCAACATTTGAGGAAAATTATGACTTATAGAACTAAGGAACTCAGTGAACCTCAAGCAGAATAGATACAAAGAAAACCATGCCTAGCCACATCATAGTCAAGCCACTGGAAATGAAAGGTAAGAGAAAGGTTCAAAAGAAGTCAGGAGAAAAAAATATACATTACATACAAGGGAGCAATGATACACACTCTGCTGGAGAAATTGGATAGCCATAGGTCAAAAGAAATCACCACACGGATCCCTCATGTTGCCCTTTTATAGCCTTACCTTCCCCTCCCCATCCTTCACCCTGTTAACCAGCAATCTATTCTCTATTTCCATAATTTTGTCATTTTAAGAATGTTATATAAATGGAATCATATATATAAGAAAGCTAATCATAAATGGGATTGTCAGGTTTCATTTAGCATAACGCTCTGGGCATTCATTCAGATTGTTGCATGCACTGATGGTTATTCATTTTATTGCTGAATAGTATTTCATGGTATAGATGTATCACAGTTTGTTTAACCATTTACTTATTGAAGGACATCTGGATCATTTCCAATTTTAGGCTATTATGAAGAAGGTTGCTGTAACATTTGTGTACAGATTTTGTGTGAACAAAAGTTCTTATTTCTCTGGGATAAATGCCAAGAGTGCATTTGCTAGATTGCATGGTAGTTGCATGTTTAGTTTTTAAGGAAACTCTAAACTATTTTCCAGAATGTCTGTACCATTTTATGTTCTCACCAACAACATATGAGTGATCCAATTTCTCTGGATCTTCCCCTAGGCTGCCCCTAGGTTGCATTATTCTGTGTATTTATTGTATTGGTAGTTACATCAATCTATATCTTGTAAAGTTCACAGAAATACATATATATATATATATATATAAAATGTTAATTTACAAATAAAAATTTTAAAATGAAGCACAAAACTGTAGGAGTTAGTTACATTGACAGACTTTTAAAGACTCACTATAAAGACTGAATAATCATAAAAGTGTGGTATTGGTATAAGAAGAGACCAAAAAAAAATCAATGTAAAAGAATAAAAAATCCAGAAATAACCTCACACACATTTAGAAAGTTGACTTTCAACAAAGGTGCCAAGGAAATTTAGTGGATAATAATACAGACTTCAAAAAAAAATGGTGGGAGGGGGTTCAGGATGGGGAACACGTGTACGCCCATGGTGGATTGATGCTGATGTGTGGCAGAACGAATACAATATTGTAAAGAATTAGCCTTCAATTAAAATAAATAAATTTAAATTTAAAAAAAAGTTAAAAAAGGTTCAATTACAGCTATATATTTATATGGGGAAAAGTGAATCTGAATCCTTATCATACACCATACATAAAAATTAACTTTTAATGGACATAAATCTAAACATAAAAGCTGAATCTATTTAAACATTTAGAAGAAAATTAGAAAAGTATGTGCAAATTGGGGATAGGCAAACATTTTCTTGATGGGACACAAAAAGAATTTACCATATTAAAAAATGATTCATTGGGTCTTATCAAATTTTGCTCTGTGAAAGAGTCACTAAGAAAATTACATGATAAATTAGCCAACCACATATTCGAAAAAGGACTTATATCCAGAATATACAAATTACACTTACAGTTTAATAATGAGACAAGGAGCCAAATTTTAATGGGCAAATAATTTAAATAGAGACTTCACAAAAGAAGACATACAAATAGCCAAAAAACACATGAGAATGTATCCACCATCATTTGTTATCAAGGAAACACAAATTAAAACACAAAGAGAGATCACTTCACACTCACTTGAATGGCAAAAATGTAAAAGTTGGATAATAACAAGTGTTGGCAAGCACATGGAGCAACTAGATCTGTTAAGCTTTGCATTTTGTAAATGCAAAATGGTACAATCACTTTGAAAAATCGTTTTCTAGTTTCTTGTAAAAGTTAGCATATACTAATTGCACAGCTTGGAAATTCCATTAGTAAATATTAGCCAAGAGAAATGGAAACATATTTTCACACAGATATTTGTATAAAAACGTTCATAGCAATTTCATTTCAAATAGCTAAAAACTGGAAACAAACCAAATGCTATCAAGAGGTGAATTGATAAAGAAACTGTACTATCAATTTATGTACAATATAGAATACTACACAGCAATTGGGGGGAAAGAAACGTACAATAGACACAACAGCATGAATGACCTCAGAAAAAAATGTGATAAGCAAAAGAAGCATGGCACAAAAAAGCACATACTGTATTGTTCCATTTATATGAAATTCTACAAAAGGCAAGACTAAGCAGATGAGTTCTTCCCTGGGGCTGGGGCAGGAGGGGTTCAACTGACAAGAGGGTACCAGGGAGCTTTTTGAGGTAACAGAAATGTTCTATACCAACAATAGGCATCAATCTTGCAAACAACAGAAGGAAGCCATGCACAAAAGAATACATATTGCATTATTTCATTAAGTAAAAAAAATAGGCAAGGCTCAAGCATAGTGCTTAAGGATCCCTACTTAAGTTACCAGTTAAGCAAACTAAGAAGATGAGCAAGGAAGTGATTGTGGGAAAAGCCAGGCTAAAGGTTTCCTAATTGAAGGGATATGGGCACAGTGCCTGGGATACTAGCAATATTCTCTTTCTGATCTGGATGATCATTACACAAGTGTGTAGAATAATTTGTTAATCTGTATTGTTTTAACTATGTACCTTTTTGTCTGTCCATTATATTTTACAACTAAAGACATTAAAAGAAGAGCAATAAAGCTCACTGAATGACAAGCTGAGGCTGATGCAGAGGATAAGGTCAGGAGAGTTGAGAGCTGAACAGAACAGGCAGCAGGGACTGTGGCACTGGGCCTGTGAAGTATTTTGAAGGAAATCGTTGAACTTGCTGGTGGTAGATGGACAGTGCATCTTCTTAAGTGCTCTCCATCGCATACCCAGCACAGGGACGGGGATGCAGCATACTCATCTAAGGCTCGTGCATTGATTGATAGCATTAGCATGTGCCATTGAGACATGCCTAAGTCAGAGCATATTCCCCAGGGATCACCTAGCATAAAGCATCAGACAAGAAGGCTAGGGACCTGGATTAAGGCACCAGCAATGTCATGTCATTTCACCTCTTAGTATTAGTCTCCTTATTACCAACCCTGGCTAAGAGGGGCAGTGAAAGACAGAATGCATATATCTATAAATCTATATCCTTCTACATCTAAATCCAGCCTTTAAGAATGGCCCATGCAGTAAAGTCTTGAGATAGGAACACCAAAGATCTCAATTTCAGGCAATCAGTTGGTCCTCCACATCTGATCTCCCCTGGGTTTTATTAAATGCCTCTAGGTGTGAGTTAGTGTGGTGATGTGAGGGATTGCCTGCCAGCTATAACAAGCTGAATATCTGAAAAGGTGCCACTTATGAAACAGGTAGCAGGAACAGGAAAGTGGGGAGGTATGGAAGCCAAATGCCCTGAACCTCAGCTAAGTTCACTGCACACCATCCCCGAGGATAATTCGCCATGTCAGGCTTAAAGGTGGGGGAAGTGGCACAAGGCTGATATTTTCCAGGCCAAGCAAAGCATCAGCACCCAAGGAGGGTGCCTGAGATGGGGATCACCACTGTTGCCTCCAACAACTGCTATGTCACATCCTCTGCTACCTCTGGGCTCAAGGGGACCCTGGCTGATAGTGCGGGTTAGGGAGCTCTCTGACTACAGGTGCCCTGACAAGACATTCAAGCAGGGAACTTGGGACAAACTTCCTTATCCTCTCAGGGGGATAATGTCCACTTCCTTGGTTCATCTGAGAAAAAGGATCTGGATTCACCCCTGCTCACTGATAGGCAGGAAGCTTTTGCAAATTAAAGCCTTAAGATGAAGGATGGCTGGTGATGTCGGAATGGCAACAATGGGCCAGATGCTCCTGCCTTATCCATTTCAAAGGTTCGTGAATAGCCAGCTGTACCGAGGAAGGATCCAGGCTTCTTTTTAATAACATGTCATGGTCCTGATTAGGCATCAAATGGTGCCAGCACCTGTCTTCTTCTTGTCCCTGTTCCATATGTGTGTGTGTGTGTATATATACTGTTATTCTCAAGTAGATGTAAGAATCCACTGCAAATAAATTTAGCTTTGGGGAGAAATTATTTGCTGATTTCCCCAAACACACACACAGACACACACACTATTCCATTTGGAAGTGTGAAAACAGTATAACTATGATCAAGACATTTTTTTAAAAAGAAATCACACGAATCCCATCACCCTAACAGAGCTCTTTATATTTGAGAGTTTGCTGTGCAAAAAGTGTTTGTAAGTTGCAAACTTACAAGATCACAATGTAAATATAACGGTACCTTCTCCTTTACAAAATCTTCTGTTCTGCATGTCCCTCAGCCTGCTGCAGGTTTCAGAGTGGGTATATAAATAACCTCATAATATGCAATGGAATGAATATGCTATAATTTAATTAACCACCCTGTATTGTTGGGCGATTCATTTGTTCCCAGTGTTATATTGCTACAGCAAATCTCGTCATCTTCGTGCATGTATCTTCTCAATTCTGTTGAAATGCTTCCTAAGGATTAAACTCTCAGGAGGGAGAATTATCGGGCGAAATGGTAAGAGCAGTCCCAGGGCTCCTGCTTCAGTGGCCTGGGTTGCCTTCCCCTGGGCTGGGCCCTGTTCTGCAGTGTATGTGCCCTCCACACAGGTCAGCCTTCCCCTTCGGCCTCCCCAAATCTGTCCCACGCACTCTTGGTGCCTTAGTAACTGCCTGTTGTGTGGGGATCAACTTCTATTTGCTCTCTGGGTGCCTTGCACCATGGTTTCAAAACAATGCAAACTTGTTTTGGGAAACAGACTGAACCAATGTGGAATACACTCTGAGCTCTAACAGCTGAGAGTCCACAATAATTATCTTTAGGGGATGGCAGCCTTGGGAAGCATGGAGCAGATGCGCTTGTTTCTCTGAGCCTACATGGCTGAGAACATTCGCCACACTCTGATGAGGGGACCACAGGCTCTGACACAGGCAGCCTTGCACTGACTGCTCTTCCCCTCAGCACCTCCTGTGCCAGGTCTGCCCATGAACCAGAAGTGATCCTTTCCCTCAAAGAGCCCACCACCTCAGGTGGAGCCAAATAAGGATGTGGTATGGTGCAGCGGTCATGAGTGGGTGCATTGCAAACCAGGTGGACTTGGGTTGGGAGCCCTCTTGGACTTTCGGTTGTTGCATGGCCTTGAGCAGGTTAATTTACATACCTTTCTGGGCCTTGGTTACTCTGTCTACAAGATAGGAGTAATATCAGTACTGTGCCCTGTCGAGTTGTTATGAGGAGTTGGTAAGTCAGGGCAGGGAAAGCCTACAGAACAGTGCCTGCCTTGGAGTCAAGTCAGTGGTCAACAGATCCCAGCTATGCATAGTGGCATTGCATTACTAAAACCAGGTAGAAAGTGAAATGTTTCCAAAGAGAGAGTCTGATAAAGTAGACAAAACCTGAGTCTTCCTGTTTGGGGATCAGGAAACGCTTTTTGCCCTCCTCTGTTCCTGGCACTGAGAGATGCTGGGAGACACCAGCAGGTCAGAAAGGCTGGCCTCTTCCACCAGCCCCAGGACAGGAAGGCCTGCAAGTGAGGAGCCCTGCGGTGGTGGGAAAGGACAGGCTCACCATGGGGGGCTGCCTGAAAAGCCAGTTATAGAAGCTTCCACAGTCTCTGCCTGTGTGATTTCTACCAGGAAGGGAAAGTAATGTGGCCTGGCTGACTAGTCTCTCCCGAGTGCCTAACGGGCCACTTGATTAGAAAAACACAGCCCTGGGCGGACAGCCTTGCCAGCCATCAGAGCTAATGCAAGGCCCAGCTGAGGAATACAAGTGGCCAGGCCCCCTGCCCAGTGCCACGCAGCCTTTTGGCTTGTCCAGGACACAGGCCAGAGACTTAAAAGCTGATTTCATAGCAGAGCTACTTAGAGTCGACATTTACCAGTGCCAGCGGTGTCTTCTATGCAATGATGGGAACATGAGTGGGGGCGACTGCTCTTCCCACCAGCCCCCGATCCCAGAGTATACTTTCCCAGAGGAACTGTCAGTTGAGAATGGCCTTGAATTGACACGGCTGGCTGTGCAGGCACGTGGACCTCAGAAGTCCCCACCAAGGCTTGTACTCACTTCTTCCTGGGAAAAACCTGCTTTCCTCTTGTGGCTGGGAAGCTATCGTCTGCATCCAAAGTAGCTTCTCTTTGCATCCAATCTACCCATTTCTCATTACACTGGGTCTTGAATGCCCATCATCTGAGCACCTCCTGTAGCAGATGCAGGTCTGGGGAAGATGTCATCATCTCCCCTCAAACACTTCAGCGGAATCCCCACTGAACTGAGTGGCGCAGTAGTAGTGTTATTTGCTCAGTTGTGTCTGACTCTTTGCAATCCCAAGGACTGTAGCCTGCCAGTGACCTCTCTCCATGGGATTCTCCAGGCAAGAATACTGGAGTGGGTTGCCATTTCCTTCTCCAGGGGATCTTCCTGAGCCAGGAATTGAACCCGGGTCTCCTACATTGCAGGCAGATTCTTTACTGTCTGAGACACAGGGAAGTCCTTGGCCCTGAGTAATCATCCACTCCAGTATCTCCCAAAGCAGGCATCACACATAGGGGTGCCATGACATTCTAATCGATGCTCAGCTCCAGAAGGGGGTGTGATGACAAAAGTTTGAGTAAAGCTGAATGGAGGAAAGTCACCAAGCTTTGTTGACTGCCTGACTTTCCAGGGCCTGTGATGGGCCAAGGGCACAGTGACTCTTCCAGAGACAGCACAGCATCACCCAAGCATATCAGACTCCAGACCCACGTGGAAAAAGCCCTGCAGGAGATTCGTAGCCAGATGACACATGCTAGTCCAAGCCCCTTGGAGTCCAATCCCCCCTTTTTCAGTCAAGAGACAGAGGCCCAGAGAAGAAAAGGGCTTGCCTGGGCTCACCCCAGGGGCTGTGGCAGGGGCACAGTAGTTCAGTTTGTAGCATCATCAAGAGGGCTGTCTCAAAACCTCTTTCCACCCTTCTTTGAAGTTCCTCTGAAATTGCACCTCCTCCAGGCAAAGAATGCTGCCAGAAGAGAAATGCAAGGTGCTGAGTGGATTTAAAGGACTCACAATTCACCAAAAATGATTTAAAAAGTTTAAAAAAAGCTATAGAGTCTACTTCCACCAATGGACAGGCAAATTCTTATTGAACCAATACTACTGCAGTTAAAACTAAAAACCTGGAGAATATGCAAACAAATGAACAAAACAAAATGAATATACAAACAAATGAACAAAAATGCATTACCTGAAGACTATAAGAAAGCAGGCAGATACTAGAGGGGAGCAAACACTGGGAAGAAGAAGATGCCACTGGGTCACTCTCCCTATGTTGTATGACATTGAGCTTTGAAGACATAACCCACTTGGCACCAGGCAGGGCAACTAAAACTCTACTGGAAAACTTGTGGCCTTTTGAGATTGAAGAACTGGAGTATAGCATTCAGAGCAACCACAGCACCTGAATAGTAAGGAGCAAGCCCCCCTAAATAAGAGCCAGAAAGAGACTCCAATCCTATGTCTAAACTACACCCAACTTTCTGCTGACCTCAAATCACGCATGTGTGGCACAAACTTCAAGGAGTCTAGTGTGTGTTTTGTCTGACACCAAATATTGTGGCATTCCTAGACAATAACGAATTCTCCAATTCTCTAACTCCTCTTGGCACAAAAACAGAAATCAATGGAACAAAATAGAAAGCCCAGAAATAAACCTACACACCTATGGGCACCTTATCTTCGACAAAGGAGGCAAGAATATACAATGGAGAAAAGACAGTCTCTTCAATAAGTGGTGCTGGGAAAACTGGACAGCTAGATGTAAAAGAATGAAATTAGAACACTTCCTAACACCATACACAAAAATAAACTCAAAATGGATTAAAGACCTGAATGTGAGGCTGGGCACTAGAAAAACTCTTAGAGGAATACAGAGGCAGAACACTCTGACATAAATCACAGCAGGATTCTCTATGACCCACCTCTTAGAGTAATGGAAATAAAAACAAAACCAAATGAATGGGACCTAGTTAAACTTTAAAAGCTTTTGCACAGCCAAGAAAACCCAAGAGGCACATAGGAAAATGGTCAACACCACTAATTATTAGAGAAATGCAAATTAAGACTACAATGAGGTACCACCTTAGAATGAAAGTGAAAGTGAAAATGGCCATCATCAAAAAGTCTACAAACAGTAAAAGCTGGAGAGGGTGTGGAGAAAAGGAAACCCTCCTACACTGTTGTTGGGAATGTAAATTGGTACAGCCACTATGGAAAACAGTATGGAAGTTCCTTGAAAAACTAAAAATAGAGTTGCCATATGATCCAGCAATCTCACTTCTGGGCATACATCTAGAGAAAAACGTAATTCAAAAAGATATATGTATACCCGTGGCGGATGCATGTTGATGTATGGCAAAACCAATACAATATTGTAAAGTAAAAAAATAAATTAATTAATTAATTAAAAAAAAGATATATGTACCCCCATGTTCATTGCAGTACTATTTACAATAGCCAAGACATGAAAGCAACCTAAGTGTCCATCAAAAGATGAATGAATAAAGAAAATGTGGTACATATAGACAATGAATGGAGCATTACTCAGCCATAAGGATGGAAATTTTGCCATTTGTGACAATATGGATGAACCTAGAGGGCGTTATTGCTAACTGACTTAAGTCAGACAGAGAAACACAAATACAACAAGATCTCACTTACACGTGGAATCTAAAATTAAAAACAAACAGAAAAACAAAACAAAATGAAACAAGACTCATAGATACAGAGGACAAACAGTAGTTGCCAGAGGGGAGGGGGTGGGGGTGGATGAGTGAAATAGGTGAAGGGGACTAAGAGGTACAAATTCCCAGTTACTAACTAACTCTCAAAGGCTTCCATGGTGGCTCAGACAATAAAGAATCTGCCTGCAATGCGGGAGACCCAGGTTCAATCCCTGGGTCTGGAAGATGCCCCTGGAGATGGAAATGGCAACCCACTACAGTATTCTTGCCTGGAGAATTCCACAGAGAGAGGAGCCCGGTGGGCTTCAGTCCATGAGGTCGCAGAGAGTCGGACACGACTGAGTGACTAACACTTTCAATTTACAGGGATGTAAAGTATAGAACAGGGAACATGGTCAATAATATTGTAATAACTTCATATGGGGGCAGATGGTTACTAGCCTATCATGGTGATGATCATTTCATAATGCAAGCAAATGCCAAGTCATTATCTCATACACCCGAAACTAACACAACATCAACTATATTTCAAACAAAATATTTTTTTCCAACTGCTATCCTAGGTGGGTGCCCAAGAATTAGCCACATTTCAGCTCTAGCACTAAGAGATCTGACACTCATGCTTTCACTGGGATCAATGCTCATGTTATAGCCAGGCGACAGTAAAATACGATGGAAAAAAGCAGCCAATGACAGAACTGGGATTCAAGCTCAAGATTTAACACCCTCTGTAGCACCACTGCCCTTGGAGCAAATCCTCTGATTTAGCTCCCAGTGGCTTCTAAAAGGGAAAGCCATCTAGTTAGAGTTGCCATTGTGATGATCAAAACTAAAATCACTCACTTTGCTTTCTTAACAATGAAAATTATATCATTACCAAAAAAACTGTTACCAGCTCCTCCCACCCCCAGGTAATGATGCACTGTCATGTACACAGAGTGAAAATTTTAAGTAATGGGAAATTGGTAAGCTAGAAGTCCTCAGATGTTTTTATTGATGGGCTATTCTACAAGGGCTTGGTATACACATATATGAGTGACTTGATACACACAAAGCTCATGACTATATTATGAAGGAGCCTCTATCACCCCACCAGTTGGCTGATGAGCTCCCCAAATTGTGGAATTCTGTTCTCTGACCAGGGTTGGGAGCCTTGAAGACACTTCCTTGTGTTTGTGATACTCATTACTCCTGATCATAACAACAGCTGGCACAGTTGTACCAGAGCCAACTCTGAGTGTGAGATCTGCTGCCATAATCAAACTGGCCCAACATGTCAACTCCGGCCTTGTCCAGGACTGCACTGGGTTACATAAATCTCATATGTATGAGTCAATCATCAAACACAGCCCCAAGAGGCATGCCTTATTATTCTTATTTATAAAATGAGGAAATGGAGGCTTGGAGAGGTGAGGGGAGTGGCCCAAACTCACAGAGCTGAACTTGCATTCCCATCCTGGTCTTTCTCTGGAGCTTGGAGCGGGCATGCCTTCTCATACATGGGGTAGCTTATAGGAATGCACACTGGGGAAAGCAAACAAGATTGCTTGTTGGCCTCACAGCTTGTGACCAAAAGGGCCCTAATGCTACCTACTCACTCAGTGACGCCATCTTTAGAGAAAACCCTGGAAGCACAGTGTCCTCCTGCCCTTTCCAAGGCCACCAGCAGGAAGTAGGGAAAAGATGTTTGTCTGAGACCTTCCCTGGGCCCCTGCACATGTCTAGCAGTCTGATTAGTTATTTGTGGAGGCCATGTTAGTCTGAATGGAAAAGGGCAGCACGTCTCAAGCCCATGTTGTGTCTGTTAACAGGATTTCGGCTCAGCAGTGCGGGCCTCAGACAGCCAGCTGGGCAGCACCATGAAGGCACTTCTAAAGCCACCTGCTGGGGACAAAGGCCTGAGAGCTGGTGTCCAGACATGCTGGGTGTGACGTGGGGGAACCAAAGTAACAGCACATTGAAGGACTCTTTTCTTTATTATAAATCCCACCCCACTCCCTACAAGCTGAAGCCACAGGACCCTCAAACTCATCATAGCTTTGGAGACTGGCTAATGCAGAGCACAGAAGAAAAGTCCAGTGTGGGACCTCTAACTCAGTAATGTCAGGGTGTGAGTGGGCAAAGTTTCACCCCTTTACCTTCCTCCTCTGCCTTCCTGGTTTCTCCCCTGCCTCCTGTTCTCTCAGTTAATGGAACCTTCCCCTGAGGGACCAGGCAGCAACAGCTCTAGGGATTGGCTCAAGATTCAGATCGACACCAAGGTCACATTTACTATGTTGAAAGCAGTCCCTTGACAACGCTTTCACTCAGCATCCCTCCCTCCCAAAGTCAGAGAGGCACGCCTGACACATAGTCGACACCAACTACAAAGGAGCCAGCTTTCTGGGCACTTGGGACAAATTGGTAGTCAAGACAGCCACAGGCCCTGCTCTCTGAGAACAGATATTCTAGACGGGGAAGAGAGAAAAGGAAGTCAACGAATACACAGTGATTTCATAATAAACATTATGAATGATAATTTCATAATAAGTGTTATGAAGATAAGATCCAGGTTATATGCTGGTGACCATGGCGGGGCGGGGTTGGGGGTTGGCAGTCCTGGTCGTGAGGTTCAAGGGATGAGACACAACATTAACACACTGGCACAACCACAGCACATGGGTAATCTCTCAGTACAAACATGTGCCAGAACAAGTCACAAGCTTTCCCTCTTACATACACACACACACACGCACACACAATCACAGGATGTCAGGGATAGAGACACCCTTGGAGGTCATTCAGTCCAGTGGTTTTCAGTCTTCTAAAGAAGAGTCTTCTTTGCAGGAGCATATCCTTGGCCTCTTGTTCCCCCAGGGTACCATCCTGGGAATGCCAGAGAACATGTCCAAGCCACTTGGTCAACACAATCCAGGGCCCAGGTTAGAGAAAAGCCTTGCCCAATGTCAGGCCAGGTGTTGGGAACAGAGCTGGGACTTGGGGCTGGGCCCTTAGCCCTGCCCTCCATGACCTGCAGAGGCTTCTCCCAATGCTCACCTGGGGCTGCCTGACACGTGCAGTGGCTGGGGTTAGGATCCTCAGTGATGTTCCTAGGGAATGAGGGAGACCATGGGCCTGGGGTGTCACCAAGAACAGAAAGAAAGGAGTCAGATGGGTATTGGTGCATCCATGTCAAGCTGACTACCTTGGCTGTGGGCAGAGCATTGCGGCTAACAAGCATTGTTTTACTCTCTGCCAAGGAGAGAAGGCAGGGAGCAGGGTGATGTGTGTGTGTGTGTATGTGAGAGTGCATGCATGTACACATGTATGCATGCAGGGAAAGTCCACCCTACCCAGAAGTTTGGCACCAGCTTCAAGCTGGGCATGGACCAATGGCTCTCAGAAGTAAGGGCTGGCTAAAACAAGCTTCTCTTGAGGAACTGCTCACAACCCATATATATTTGTGACAAATACTGGCAAGTCTTTGATTTGAATGAGAGACTTTTGATTTCAGAACCAGCCCAAAGTAATGCAGAGCCAAGTGGCATGAGGAAAAATGCATGGGTTGAAAGCCAGTCCAGCCTGGATGAGAATCCAAGTTCCGCCAGTAAGTGCCTTTGTGATCTGTGACAAGTAACTGTAAACCGCACTGGGCCTCTGTTTTCTTGCCGGTAAAGTGGGGCTATAAGAGCTATCATTTGTGGAGCATCGGGTTTGGCCAACTCCTGAGCACATAAAGAAATTCTCCTTCCAGCCCCATTAGAGCTTTGCAGTGTACGTTGTTTCAACACTGCTTCTCGCTCCAGCCTCACAGCACAAGAGTCTCCAACAGGAGTGACTGTCACGTGAGAGGGAGCTCTATAGAAATGAGCAAGGTGCACAGGCAGCTGCTCCATGCTTGTTTTACAGGCCAGTTGTCCCTGCCCATCTGGGAGCCTCCAAGACTGGGGCAGGGTTGGCCTCCTCGCCAGAGCCTCAGCACCCTGCCCAGTGCAGTATGCAGACTGCCTCAGTAGATATATGTTCAGTTGATAATGACATACCCTTGCTCAATCACAGATGACTGCCTTGGAGGCTCAAGAAAGTTAGGATGGTGCCATATTCTCGACAGAGGCAAGGACAGAGATCCTAGAGTTTCCTAGCCACAGCTATGAAGGGGCCCTAGGAGATGGCCCAGGTATCAGACAGATATAGGCCTGCAGCCAGTGACAGGAAGGGACAACACCAAGTCACCAACAAGCTAGGGACAGAGCTGGCCCCACACCTCACACCACTTGACCTTAGGTTACCCTGCACCCTGTGCAGTCCTCGACCTCCTCCAATCCAGCCAAGCTGAGTCCAGTAACTCCAGAACAAGTGAGGCCCTGGTAGATGGTACTGCAGCACCCCCTCCCCCGACCCTGGCAGTTGTGTGCTGGGAACTGCTACCTGGCGAGGCCCAGGGCCTCTCCCTGCCCTCAATGGCAACTCAAGAAATCCCATTCTGGCCACTATCTGCTTCTTCCCAGCATCCAGGCCCCTCTGCTCTGACAGACTTGCCACCAGCTCCTCTCCCAGCCATGCTACTCTGGGGCCAAAGCTTAGGCACCGGGTCCCCAGGGTCCTGCCCAGCAACCAGAGTGGCTTCCCAGATTCCTTCTCCGAATTCCAAGGAGATAGCCAGGGTCAACTGTCCTGTTGTGGCTAGTTCCTCATCCACAGGGCCTGTGTGAATGGCTTGTCAGCTTCAAGCAAAGGCTGGGGAACCAAGCATTCTAGAGACTGAAGTGAGGGGTGGCAGGGTGACAGTGCCCACACCCCTTTCCCAGTGGTGTGGCTTAGGGTAGGCGGTGAAAGGCCTATTCCCAGGGGACTGGGAAGGTCCAATGAGACAATGGATTTGAAAGTTCCTGGCAATATGACTGGTACACACAAGGGGTTCTGTGATGCCAGCTTTCCTCCCATGGGGAGGACTTCTTAACCAGGGGCCCTAGATGGACTCCAAGACCCCATATATGACCCACGTGTGTATTCATGAGCATTTTCTGGGGAGAAGCTCCCATGGCTCCATTGGAGCCTCAAAGAGGTTCCATGACACACCAAAGGTTAAGAACCTCTGATCTCAAGGGTTCCTTCTTGGGCGGAGATGGTGTGGAGCTTAGTCAAGAATCAGCCACCCCGTCTCATGTAGGACCCACACAGAGCCAATCCAACAGGTCATGGGGTGTGAGATGTAAGAACCCCAGCATCCACGGGACCCCTGAGCTGAGCCCCAGAGATCTTGACATGGGAGCAGCCCACACTGCAGTCCAGAACCACCCAAAGGTGCACTGACTGTGGAGACAAGAGGCAAGAAGAGTTGGGGTGGGCAGGAGGTGGGGTGGGCAAGAGGCGGCGAGGGCAGGGGACAGTTCCAGCATAGCTGACTGCACCTTGAAAGAGAAACCAGCTCCTAAAGGTCAGAGCAAGGACTATGGCCCAGAGGACTTAGGACAGAGCAGCATAGGGTGTTTTGAAAGGCAGTGTAACCCAGTGGTGAAAACCATGGGCTCTGAAACTTAGTGCCCAAGTTGGAATCTGGGCTCACTTGCAGGTAACTCACTGTGGACCAGGTTTAGTTACTGCCCTGCTCTACACCTGTTTCTTACTTCATAAAATAGAGACAGTCATAGTGCTTGCTTATAGGGTTGCTGTGAAGACTGAATGAGTTGATATAGGAAGAGCCCTCAGAATGGGGCCTGAAACTTGGCAAGCATCTGTGCTGGTTGCTATTATTCCTATCAGTCTGGTGGGGCCAGAGGACAGGGCTCATGGATAAGTCTGGTGAGACACCTGTAACCTGGGGTCACATATGCTGGGCTGAGGAGTTTGGGGTGGGATCTGTACACTCGGGGCACCACTGACTGTTTCTGAAGAGACAGCCACCATGTGCTGATGGATGCTGTGTGAAGGTCCTATGAACATGTTGGGTAGAACAGCAGATCAGTCAGCACTCACTGAATTCTTATCCATGTCAGGCCCATAAAGGACCTGAAAGAAGAGTTCCTGGGAGCTAGATGCGTTGAATACCACATGTGGGACTGTTCTGGGCTGTGGAGCTGCACAGTATCCCTGTGTGAGGGGAGGCTGGGGCCTGGGTGGGCACAAGGGCATGGAAGCCCCAGATGAATCTATCCACACTCAACAGAGCTCATCCTGATAACTGCTAATACTTTGACTTTGCAGTCAGGAGTCTGTGGTAGCAGAAAATGACCCCCCAAAGTTGTCCACGCCCTGATCCCTTGTTGTTGTTGTTCAGTTGCTCACTGGTGTCTGACTGTTTGCCACCTCATGAACTCAGCATGCCAGGCTTCCCTATCCTTCACTACCTCCCAGAGTTTGCTCAAACTTGTGTTCATTGAGTCAGTGATGCCGTCCAACCATCTCATCCTGATCCCTAGAACCTGCAAATATGTTTCCTTTAATGGAAAACTGTACTTTGCAGATGTGATTAAATTAAAGATCTTGGGATGTGAGATTTTAGGGGACTATTTCAGTGGGTTCAGTGTAATCACCAAGGCCCTTAGTAAGAGGCCATAATGGAAGTACAGTCAAGGAGAGAGGGGTGGGAGAGATTAAAATTTGAAGATGCTCTGTTACTGGTCTTGAAGATGGAGGAAGGGGCCATAAGACAAGGAATGGGGAAGTCTCCAGAAACGGGAAGGGTCTAGGAGGCCAACTCTCCCTTAGAGCCTTCTGGAGCAATACAGCCTTGATTTTAACCAAGCGAGACTCATTTTGGACTTCTGGCCTCGGAAACTGTAAGATAATAAAAGTATATTGTTATAAGTCACTAAGTGTGGTACTTAGTTACACTTGCAATAAGAGAGTGAGGCAGGATCTGAGGGGAAAAAAGGGAAAGGAAAGCCATGTATGAAATCTACTTTAGAAAGAGCAAAGAACCAGGTGAAAGAGAACCTCGGGGAAATCAAAGTTTATTTAGCAAGTGCTCTAGGGGAACTCGGATGCGAATACAAGGGGAAATCCACTTAAATCTTTACCTCTCCTTGAACAATCCAATTTATTCCTGATAGGTTATAGAAATAGCTGTGTGGAGAGAAACTAGAAGTGAACAGATGCAGAACAGCCTGGTAAAGGCTCTTGGAATCACGACGTAAGAGCAATGAACGATAAGCCCAGAGAAAAGAAGATGAAGGGTCCACGGCTGCCAACTTCGCCTATGGCCAGAAATGCTACGGGCGAGTGCACACTGTGGACAGGCCAGGACAGGTGGATAGATGCTTCAGAGAGAAGTTTCAACTCAAACAGAAACTTTCTACACAACTGGGACTGGCTGAACCAGGAGTAGACTGCCGAGGGAAGGAGGGAAAACACAGAACCCACGAAGCCTGAAGGGTATCCATGGGTCTCATCCCTAAACAATTCCTCAGGGCTCATGGGAATTAAAAACAAAGGTCAACAAGGGACTTCCTGGTTGTCCAGTGGTTGAGATTTCACCTGCAAGCAGTGCAGGTTTGATCCCCGGTCAGGGAGCTAAGATTCCACATGCCTCACAGTCAAAAAAATCAAAACATCAAACAGAAGCAATGTTGCAACAAATTCAATAAAGACTTTAAAACAGTGCATATTTTTAAGAATGTTTTAAAAAAGCAAAAGTTAACAGATATGCCTTATAGGCTGTGGCACTGTGACATATGCATTCACTTTTGCAGCACTACATTCTGGGAGAGCAGGCAAGCATCAAGGCCAGGAGGGCTTCTCTGCAGCAAGGATGGAGGACCAAGGAACTTGAAGGTTGGTGTGCCCATTGGACAAGCCAGACACTAGCCCAGACCCAGCTTTCCTCTCATTTCAACATATTTGGGGCAAGAGGGTTATCCTGAGGCCAGGGCCTTCCTTGTGTTCCCACACTTCACTGAGAAACACAGACACTTGGTTTGGACACCTGGGCAGATGAGGAAACTGAGCCAGGAAGGTGGGAGAAAATACCAGAGTTGGGAGGAGGGGACTAGCCTGCTCAGACAGTGCCTTGGCTCCTTGAAGAGCCCACAGCATCATGCCTCCAGAGAGAGGTGGGGCCTGAGAGGAGCCATCCCCTCCCGTCCATCTGTGTGTAAGGCTCAGTCTCTCTCACCCGGCTGACAGCATGGCCTCCGTCCTGTGAGGCCTTTCCATCCCCTACTTTCCACCTGCCTGATTTATCTCCTTCAAAGAACCCTACCTGAAATACCAGACAAAGCCCAGTCTACTCCTAGAAGATGCATGTGTGACCTCATTGAGATTTGGGAGTCACAAAACCCCAAGGCCCCTTTCCTGGAGGGCTGCCTGCCTCCCTTCTCCTCTCTAGACTCTCTCCTGGTTTCTTCTCACCTAGAAAACGCTTCCAAATTCCCTTCCTCACCTGAAGACTGTGATAAGCCAGCTGCGTGGTTGGTTGAAGTCAATTTGACATCGAAGGTCTGAAAGGGATAAAATTTTTTTTCCTTTACTTTTTCCCATTCTTCAAGCAAACACAATTTACAGTCCCAGCCATGACATCTTGCTGGCTGACGGTCCACATAGTTCACTGACAGCCTACCGAGCTCCCTATTTTAAGGAAAACCTGTCCTTGAAACCCCAGTGAGAATCAAGACCAGCTGAACAACAGGCTGGAAGAGAAGGGGCCTCTGTCACTTCACTGGACCCTTGGCAAGGCCAGTCACCTCTCACAGTGCATTTCCAGGTGAGAAGAGGGCAGTCATTCTGCCCACCACTTAGAAAGTACTCCAAAAGTAGCTGTTGTCACCACACCAGGATGATACGCCCACCTTCTACCACTGCCTGTCCCCTAGGACTCACATGTAGGGTGTCTCTCATGGGCCAGCAAAAGAAAAAGTGAAAGTGTTAGTCGCTCAGTTGTGCCTGACTCTTTGCAATCCCATGGACTGTAACCCCCAGGCTCCTCTGCCCATGGAATTCTCCAGACAAGACTACTGGAATGGGTTGCCATTCCCTTCTCCAGGGGATCTTCCCGGCCCAGGGATGGCACCTAAATCTCCTGCATTGCAGGAGATTCTAATTGCAGATTCTCTACCATCTCATGGGCTATGGTCTGTGCCAAGGACACACAGATATTAGGCTTCTATGTGGCAGGGTGCTATTGCCTCCCATCTACAGAAGAGGGAACTGGGCTCAGAGACATAGAGTAACTTGCCCAAGATATCTTAGCTAAGAAATGGGGGAGCCCAGAGCCTAAGGTACTAATGGCTCCTGCTGCATTGCTCCCCTCAACTGCTTCTTGAATGTCAGGCTTGGCTTGAACCTGCTTTACTGAAGACCATGGCCATGCAAAAACCCAGGAATGAGTCCTTGTACATGGTCCCAACCGGCCCTGCCCCACCTTTCTGGAGGAAAGGAGGAGCCTCCCTCCTGCTTGGCCTACCAGAGAGAGGCCTTTTCATGATGCAAGCCACCCTCCCACCTCCTCCTGCTTTGAGGCCATACTGAAGGCCTCCCATATCTGGCCTGCCACACCCAGGGCTGCCAGGCCCAAGCCCAGGTCCACCCCAAGCCCTGCTCACCCTATATGCAGGAGAACTGGCTAAGCACATGAGCCCATGAAGCCAGCTACGGATCCCCATGTGGGCTCATGTCATTGAGTGAACTTGGCTTTTCAAATATGGTGAAAGGATGCATTAACCACATGATGCCAGAGCAAGGCAGAAAGAAGAAGGTCAGCAGTTAATTTTATGGATTTGCTGTACGGGATTTGAAATAATAGAAAATGCATTTCAAATATGCATAGTATCACAGTTCTGTCAAGAAGCAAAGGAGAAGGAAAGAAAGACAGAGTGACACTAGTAACTGTCTCTCCTTTAAATCTTCAGAGGTTCGCCATCACTCAGGAATGAAGGTGCGTGAATTTGCCTGTTTCTTCTCTGCTAGAATCTGAAATGTTAATGCAATTCTAATGCAATTTAATATAAAATGAATTCATTCTAATTCATTCTTAATATGTAGTTTAGTACAAAAGACTTTTTACTGTTATCATATCCATTTCATTCATTCATTCAGTAAACATGTGCTGAGCTCCTATTCCACAACAAGTCCTGCATGGGCCCTCGAAGGAGCAGGGAGAAAACAGACACAAAGCAGGCTTAGGACCTGACCTTGAGCCTTGTGCTCGAGCAGAGGAGACAAGGCAGAGACTTACATAATTAAGTGCAATGTGGTCACAGTGCCCTGGGGACAGCATGGTGCTAGGCTGGAGGATTTGGGGAGAGACAAGGACTTGCAGCTAGAAAAATAACTCAGGAGGTCTGCCCCAGGCCTGGATTCTATGATGACCAGGAAGAGGGTCTGAGCTTGCCTGGCAACCCAGGCTGGAAAAAGCCTGCTTCCCCAGTGCTAGCTTGGCAGACAGCACAAGAATGAGTCCCTACTGACTCCTGGGACAGTCTTCCGAAGTGTGACCTAAGAGCTTCGGATTTCCTGACCCAAGGGTGCGTCCAGTGTGTGGAGTTTGAGCTGAGTTCCAGATGTCTGTCTGGGCTTCCACCTCTGGGCCCTCCACCATCCTTTTGTTGTTTCCAAGCACCCACAGCTCAGTCTTTCAGTGGGAACCAGGGAAGCCAGGAAGCACTGCTGAACTTAGTAAGTGACCACATTCCTTACTCTGTCGCCCTCAAATCTTGAGAACATTAATGAAAGACCCTTGTTCCCAAAACATCCCCAGGCAAGAGTGATGCCAATGCCAAGAATGTCAATATGTCCAGGAAAGAAACAAACATACTCCTCTTCTGGCTTCCCTCCCTTCCCTCCCTTTTTCAGATACAAAACAAAATATGCCAGAAGGGATGAAATACAGCTCAAGCGAGCTGAGAGATAAATTAAGCCAAATGCAGGAACCCTCTTGAGGGCCATTATGACTGCCACTCTTGGGGTTTCCTGGATACCGCTGGGAACCAAGGCCTTTCTTGAGCAGCTCAGCAGGCAGATGGTTCTGCCACTCATAATGGCCTCTGATCACTGGGCTGGAAGCCTCTCAGCAGACAGGGCTGTGGACCAGGAAGGAACCAGTTTCACTCTCTTGGATACTTCTGAGGGTTGGTGGTGTTGCTACCTAGGCTCATACTGACTTTGACCCTCAAATCGATTTGAGGAGCAATGGTGCTCCTCGTGGGGGCACACTCCCTGTATTCACTTCCTAGGGTTGCCATACAAATGGTGATAAACTTGGTCACTGATTCAATGGACATGAACTTGGGCAAAATCTGGGCAATGGTGAGGGACATGGAGGCCTGGTGTGCTGCAGTCCATGGGGGTTGCGAAGACTCAAACACAACGTGACAATTGAACAACAACAACAGTAGGTGCCTTAAAAAAAAGTATTCACTCACATTGTGGAGGCCAAAAGTCCAAAACAAAGGTGTCAGCAAGGTTAAGGCAGGGCTTCACTGGTGGTCTAGTGCTTAAAGATCCTCCTGCAGATGCAGGAGGTACAAATTCAAGTCTGGGAGGATCCCACATGCCACTCCAGAGCAACTAAGCCCGTGTGCCACAGCTATTGAACCTGTGCTCTAGAGCCCAGGAGCCACAACTACTGAAGACCGAGGACCTAGAGCCCCTGCTCTGCAATAAAAGAAGCCACCTGAGCCCTGCAACTAGAGAGTAGCCCCTACTTGCTGCAACTAGAGAAAAGCCTGCACAGCAACAAAGACCCCACATGGCCAAAAATAATAATAAAATAAATAAAACTTTTTAAAAAAGTGTCAGTGGGACCACACTCCTTCGTGAGGCTCTGGGATAGAATGTGTCTGAGACGCTCTCCTCACTTTGGACAATTGTTAGCAGTCCTTGGTGCTCCTTGGCTTGTAGCCATATCCCTGCAATTTCTGCCTTTGTTTTCACATGGCTGTCTTCTCTTTGTGTCTCTCCTCTTCTGTCTCATAAGGACACCTGTCATTGGGTGTGGGCCCCATCCCAAATCCAGGATGATTGCATGCTGAGATCCTTAAATAAATTCCATCTGCAAAGGCACTTTTCCCAAATGTGATCACACTCACAGCTTCTGGATGGGTGTATCTTTGGTGAGGGGACACAACTCAAAGCACTCTATGCTCCTCAGAGCTGTTGTGTTTTGGGGAGCCAAAACAGACAAAGAGAGGTGGCAGCCCTCAGACAAAGAGAGATTCTGGCCTAGGCAATGTGTGCTCACATCAGTTCTGTTGGATGAGTATTCTGGAAGCCTCAGCTCACAAGACCCCTTCCAATAGAGTAAAGCATGAACTCTGGAGCCAATCTCCCTGAGTTTGCATCCTGGATCTACCACTTTCTAGGTGCTGTGTGACCCTAGGCAAATCACTTCTCCTCTCTGTTTCTTTGTTTACTCATCTGCAAAATAGGGGTGATGACAGTGCCTACCTCGTGGGAAAAGCAAGGCTCTATAAGTGTTTGCTATTATTTCCAGCATCCTGTGGTGATTGCTACTGAGGCAAATTCCTGTCATCGTGCCATGTCCCCAGAAGCAGAGTCATAACAGGAACACATCAGAACTGGAAGCAGTTCTACTGACTATCAACTCCCTAGTATCCAGGGTCAATTGAAAAATGGAGGCTCACAGGATGCAACTGACTAGACATTTACATGGATACTATTTTATACCGGAAGTCATAACAAGACTTTTTTTTAAAGCAAAGGAGCCAGAATTTATACCGTCAAGGAAATGTCTCCCTCCAAAGTTGTCCCTTGAGAGGCTCTACATGTTTTCTCACAGCTGCTGTTGCTCAAACCCTGTGGGGCTGTAGATGTGGCCCTTGGAGACAGTTTGTGAATTACACCACCCTTTGTAACCCAGTCCAGCCTTTCCTTGTTTAACCATCCATCTTCTCCATATTCTCTCAGAAAACCTTTTGGGTAAACCCACCCTCCAATGATAAAGAGCTGTTCTAGGAATGGCTGGGCAGCTCCAAAGGCAAGTCCCACAGATGTTATGAACATGTTATACCCACTTCCAGCTAGTAATGGGGGTTTTGATGAAGGCGAGCCTGCTGCCACTTTCCAGGACTGCCACCTCCTTTACTTCATTTTATCCTGAACAAGCTAGATGCTTTAGCATCCCTTTACTAATGATATAATGGTGGACCAGAAAGTATGACCAGCTTCCCAAGGCCACAAAGCTAGTCTGTGGCAAAGGGCACAAATTCATCCAAATTCATCAATCTTCCTATCACTCCAGGATGAACACAGACGAGTCACATTAATTGCTGCTGGCTGAGCCTGGCACTTTTCTTCACAATCAACAACCATGTGTGCACATATTTAGATGCCAGTGCAGTCTGGTGCCATCAGCCTTTAAGACATCCTAGTCTTTATGGTCCTAGACATCCCTCTGTTCATGTGTAAAACAGGCATAGTGATAACAGAAGAGAGAATGCTGGCTTCAGAGGGATTTTGTTAATCTGGTCTTCCCTGGGATTAGCAATTGGAAGTGTTCTCCAGTGGGGATACACAAGGGTACCTTTGAGCTGTCCTAAAAATAACAGCAGTGCCCAGGAATGTGGTGGCACTCAGAGTCCTGCCAACCAAGTAAATTGGCTTGAGTGGGTCGCTAGCAGAAGATGGTACGAGCAGGTGGCTGTAGAGGTGGACGTGTGATTCCTGAGGCTGGAGCAAGGCTGCTCCTCACAATGACTTATAAAGCTGGAACAAAATGAGAGGGAGGGAGGCAGGGGGGCACAAGTGCATTTTCTTATTCTATATAGAAAAATAGGACATTTTAGGATGGAAAGAGGTCAAAGAGCCCACTGAGAGCTGCCTCTTCTTTAGTTCTGGTGCAGTATAATTTTCTTACTGATACCTGTCAAACCATTTTTAAAAGCAAAACAGCCATTCCCACTAGTGACTTCTATTATTGCCTTTGGTGAATTTCCTGCGCTGGAAGCATCCTCCCGTGATGCTCTTCTTCCACCGGGGCCTGAGCCGCAGGGTGTTACTGTCCTGTCCTGAATTTCCAGGGGCTGCAGGTTCTCAGTGTCCGGCAAGCTATGCTTGCCATTCTTGATTCTGTTGCAAAATAAAATCCCAGCCCCTGGATCATTAGAAGGGAAATCATTGGTCCTAGGAAGATCTAGGGCCTTCACTAGCCTTCTCTGCAAGAAACTGCCTGCCCACCCCTCATACCAGAGGGAAAAGCTGCCTAAGCCTCCATGAGAGTTTCATTTTCCCATGAGACTTTGCTGATAACTTGGAGAAAATTACAACCAAAGAAGTTGCCTATTTTTGCTTTCTTTCCCCCAAGGCTCTGGTCTCAGTTGTGAGAATGAAATCAAACCAGGCCTGGTGAGGAGTCTACAATTTCCTACACTCTGTGTTTGAGAAGCCTGTGCCTATTGAAGGAGGTGGAGAGAAGAGGTAGGGAGCAGTTTTGCTACTGCATGGTGGCAGCAGTCTGCTAGTGAGCCATCTCGGGCCTCCAGGGAGCTGCCTCCCCCAGGTGGGAGCCCCCTTCAGGACTCCAGGGTTGCCCTCTTCAGGCTCTCATCATCCTGGCCACACTGTGCTCTCTCTGTCTACTTATCTGCCAACCACAGTAGACAGAGGGAGGTCTGTGAGGAGAGAGCCACGGCTCAGTGTCACTAGTCTGCTCAGAACCCAGGAGAGGGCCTCCCGGGAGCAGGTGCCCAGTAAGTAAATATTGGTTGAATGAATGAGGAAAAATGTAGCCAAGTAACATTTAAAAGGGTGTCCAAGTGAAAATAAATAGAGTGAAGAGCTAACAGGGTCAGCCAACCATTCAGTCTCTGTTGGCACGTGGCACTCACAGCTGGTGTCTGGGCCTCCCCCTCCACTCTGGCCTGTCCCTGCCGCAGCCACATTGGCCAGGTCCACAGAGATGACCTTCTGCCTTAGGTTCTCTGCTGAGCCCCAGGGTGCTGGGATCCCTGCCCAGCTTCTGTCCAGACCCTCCACAGAGGCAACAGACAGCCCCTCTCCCCACCAGCTGCTGGCCGACTTTTGCTGCAGAGTTTTCAGCATCTGGCAAAACACCTCCCGGCCCAGACTTCCAGGGTCACCAGGCTCCCACTGCCACACTGACCCACAAGATGAGCCCCGTCTCAGATGCCAACACCTGCAAAGCCACACCCACACCTCCTCACCACTCTGGCAAGACCTAGGCCCTCTCAGTGGCTTTTGAAGGGACCTGTCTCTATGGCCCCAACTGCCTCCTTGTCTCAAGCAGCCTAACCTGCTAAGGACATGGGCCAGCCCACCACTGAGCCCATCCAGGTTTCTGTCCATGGACCAGCAATTGGTCCCCCAGACCCACAGAAGACAAAGCATTAAGCTTTAAATGGGAGCTCTGCTGAGTTCATCCCTATGCTACATGAAACAGGGTCCCTGTCACAAAACCCTCCTCATTGCCTCCCATCACCACCCAATCATATTGGTCAAAAGCAGCTCTTCCTGGAAGAGATGCATTTTCCCTCACACACCAGTGAGATCCCAGTGGCCAGCTTTCACCAGAGCACTAAGTGATATCATCACAAACTTTACTTCAAGTCAACACAACCTTAGTAAGAGCCACTGTGTCCAGCCACTGGGGCCTATCTTAACTACTCTCTCTCAGGGTAGTAGAGATAACAAGGCTTCATTGTGAAGCTGTATTTTGGCACTTCAGAATACAAGTTCCCCTGAATGGGACCCATGAAAAGCCCACCTATGTTGCATAGGTTCTTTCTGTGGCAGTAGGACAAATACCACCAGCCCAGGAAGGTCCTGGGATATGAGGCAAAGCAGAGCAATAGGCTGAAGGCATGATATCTGAGAATGGGAAGTCTCTGAGTGGCAGCTATTCTGACTTCTCTATCAAAATGGCTTTAACTTGGGCAGCATCACAGATCCTGTGTTTTATGAGGGCCAGGAGGGTGGGAGGAAACTTCTAGGAAGCCAAACCTTGAAGTATGGCTAATAGGCATTCCAATGTGAAGTTGCATAAGCCATTGATAAATGGTTGGCAATGGTTAACAATGAGTTTCCTGAGTATTTAAATCATGCCCATTGGAAATATGCCAATTTTCATCGAAATACCTTGATTCTTCTGATTGGCAGTTTCTTTGAGAAAATGTCTTGAGTCTGTGGCTTTCTTTCTACTTGATCCTGGAGCTGGTTGGGCTGGAGAAACTGCCCATAGAATAGTCTAGAAGAAGGCCCCCATGATGCCATTTCTTTGTGCTTATGAAGGCTGAGGCCTCGAGGACTGTTGTCTAAGACCCTGCGGCTCTCCCTCCAGGTCTCATGCTATTCGATCACAACACTGGCCTGTTCTCTAGCCAACACTTGGCTCAAGTAGACCAGAGCTGCAGACAGGCTCTCTGGTCAAAAAGCTGGGCCTACAGCAACGTGGAAGTTCTTACTGGTGAAGGCTCTATGCAATGTGAAACGTCTTGAAAGTGTGATCAGTGTACACCAGATATCAGGCTGCCTCACACTAAAAGGGTACAGGTGGGGCAAAGTGAGAGAATCAGGAGGGCAGCAGGCTGCCCTAGGCTGTAGACTGCGTTCAGGATGTTCTCTGATTTAAAGCCCAGGGCTCACAAGTCCTTCAGAACAATTCAGCATCTTCCAAAGGACTTCTTTTAGATGAGTTGCTTTGAGTCCAAATCATCTCAAAACAGAACTGCTGCCTGATTTTGCTTTTTCCACTCTCTTTGGCTTCCTCATCTAATAACAATAAGAATAATAGTGAGAGTAATACATCATGTTCCTATAACAATGGACCATAGCTTGTGTATGCTTTTCCCCCTGAGCCCATCACAACAATCCCATGTGAAGGGTTGGCAGAGCAGGGATTATTAAGCCCACTTATACCAAGGGGAAAACTGAGGCTCCAAGGAGTTAAGAAATTCACCTAAGTCAAGTGGTGGAACAGCAACTTGAATGGAGTAATTCTACTCCAAGCCCAGTGCTCTCCTCACTCCACAGCCTTCTCTGTAACAGTACCAGTGAAGTAGTTTCTGCAAAACAGAGCTGTAGTCTTTCTCAAACTGTGCTCCATCGAGATTTGCCTGTGACCTTGTCCCCTCAGCAGCCCCTAGAGACCACACACCAGCCACCCAGGACCCACCACAACTGCTCTAAGTCCCAGCTAAGGCCTTGCCCTGCTCCAGAATCACCTGAGGACCTATGCCAGCTCTTTCACCCCTCCCTCTGTGGCAGAAGACTCACATACAAATAAAGTGGGACATTGTATTTGCCTTGAGAAAGACGCAGCCAAATCAAACATGATGAGCACAGTCACTAAACATTCCAGGCATTTCCTTTCCAGTTTTCCTGCCTGTCACCCATGCAAATCTGATGCAGAATGGCCACACAAGAATGTGATAAGTATTTTTTCTTTCCTAAACTGGGATTTAGCATGAGGAGAGAAGGACCGGATGGAGAGAGTTAACTGCTGAAATATTTGCTCTCATTGGGCCAAGTATCTGTGGGAAGGAGCTGGGGTCATTCAGGACTGAAGGATTGCTGGAGGGGAAATGTAGGCGCAAGGCAGATTGTTAAGGCAGGCTTAGTCCCAAATCCACAGCTGGGACACAGACCATCTTTGTTGGGCTTCAGACCAGGGGTCCCTAACCTTTTTGGCAGCAGGGACCAGTTTCGTGGAAGACATTTTTTCCATGGACTGAGAGTGGGGGAGGGGGGTGGGGCAGGGATGGTTTGGGGATGATTCAAGCACATTACATGGATTGTGCACTTTATTTCTGTTATTACACCAGCTTCACCTCAGATCATCAGGCATTAGATCCTGGAGCTTGGGAACCCCTGCTTCAGGCTACTCAAAGCAGATGGGCCCAGAGGTGGACACTCTTTGTGAAGAAATAGGTTGGTGCCCAGTTGCTGCGTGGCTGCTTAGAAGCACAATACTTTTCCTACCTAGAGTTTGTCTCTAAGGACAGTGGACAAGTATCTGCTTAGGACTTATGAAACAGTAGGCATGAGGCAGGAGCATGCAAGACTCGCATGAAACCCTCAACTAAGCCGGCAGGAGACGAGACGGGGTGTATTGGGGTAGTATGACTATAGATCAGGCTGGCAGGATGCTTCCTATCCTGACTGGATAACCTGTCAGCTCACTGATCCCAGAGCTTGAATAGAGGTCTGGATGCAGGGAGGATTTGGGTGAGAAGGGAGTTCAGAGATGGGATGTGTCAATGTCCTCAATCTGAGGCCAGAGAAGGGGGGGTACTCAGACAAAACCAAAGCAAAATTGGGGCCAGCACTCAGGCTTCCAGACCTGGGTTCATGGCACTTCTCCTCACACTCCAGGCTGACTCCAACACTTGGGCCACAGAGCTCAGGAGTGGATCAGCTATCTTCTTTCTCTCTTGCTGCTTGTCCTGAGGCAGGGCCCCTCCCAGGGCTTAGGGGGAAGAAAGTGATGGCATGGATAACAATATCTCCAGCAAAGAGGAGCTATGAAGAGATCTAGGCCCTGATTGCAATAGAAGAGATGGGAGAAAGGCCACCTCCCAACAAGGCCTTCCCCACGACTGGACCTTCCATCTCAGATATCCTCTCTTCAAAGTTCACCAACTCTCACTCACATTCCTGGCTCAGCTGGCTCAGCTGGCTCCACAGATTTCCCCTGGATAGTCTCCTTTTAGTGCCATAATCATGCCTGGTGAGGGTCATCACCCCGTTTTATGGGAGAAGGAGCTGAGGCTGTCGGAGGGATATTATATGAGTGTCCAAACTCACAAGGCCATAAGTAGCCCAGCTGTGATTTTGAATTCAGGTTTCTCTCTTCCCTAAGCTTATATTCCTGACTCTCCATGGAGGTGGACAGGAAAGGGGAGCAATATGAAGAGGTTTATGATGATCTCTTCTTCTTCCAAACAGGATCTGGGCCAGACAAGGGGAAACAAGGGGCCTGGGTTTCTCAACTGGAAGACTCCTAGGTTGAGTTGACAAGGAACCACATGGAGGCACGTGGCTGTGTATTTAAATCCATGACTGCCTCTTACTAGCAGTCTGCTCTATTCAAAGGAGGCCTGGTAGCTGTAGTCCTGACTGCCAATGTGCAGTGTGAGCAAGAGAGCTTGGGCCAGAATGAGCACTGCTGCTCCATGTCCCAGTATCATTCTGCATAGAACCTGCATCCACTCATGGCCCTTACTAGCCTAAACTTCCACTAGCCATGTTATGGGCTGAACTGTGTCTCCCAAAGGGCTTCTCAGGTGGCTCAGTGGGTAAAGAACCTGATTTACTCACTTTGCAGGAGATGAAAGATGGATCCTGGGGTCAGAAAGATCTCCTGGAGAAGGACATGGCAACCCAATCCAGTATTCTTGCCTGGGAAATTCAATGGACAGGGAAGCCTGGTGGGCTATGGTCCATAGGTTGCAAAGAGTCAGACAGGACTGAGCACACACACACTCGTCCCCCAGCATTCATAAGTTGAAGTCCAATACCTTAGAATGTGACTGGATTTGGAGATAGGGTCTTTAAAAGGGCAATTAAGTCAAAATGAAGTCATTACAGGTATATGTATAGCTGATTCACTGTGCTGTACAGTAGAAACTAACACAACATTGTAAAGCAACTATACTCCAGTAAAATTTAAAAAAATGAAGTCATTAGAGTGCATCCTACTCCAATATGACTGGTATCCTAATCAAAAGAAGAGATTGAGACACAGACATGCAGAGGAAAGATACTGTGACGATGTGGGCCATTTTCAAATGAAGGAGAGAGGCCTGGAATAGATCCTTTCCTGACAACCCCTAGAAGGAAGCAGCTCTGAAAACACCTTGATCTTGGACTTCCAGCCTTCAGAAGGAGGAGACAATCAATTTCTGTTGTTCAAGCCACCTGCTCTATAGTACTTTATTACAGCAATCCTAGCAAATGATTGCACCAATTTATATAGATCTGTCTTCCCTGCAGTACCATGAGCTCCCTGAGGGCAGGAGCCCAGCACAGCCTGGTGCCCAGTGCCCAGTGCCCAGTGAATGGCCAGTCAAGAGTTGCTGATGGCAATGTTGCCCTGTGTGGGCTGGGAGGATATCAGCCTGGGAGGCCAGCTCCCCATTTCTCTCAGGACAGGTCCGGGGTGGGGGGCCTGCTTCCAGGGCCTTTCCTCCCTAGATCGTCTGCAGTCAAAGAGGACCTCCTTCATCACGGAAGAGGATGGGTGCAGCTGCAGCAAGGAACCTGGTAGCCCACTTTCCTGCAGACTCCAGGTGGCCCAGGGAAATACTCTTTTCACCAGATGGCTTGGGGTGAGGGCTTTGACAACCGGGCTCTGGTTCCTGAGCAAGTATGGGATGACTGGAGCATGAAGATTTGGGGAAAGGAAGGGGTGGTAGGGATCTTGGAAAGTTAAGAAGAAAGTAGAATGCTGGGGTGAGGAGGACCCTGAACACTAGGCCTTGGCTGTGTAAACAAGAGAGTGGGCTTTGCCAGCATCTGGGTAAGATGTAAGTAGTCTGAAGCCCAGAAGCTGAGTGGTGAGTAGTGGCTGAGGGAGTGAGGCAGCTGGGGCTACTGTGGGCTTCCTGGCCATGACCTGAAACTGTCTGGCCCTGTGTGCTCCCCAAGGTCAGAGGCACTTCCATTCTTTCCACAGTGCCCACTGCCAAGCTCGAGCCAAAGGCCCAGCATAGACTTAGGAGTGCTTGTGGACCAAATTAACTTGCAGAAGAAGGAATGAATGCTAAATTTCTGTTTTAACCCTGTAGAAAGAGCTTCTCTCTCCCCAAAGAGGCAGGGAATGAAAAGTAGAGAGACTTTGTTGTGAAAAGCAGCTAATATCTAAATGTAAAGCTTCAGCTCCTGAGGGCAAAGAGGAGTTGCAACTTCAGAAGGGCAATAGCTCACAGTGATCTCCACAAGCACACAGAAGACAAGGAGATTCTGGATCCATAGTGAACCAGCTCCATCTAGCAGCATGAATCATCATCAGCTTTGCATCTGTTTTGGTCTAACAACACAGGAAGAAAAGGCATTTTACCAGGCCAAGGAAAATGCAACTTTCAGAGTGTCACCCTTGGCTTATCGCCAACAGGCCTCAGGCTGAGTATGTACCATGAGCCCCTTCCTACAAAAGTTCTTCCAAGCCTTCAGGGCCAGGCAGCAGGAGCCACACTCCTGGTCAGAAGTTGTTGTTCAGTCGCTTGATTATGTCGGACTCTTTGCAACCCCATGGACTGCAGAATGCCAGGCTTTCCTGCCCTTCACTGTCTCCCGGAGTGTGCTCAAACTCATGTCCACTGAGGGTCAGACACTAAATCTCTGCAAGGACAAAGGGTGTGAGTCCTTGGTCCTGTTGCCCAGGTATATGTACTCTGACATGCAAATGACATCTCATATCATGGGTCAGAGGGCTGAGCAGTAAGATAGGACTTGCAGCTCTTCTAGCATTTGTCCTCAGTAAAGGAGACAAGGCCTTCAAAGCCTAGAGTCCACAGATGAAGTGGTTGGCACACATTGATGGTAGACTTGTGAGTACAGCCCAGAGCTC
Source organism: Bubalus kerabau (assembly GCF_029407905.1). Classification (NCBI taxonomy): domain Eukaryota; kingdom Metazoa; phylum Chordata; class Mammalia; order Artiodactyla; family Bovidae; genus Bubalus; species Bubalus kerabau. The sequence continues at coordinate 43,416,914 of NC_073647.1, read as the reverse complement.
TTGACTCCTGGGTCCAGGTTCCTCAGACTGGACCACCCTGCTTACCTCTCAAACTAGACCCATAAGTCCCACCAGTCCAATCATCTTTATAGAATTGTCTGGTCAAGTCAGTGACCATTAATTAGGTTAATTTCTTTTCAGATCCCAGTGATCAGTTGTTTGAATTGGCCAGGGAATTAATTTAAATGGACTTGAGACTTCCCTGGTGGTGCAGTGGCTGAGACTGTGCTCCCCATGCAGGGGACCTGGGTTTGATCCCTGGTCAGGGAACTGGATCCCACATGCACAATGAAGATAGAAGATCCCACATGCCCCAACCAAGACCTGAGAGAGCCAAATAAATAAATAAATTTTTTAAATTAAAAAAAATACACTGGCTGTTCAAACAGGCCCTTGACTACAGCTGGGCATAGAGGAATTTGTAATTTAGAATCCAGGATTGTCTGTTATAGTTAATGGCACATTAAAGAGCAACAGATTAAAAATAGGCCTATGCGATCCATCCAGGCAGTGGAATACTATTCAGCAATTCAAAGTAATGAGCTGTCAAGCCATGGGAAGACATAAGGAAACTTAAATGCATATTGCTAGGTGAAAGGAGTCATTTAGCTGTGAAAAGAATAAAAGTCACAGTCTGAAAAGACTACGTATTGTATGGTTCAACATATATGACATTCTGGAAAAGGTAAAACTATGAAGGCAAAAAAAAAAAAAAAAAAAAGATCCCTGGTTGCCAGAGGTTTGAGAGGAAGTGGGGAGTGATGGGGGTGGAGCACAGGTGATGTATGGTGGGTGTATAACATTATGCATTTGCCCAAAAACCATAAAATTGTATAATACAAAGGGTGACCCAAGGGTAAACTATGGACTTGAGTTAATGATACCATATCAACATTGGTTCATTAATTGTAACAAATGTACCACACCAATGCAAGATGTTGGTAATAGGGGAAACTGAGGGAGTATATGGGAACTGTCTGTATTTTCTGCTCCATTTCTCTGTAAACCTAAAACTGCTCCCTCAAAAGTCTACAAGTTAAAGAAAATAAATAGGCCTAAGTGCTCAGATATGGACAGAAGCAGTGTAGGTCTGGAAAGCTTCTATTCCATGTCAGACAGAAAAGCAAGAAACCCTGGCTAAAAGTCAGCATCAACACACGCAAATAAATACTGGACAATTTCATCCTGTATCTAAATACTTGGGAATGTCTTTCTATGGGCATTATGTAGTCATGGTCTTTGGTGATATGTATCTAAACAACAACTCTGAAAATGAAAGTGTTAGTCGCCTCAGTGAAAGTGTCTGACTCTTTGTGACCCCTTGGACTGTAGCCCACCAGGCTCCTCTGTCCATGGGATTCTTCAAGCAAGAATACTGGAATGGGTTGTTGTGCCCTCCTCCAGGGGATCTTCCAGACTCAGGGATCAAACCCAGTACCCGGGTCTCCCACATTGCAGGCAGATTCTTTACTGTCTGAACCATCATTTCAGTTCAGTTCAGTTCAGTCGCTCAGTCGTGTCTGACTCTTTGAGACCCCATGAATCACAGCACACCTGGCCTCTCTGTCCATCACCAACAATTTCCCGGAGTTCACTCAAACTCACATCCATCGAGTCGGTGATGCCATCCAGCCATCTCATCCTCTGTCGTCCCCTTTTCCTCCTGCCCCCAATCCCTCCCAGTGTTAGAGTCTTTTCCAATGAGTCAACTCTTCGCATGAGGTGGCCAAAGTACTGGAGTTTCAGCTTTAGCATCATTCCTTGCAAAGAAATCCCAGGGCTAATGTCCTTCAGAATGGACTGGTTGGATCTCCTTGCAGTCCAAGGGACTCTCAAGAGCCTTCTCCAATACCACAGTTCAAAAGCATCAATTCCTCAGCGCTTAGCTTTCTTCACAGTCCAACTCTCACATCCATACATGACCACTGGAAAAACCATAGCCTTGATAGACAGACCTTTGTTGGCAAAGTAATGTCTCTGCTTTTCAATACGCTATCTAGGTTGGTCAAAACTTTTCTTCCAAGGACTAAGCGTCTTTTAATTTCATGGCTTCAGTCACCATCTGCAGTGATTTTGGAGCCCAAATGTATGTATCTAAACAATAGCCCTAGAACACATGAAAATAGAAAAAGCAAGACAAACCAGAAACTCAGAGGTTAGTTGTCATTCTATGTATAAAAACACTACAAAATGTTCCCTTTCAATCTATACTAACTACATGACATCCTATGATTTTCCCACTGGAGGCAGAGGAAGGGGGTGTAGACCAAGAAGTGGAACTCTTTAGACACTCCTTGTTCTTCTCCAGCCTGGGTTTTTGTGCTAAGTCCTTGAGTGCCTAAGACCTGGAAGAAACAAAACAAACAGATGTGGCAACAAAAACATAAAAGAACACAGTTGAGAAACACCACTGGGTTGATCTTCTATGCACAATTGACCATTATGGAACATAGCACTTAGACTAAATTCTACACAGAGTTCAAGGCACTTCAGCATAAGCATAATTAGCTAGCTTTTGTTGTGTTAGATCCCTGGAGGTGGGCCACTTTCAGAGGGTTCAAGAGATCACTCTAAAACACATTCTTTTCACAAGAGAGAAGACTTGGAATTACAGAGACCACAGTTCTTCGAAAATTAACCCATAAATTCATTTCAGTTTCAATGAAAATCCCAACAGATTTTTTTTTCATCAAGCTTGACAAGCTGACAATAAAATTTACATGGACAAAGGGGCAGGGATAGTAAAAACATGAAGAAGAAGAAGAAAAGAATAAGCAGGGAACTTGCTATCAGGAAGCAATGCTTATTATGAACCTACAGTAATAAAACTATGTGGTATGAGCATAGGAGCAAAGTAAAGCAGACTGGTGAAATAGAACAGAAAGCTGAAAGGTAGGGAAACTTGGTATATGACAAAGGTAGTACAGTAGAGAGACAGGGAAAGGATAGAGTGTTTAGCGAATGGTGCTTAGAGAATTGGATAGCCATGTGAAAAAAAGGAAATATCTATACATAAATAAGTTCCAGGTGAATTATAAAGCAATAAGTAAAAATAAAACATTAAACCACTAAAAGAAAAGAAAGGTAGGACCCCTTAAGAGGAAAACACAAGCAAGCCATAAAATATTAACAAATTAGACTTTTTATCATTAAAACATTTATACAACAAAGACAACATGAAGTTCAAAGACACCTACAGACTGAGAGAAGATATTTCCAACAGATATAACTGGCAAATATTTGCATTTATAACACCTTAAAACTTTCTTAGATCAAAAAATAAAAGACAAACAACACAACTAAAGTGGAAAAGAAAACATGAACTACATAGATGATGAGACCGAAAAGACCATTCAAGATATGAAAAGTTAGTCGAATCCCTGGTCGTCAGGGAAATATAAACTAAAGCAAGAAGACACATTTCAAACCCACCTATTAGGAAAAATGTTACAGTCTAACAATATCAGGAATGTTGTTGATGATGGGAACACACCCTGTTGCTGGAAGCTTAAACTTGGTATAACTGCTTTGGAGGCCATTCTCATAATGCCTCATAGACAGCTGCTTAAACCATTGCTTAAAGTGGAGCTTAGACCTTAGACCATTGCTCTTTTTTAAATTAAATACTGAATACTAAACATTTCTAAGCACTGTTTTAGCTGCACCCCACAGATTTTGTAATGCTGTGTCATCATTTCCATTTAGTTTAAAACATTTTCTAATTTATCTTGAAATGAGTTATTTAGAAATGTGTTGTTTAATATCTGCATACTGAACTAATCAAGAAAGTGAGAAGATGACTCACAGAATGGGAGAAAACATTTGCAAATCATACACCTGATAAGGTACTTGTATCTAAATAATTAAATAACTCTTTAAAATTTTATTGAAGCATAGTTGATTTACAATGTTGTATTTAATTTCTCCTGTCCAGCAAAGTGACTCAGCTTTACATAATATATTCTTTTTCATTTTCTTTTCCATGATAGTTTATCATAGGATATTAAATATAGTTCCCTGTGCTATACAGTAGGGCCTTCTTATTTATCTATTCTATATATAATAGCTTGCATTTGCTAACCCCCAAATCCAAGTCCTTCCTTCACCCGCCTCCCCCTTGACAACCACAAAACTGTTCTCTATATGTGTGAGTCTGTTTCTGTTTCATAGATAAGTTCATTTGTGACACATTTTAGATTCCACATTTAAATGATATCACATGGTACTTATTTGTCTTTGTCTGACTTACTTCATTAAGGGCAATAATCTCTAGGTCCATCCATGTTGCTGCAAATGGCATTATGTCATTTTTTAAATGTCTGAATAATAGTTCATTGTGGGCTTCCCAGGTGGTGAACACACATTCACATGTTTGAAAGTTTGCAACTTGAAGGGAACTTACTGTATATAAAACTGAATCATTTTGCTATACACTTGAAATTAACACAACATTGTAAATCAACTATCCTTCAATTTAAGAAATGCAATGTTTAATGTTATTCCCAAAGAAAATGTTTCCTAACTGAACTCTCTTATAAAAGAAAATTGGTTCTATTTAATAATGGTTATGACCAAATTATAAGCACCTTCCTTTGTAGCTCAGTCATTAAGGAATCTGCCTGCAATGCTGGAGACCCAGGTTCAATTCCTGGGTTGGGAAGATTCCCTGGAGTAGAACATGGCAACCTACTCCAGTATTCTTGCCTGGAGAATCCCATGGACAGAGGAGCCTGGCAGGCTACAGTCTATGGGGTCGCAAGAGTCGGACACAACTTGGCGACTAAATCACCACCACTTAATATAAAACTGCCCTGTGATGAAAATAATCTTTTGAGATGTGGTAAAAACTTCAGTAGAATCTCTCCTTCTCATTTTTTTCTCATTTATCTGCAATCCTTAATCACAAAGTAAAACAAGTAAAATGCTAAATATACTGAGTGCTTGTTCAAATAATTTCTACTTCTGACAGTTACTTGGCACCAACATAATGCTTCCATGGGTCTGTTTAGCTCAGATTAAATATTTCATACCGAAAGTTTGGTTCCTTCTCTATTTGACCACAGCCTTACATGGAGACACAGCTTTTTGTTCTGGCATCAGTTCTGAAATCCTGTGGCTCAATTGGTTAGAGCCATGTGAACCACAGATGTGGTCTATCCAGGGCCCAGCTAGCATCTCACCACACTGTACCTGTGAGTCCCATGGTCCCCTCACCATTTCTGGGAGGCCACTGGACCAGAGTAGGAAAGGAGTCAGTGAGGACTCAAAGCTCTGTTAACCAAGAATACCAGGTTTCCAAGGACAGGAACAGTTCCAGTAGTTGGCTTCATTGACAAGGTTCTAAAAATATTTGTTCTTAGATTATGGTCTAGAATTTTAATGTCATGGCTAAAAATTTCAGATCCAGTCAGAAGAGACGGGATAGGGGGAGGGGAGTAAATGGGAGGACAACTGTGTGAGGCTTCCAGAACCTCAATCACCTTCCCTTATTTGATATCCTTGCTTTCCCCTGCCTACTTCCTAGTAGGGGCTGAGTGGCAGTGAAGTCCCTAAAATGAAAGAAAATTCAGCTAGGAAGCGGAGCCTGAGTGCGTGCTAAGTTGCTTCAGTCGTGTTGTACTCTTTGCCACCCCATGGACTGCAGCCCGCCAGGGTCCTCTGTCCATGGGATTCTCCAGGCAAGAATACTGGAGTGGGTTGCTGTTTCCTCCTCCAGGGGATCTTCTCAACACAGGGATCGAACCTGCATCTCTTATGTCTCCTGCATTGGCAGGCAGGTTCTTTACCACTAGCACCACCTGGGAAGCCCCAGGGTAAGAGTAGCCAGGGCAAAGCAGGAGAAGACAAGCATATGTGACATGGCACTGAGTCTCTGTGAAACTTCAATTCCTCATCTATCAAATGTGCCTCTCACACCCACCCTGCCATACTGAATATGAGGATTTGGTGTCAGAACGCATGGAAAGAGCCCCTAAAAACTCTGGCCAAGAGGAAGCTCTTGTGTTTATTAAGAGTATACCCTGAGGCTTATGGGAAAAGGGATCCAGAGGTCAGCTCTAAGGGACACTAAATGGCAAATGGGCTTTCTAGGCATTTCAGGCAGCTGCCTCCACCCTACCACAGGACAACAGCTTGGAGAATGGGCCCCAAGGGTGGGTGGTCACACAGCTTTCCCTACTTGAAAGTCAACATCTGAGTGCATAGGGCCATGTGATGACCCTATGGGTACTTTGGGAGAAGCAGTCACTGGGCAAAAGAATTGTCCAGCAAGCTCTCAAAATCCCAGTGCACCCTGGAATAGATTCTAAGTGAGTCCACTGCAGGATACTGCTTCACCGAGGTGACTCTTTCCCTCACCACTCTTTCCACCTTTATCCAGTATCTTTTAGTTCATTGTCAAATGGTGGTGCTCTTTTCAACACCTGCTGCTCCTGTGATTGCTGGGGCTGGGCTGCTGAGGCTGCCTGACAATTTCTTAATTCTAATCCTAAGTGGAGGACAGTGCCAGAGCAACACAGGCATGGCAGAATATGCAGGGTAACTGTCTCATCTGGAGTTGACTTCCGTGGCTTGTTCCATCCATTTTGGATTTTTGACCCTCTTTAGCTGCTGTGACCTTGAGGAAAAGCCATTTGAGTAGTAGTGTAAATACCACTAATTTAAGAAGGGGGATCTGCTATACATATATTAAATAATGTCTTTCAAACTGAAATGAGTGACTTTGGAGTGACTCTCTGCCTGGGAATTACCCTTTTCAATTATTCATGCTTCTCTTCTTTCTTTAACATAATTGAAGGCTGGCATCACCATCATACCTCATTCTGAGGAGTGGGGCAGAGATGGTTAGAAGGGATTTTTATTAATATCTGTGAGGGAGTACTCTAAAAAAATAAAGGAAATGCCTTTTTAAAAAACAATTGCATTGAGACAATACCTACTTTCACGATGTTTAACACGTGTTGACCTCATCTGTCCTTAAAGTCAGTTTCTAAGTGTGCATTGAGTAATTGCCCTACATGAAAAAGAACATTCCACACTTTAAACATAGGAGCTTAAGTGATCATAGATGTGATGCTGTCACTTGAGTAAGAGGAGAACAGGAAATGGAGAGGAAACTTGAATTTCTGGGTATCTATTATATGACAAGCTCTATGCTAAGTTCTCTCTTTCTCTCTCTCTCTCTCTCTCTCTCTCTCTATATATATATATATATATATATATATATATATATATATATAATCAGTCAGTTCAGTCGCTCAGTTGTGTCCGACTCTTTGCAACCCCATGGACTGCAGCACGCTAGGCCTCCCTGTCCATCATCAACTCCCAGAGCTTGCTCAAACTCATGTCCATTGAGTTGGTGATGCCATACAACCATCTCATCCTCTGTAATCCCCTTCTCCTCCCGCCTTCAAACTTTCCCAGCCTCAGGGTCTTTTCCAATGAGTCAGTTCTTCGCATCACATGGCCAAAGTATCAGAGTTTCGGCTTCAGCATCAGTCCTTCCAATGAATATTCAGAACTGATTTCCTTTAAGACGGACTGGTTGGATCTCCTTGTAGTCCAAGGGACTCTCAAGAGTCTTCTCCAACACCACAGTTCAAAAGCATCAATTCTTTAGCACTCAGCTTTCTTTATGCTCCAACTCTCACATCCATACATGACTACTGGAAAAAACATGGCTTTGACTAGATGGACGTTTGTTGGGCAAGTAACATCTCTGCTTTTTAATATGCTGTCTGAGTTGGTCATAGCTTTTCTTCCAAGGAGCAGTCATCTTTTCATTTCATGGCTGCAGTCACCATCTGCAGTGATTTTGGATATATATATATATATATATATATATATGCATATATGTGTGTGTGTGTATGCAGTTACATATCTATAACTTAATTTTTTTAAGAACCATAGAAGATAGGTGCCATTAATTCCTTTTAATAATGAAGAAAGTTGAAGTGGATACATATTAAGCAGGTTACCCATGGCCATACAAGCAGTATGAGATACAAGCAGGATTCAACCCTAGTCTATCTGACTCCAAAGACTATGTTCTTTTAACTATACCATGTTAATATCTAAAAATATGGTTCTTTAGATATGAGGCAGGAAGTGTCCATGATAATCCTGGATTATCTTTATATCTAGAAAACAAGCTTTCAAAGACTACTAAAGTCATGTAAAGAAGGCTTAAGGAGTCATTTTAAAGAAACTCCCAATGCAAGCCTCAATATGAATAAGAACAATGGATTAAAACACATCAAATATGTTTAAATTCATGAATTCATCATCATACTTTAAGAAGTAATCCCTCATTGACTTTACTTGCAGATGCTGGTGAATCAGCTCAGTGTTTTGAATCAGACATTTTATCTTACACTCTTATATAAGCTATGCTCTCAGATAATCAAGTAGTAGATATACAGATGTACTCCATCTAACAAATAAAGAAGAGAAAAATAAAATAAGAATAGAACAGTTTTTCAATCCTTCATGAATGAATGAATCTAGACTTGATCATCAGTGGCTGACATAAAAAAAGACAGCCAGACAATATCACTTAATGGAGAGCGAAAAATCATGTATGAAGTAGTCTCACCAAAAACAAAACAAAATAAAAAGTAAAAAGCTTAAACATGAATCTGATTAAGCCTCTAAAATCAACACTAATTTAGAGAAAACACAAAAGTCTGAGGATTCTTAGTGTGTCTATTAAACATAACAATGGGAATGCAATTAGCAAAATCCAGAGTATGACAAGTTCTATGCTAAATTCATTTTCTCTCTCTCTCTCTCTCTCTCTCTCTATATATATATATATATATATATATATATATATATATATATAAAATATATATAAATTGCTACAAGGAAAATAATCCATCTTCTTCAAAAACTAAATGGCAAGATGAAAAAAGATCGACGGGGTACCTCTAGGTTAAGAGAGACTAAAAGGCCATATCGATCAATTACAGCATCTAGTTCATATTTATAGCTTTATTCAAACAAACAAGAATCCATTTACCCCAATTGCAAGACTATTGGAAACTGGAACACTGGCTGGATATCCATTGATTCTAATGAAGTTTTGTTCATTCTGAGCTGTGATGATTGCATTGTGGATATGTTTTTTAGAGTCCTAACACTTTAGAAATACACACTGAACTATTAACAGATGAAATGTTTATGAGGTCTGCAATTTGCTTTAAGATATTACAGAATGAAGGAAAGTGAATGTGCGGAATAGATGCAAGAACGGCCATGGAGTGATCATTTTTGAGGTTTGGTGATGGAATTAGGGGTACCCTTATATAATTCTATCTGCTTTTGTGTATCTTTTTGTGTAGTTAAATGATATAACACATATATATGATTTGAAGATACATGCATACATATATACATGCCAAAATCCCACCTCTTGGAATTGATCCTATGGGTATACAGTGGAATCACATATATGAGTCATACAAATTCAAAAGTAGGCACTCAGCATCCAGAGAGGGAGAGGGGAGAAAGGTGTGAGAGGGACAGAAAAAGAGACAGAGACAAACACATAAAGACAGAGGAGAAACAGTTCAGAGAGACAACAGTTGAAATAGTGCAGCAAGTTGGGTCTATAATTCTGCTCAATGACTCTGCTTTGCCCTAGAGAGAATGTAAGGTGGATGCTGTGGTTCTGTTACTCCCTCAGTAAGTCTCAATCTCCATGTGCCTCTCATAGAGTGAGCATCTCATTGTGATTCTGGTGTTTAAAGATGCATACATGTCATTCAACATGGTTCATAACCACAAGCTCATCTCCTCATCAGGTGCTGAGCCAGGCTCAAAGATCTATTTCAATACCGGAGGGCAAAGAGACTCTGCTGGAATGATGAAGATAGGGTATGTTAGCCTTCCTAAGGGAATTTTAAGGGTGTTTTTGATTATATGGGATTTTCACCATACGTGGTAGTTAAATAATCTAACAAAAGATGCAAAAGTCCACTGTACCCTACATATGTGTGTAACAGTATATGTAATATATTTTTTAATATTTAATGCATCATTGTAATATTTTAAAAACTGAAGAAATCCTAAATGTTCACTAATCCAATGTGGATTGTTTAAACATAGTGCATCCCCACAATGGAATACTTTATGGAGCTTTTTACAGAGAAGAAGGTAGGTATTTCCCATCTATAGATAGGAAAAGATGTCCGAGACATACTGCTACATGAAAAAAGCACATGGAGGGACAGTGTATATGGTGTGCTTCCATTTTTGTAAAAAAAAACAAAAGAAATACAGATATACATATGGATATATTCACACCACCATGGTGCTTTTATTGTAGGACATTTCAAGGAGAATACACAAGTAATCAGCAACAGTGATAGACTCTGATGAAAGGGGAAGGAAATTTAGGCTGGGAGGGTTACTTCCTTTGCACTCTACACTCTTGTATATAGCTTGAAATATCATGTGCATGTATTAATATTTCAAACTTTTGCTGAACTATAGCCTACATATAGAAAAATGCACCATTCATACCTGCACAATGAATGAGCATAAAGTGAACACACCCAAGTAACCATCACCCAGGCCCCCAAATAGAACATTACCAGTCTCCAGAAGCCCCACTGGGCCCATCGTTTTCCTCCTGAAAGTTAACTACTATATTAATTTCTAATACAATAGTGTAATTTTGTCTCTTTCTGAATTTTATAGAAATTGAATCAGACAGTGTGCTTCTTTAGGGTCTGACTTATTTTATTTATTAATTTATTGACCACACACCATATGGGATCTTAGTTCCCTGATCAGAGATAGAACCCATATCCCCTGCACTAAAAGTGAGGAGTCTTAACCAATGGACTGCCTGGAAAGTCTGGGTCTGATTAATTTTGATCAACATGATGTTTGCAAGAGTTTTCCATGTTCTTGTGTATAGCATGTACTCTCATTTGTACCGTATTCCATTGTATACATGCACCACAATTTATTTATATATTCACTGTTGATGGACATTTGGGGGTATTTCCATTATTTATTTGCCTGGTACTAAATAATGCTTTAATGGATATTCTTGTATGTATTCTTGTATATGTCTTTTGGTGAATACATGAAGGAATCCTAGCCAATCTAAAAGTCCACTTTCCTCACCTTCAGATACTATTCTGATATTCAGTTAATGCTTCATGAATGTATCAATGAATTCCTTAGATCTCACAGTAGTGACCAGATGGTCCCAGTAGGATATTTCCATTTGGCTAGGGGCTGAGTCTATGCTTAGTTTCAAACAGATATCACAAAGAATGGGAGCTTAAGGGAGAGAGAGAGCATGGGTAAAGTTCCAGTAGAGTCTGAAGATCTGAAATTTAAATGGAGCTCTGAAAAAGAGATAAGGTGTAAAGGTAATAATAAACCTGATATTTGGTAAGTCACATATTCAGCGCAATGTACCTACAGACGAAAGCAGAGGGAATGAATATCAGGGAAGGAGATCTGGGTCAGTTCATGAGGCCCTTGAATGCCAAACCAAGGAACTGGTTTTATTATGCAATTATTGAAGATTTTTGAGTAGGATGAGAAGAGATTGTGATGGAAGAATTACTTCCAGAGATGAAACTGGCTGTAGTGTGCAGCACAGACTGGATTGGGGAAGAAAATAAGTAGAGATTTTACTGCTATTGCTATAATCCAGGCAAAGACAACGAATGTTTGAAATTGGGAGAAAGCAACAGAGACAGAAAGGCAGAAACAAGAAGAGTACAAAGGAAGAACCACCAGGGTTCAGAAGTGATTAGGTGTACAAAAGGAAGCAGAAGGGAGAGTTGAGGATGCCACTGAGGCTTGGAGCTAGGAGAACCACAAGACAGGCACCTCTACCACTGTGGTGGCATCCTTTGTGATAATGAAAGACTAGAGCCAACCCAAATAGCTGTCAATATGGACTGACTGGCTAAACAAACTCTGGTTCCTCTTTGGGATGGCATGCTATACAGTTAAAAAAAAGAGGAGCAAGGAAGATCCCCATATAGTGACAGAACAATCTCCAAAGCGTTAAGTGGAAAAATGGGGAGCAGAGCAATGTTTGTAGTACATGCTACAATTGTGTAAGAAATAGGAGGCAGAGCTTCCCTGGTAGTCCAGTGGTTAAGAATCCACCTGCCAATGCAGGGGACTGGTGTTTGGTCCCTGATCCAGGAAGATTCCACATGCCATGGGGCAACTAAATCCATGTACAACAACTACTGAAGCCCACATGTCCTAGATCCCATGCTCCACAAGAGAAGTCACCGCAATGAGAAGTTTGTGTGGCACAACTAGAGAAAGCCCATATGCCGCAACAAAGATGCAGTGCAGCCAAAAATAAACTAATAAATAATAACATTTTAAAAAAATTGACTCTTTTTTTTAAAAAGAGAGGGTGGAAAACAACTACTTCTCATTTGTTTAATATTCAAACATATAACAGATGCATAAACGAAACCCTAATAAACATGATTGCTATAGAGAGAAGAAGGATAAAGAATGGAGGCAGGATGGAAGAGAGACTTTTAGAATATCTCCTGTTATATGGTTTTGACTTTGGAACTCTGTAAATGTTTTATGTAAAATAAATTTAAGAGAAAAACCCTAAAACTTAGAAAAAAATGAGTTAATTGAATCAAACTGTGTATCAACTTGGTAGCATAATCACACAGAGAAAAATTACTTCAGGTGACTTTTAAACACAATACTTTGACTATCTCCCTAGTAGAATTTAGTTTAAGGGCCAAAGAAAGAGCAAAGAAATCTTAAATTGTGTTCAGAAGGCTAGTAATATTAGAATTCTTCTTTGGAAAATTTTCCAGATATACTATAGGGGAATGCAAGTGATTATGCTAATATCATTAGGGACCAAGACTTTCAGAGTGGGAGACAAGAGACAGTTACAAAATCAAAGATGTTAAATAAATGCTTATACTCTTAAAGTCAACTTTGAACTATCAATAGGAACTCATTTTCCTTTTTAAAAAGTATATTCATTTTTCTAAACTCTTTTCACTAAAAAAGAAAAGACCTGACAACCTAATATCAGTGAGGAAACCCAGTCTTCAGACTGTGCTCTCTTAATATTATTTGTCATCAAGAGGAACTAGAGTTCCTTGGTGAAATGGTTGACTCCAGGACTGGGCTTATAATTGTACAAGATGAGCCTGAAACATCTTGTCAAACCAAAAATCAAGAAATCTATCATCACAAGAGGAAACAGAAGCCAACTTGAAAAGACCCCCACTGGCCTAAGATGAGACAGTTTTAGCAACCAAATGAATGATTAAAATGGATTGAAACACATTAAATATATAAAAATCCATTAGTTCATAACAATACTTAAAAGACCATTGGAGGTTGCTAGGATACCAACTCATTCTGAAAAATGATGTTTTTAAAAGGAAGGTACCAAACATTTATCCTGCCTTTCCTTTTTTTTTTTTTTTCTTGTTTACACTGTAATTCAAGGTAACTAAATGGCTGGTAAATAAAATTCTTCTTTATAGAAAAACTTTCAACTAATAAGTGTAGAAGGAATAACAATTAGAAAAATGCCATTTTGCAACTCTTAATAAAATGATGGACCTAAGCAGTAATCATCAATGGCTGTTAAAGCCATTAGGAGATATTATTTGAATCGGCTGATCAATCTTAGTATTGCTAAAAGTGGGGCAATCAGGCATTATTTGCCTCATTAAATAATGTGATAGAAGTTACACAGCACTGACTGTGAAATATCTTTTACCCAAAATTTCAACCTGAATCTAATCAAAGCCTCTAGACAGAACTACCAGTTTACAAGGGATAGAGAAACAAGTTCAAGGACAATATGAGAAAAGCAACCAAGTAAATTGAGACAGAGACATTGTTCAGGGCAAATGACCTGGCTTCCCCAACAACTCAAAAGCAATAAAAGGCATAGGAGACATAACCAAGTGCAACATGTGGGCTTTGTTTGGATTCTAATTCCAACAAAATTAACTATAAAATGATATTCTTAGGAAAACCAGAGAAATTTGAATATGGATGGGGTATTAAATCACATTAATGAATTGTTAATTTTGTTAGATGTTAGAATAGCCGTTATCATATTGCATATAACCTATGTAATGTACTAAAACTATATATAATACATATGATGATGTATTATAACTACTATGACACACATATATTTATGTATGCATATGGGCTAAAAAAAAATGAAAAGCATCACTGCTAATGAGAAAAGAGAAGATGGAGGAAAGAAGTTAGTTTAGGGGGAAAGGGATGAGAATTTTTAATATGAACTTCAGGAAGACAGCCAAAGAACAGGTATAAATGTGCAGCAGAAGCTTAAAAATGCACACTTGAAGCTCAGAAGAAATGTCAGAGCTGAAGAGAGATTTGGGAGTCGTTTATACAGATGCCTCTAAGGAGTGAAATCTCAGGATTCTATTAATTTCACTGGGAGAAGAGAAGAAAGGGCCTGGTCCAAACCTTCTAGAATATTTACCTTACAGTGAAATGTTGGTAGTGCATGCAGAAGAGGTGATGGTGAGAGAAAAAGAGGAAAAGGAAGATTCAACACCAATGAAACAAAACAAGGAAGGGGTCAGAAAAGTAAGAGAAAACCCCAAATAGTTCAATCTCATGAAGACTAAAGAAGGAAAGGATTTCAGGGAAAGGGTGGTCAACAGTGTTAAGTCCTCAAACAAGACTGAAGAGGATCAAGCCACAGAAAGTGGACTATCTCTTACCACACATTCCTACTATATATCCAAGTTAATTTCAAGATGACAATGACCACGCTAATAATAGTGAGCCTAGAAGAAACTGTCTTAATCAGCCTCCATCTTTTCCTTCATTCATTCCTTCCCTCACTCACCCACTTGTCCAGCCCCTCATTTAATCAGCATTAACGAGTCCCTGCTCTAAGCCAAACCCTTGCTACATTCTGTAGATACTGAAAGAAAGACAATATCTGCCTTCCAGCTTAATGAGGAAGACAAACCTAGAAAGAATGACAAAGTAGTGTTAATATTTCAGCATCAACTTGTTGAACATGTATTCTGGGCCAGGCACTAGGGAGGCACTAGATATACAAACACAAACAGGAGGTTCCTGTGCCCCAGGGCTCAGAAAAACAGCTGGGAAGGCAGACAAAATTAGAATGCAATACGGACTAGAAATACAAGGAATGTACAAATTATAAGAGGGTGCAGATCAGGAATTGCAGCTTGTAAGGAAGTCTGTGAAACAGGGACTATTCATATGCCCATTTCACATGCAAGAAAACTGAGGTACAGGCAGGTAGGGTGACCACTGTGAGTGGCAGAGCCAAGTTACCCACTCTGTCACCCTGCCTGAATGCCTCCTCCAAGACTCCCATTCTCCTTCCATTGTGCCACCCTGGTTATTATTCCAGGGGCACAGAGCAGGTGCTCAATGTTTGCTGAATGAATAAATGAGCTATGTGACTTCACAGGGCTGTTGGAAAGGCTCACTAAGATAAGTACTAGGCTCATTAGAGGTCACTGCATAGGATGGCAGGTGAGGATGTAAGGACACCACACCCAGAGGCTCTCTGCTGGGCAGGCCACTCTTACCAAAAAGAGCAGGCAGGTAACAAGTGTGTCTGGACAACAAGTGATTGGGATCAGGGACCTCTGAGCCCAGGGAGCAGGATCTCCATCACAGGGACTGAGGGGCGGTGGCAAGGGCCAGGTGCAGTCACAGCCCTGGAGGGCTCATGCTTTGAATGCAGGGGCTCAGGACCCCAAACCAGGCCAACAGCACAGAGAGGCAACACTGGCCAGGCCGACCTGGTTCAAGGTTCACCAAGCCACCTGCCTGAGGCTCTAGAAAGCCCTCTGAAGATGAAGGAAGAGGAAGAAGAGGGAAAATTTGAGGAGGAGGAGAAGGATGAAGATGAGGAGGGGAGAGAAGGGGTAAAGGAGAAGATGGTGGGTAGGCATGCACGCTAAGTCGCTCAGTGGTGTCTGACTCTTTGTGAACTCATGGACTGTAGCCCGCCAGGCTCCTCTGTGCATGGCATTTCCCAGACAAGAATACTGGAGTGGGTTGCCATTTCCTTCTCCAAGAGATCTTCCCGACCCAGGGATCAAACCCATGTCTCTTATGTTTTCTGCATTGGCAAACAGGTTCTTTACCACTAGCGCCACCTGGGAAGACCCAGTGGCAGCTAACATTTACCCAGTGTTGACGGTGGGCCACGTGCTGGGCTGTGTGCTTTACAGGCTGTCAGGGAACCCTCCCAATCATCCCATGAGGCAGAAACTAATATTTAACCCTCCAGTTTATAGATGAGATATAAAAGACATAAAGTAACTTCCTTGATGTTGCAAAGCCAGGATTTGAGCTCCGACAGCCCTGCCTGAAGGCAGCGGTGACCCTGGCTGGTGACGTACCTTAGACTAATCAACACAGCTGAATGAAGAGTCTGCTGCAGATTCTTCTGCAGGTTGCAGAGAGAATGGGGTGGAAGGCAAAAATGTTTCCAGTTCCTGGGAACTCCTGAGGTCACCAATCCCTTGATCTGTAACAATGAAGACAAGGCCTTGCCTTGGGATACTGCCTTGTAGTTTACAAAGTCTTTCACGTACATCACTCAATAGGTCACTTTGGAGAAAACAGTTAAACAAGGACGAAAAAAAGCTGGTTCATGATCCTGTAAATGTTCCCCAGAAGACTGAGTATTCCCCTCTGCTTCAATCCATATGTATTTCCCAGACATGTCACCTCTTCCTGGAATTTCTATTAAGAATTTCAGCTATCCCAACAAAGATGTTCAGTCATCATATTTTCTACTAACATAAGGAGCCCACATCTCCCAGTGTCCAATTCATTTCACTTTCTACCCTAGCTCAGGCCAATGCTTCCATGGGAATAGTAGAGGGGAAACAGGCTCCACAGGAGCTGAGGTGTCACTCTTGGGTTCTGGCCCATTAGCCCTCAGTTCAATTCTCCTACTCTATTCAGATTGCCAAGCTAGACCTATCCTCACATAAGGCCACTTATCCTCACACCTAGAGGCTCAAGCCCAACCCAGTTCCCAGACCAATCCTTCCATAGGCATGGGGGCCAGTGCCTGGCCAGGAGGCTGGTAGATTAGGACCAGGCTGCTTTCCTAGGTCTGGTGCACCCAAAATGCCACCTGAGAGTCCATAATGACCCCAGATCAGAACTCTTCCCAAGCCCGCCTCTTATACTGACTCGGGCTTAACAACTAGCCTCCTGCTTCGATTCCCACTCCTAAGTCCCACATGTTGTCCTATCAACTATCTCAGCCCCCTTACAACTAGCACCCTGATGGATGAGTATATCTTCCCTGTCTCCTCCCCAAACACATAGTGCAGAGGACGGTCCTCAACGCATGCCTTCTGGGTGGATAAGCCCTTCCGCCCTGCCTGGGTCTTGCACACCCTTCTCTCTGGAACTAGCACCTTGGCCCAGTGCAGGGTCTGGCCTTTAAGGAGAGAGGTCATCTAGGTAATGATTGGCTGAAGATCCAAGCAATGCTCACACACCCACTCTTTACTTATGTGATTTTGAACAGGATGCTGAACCTGTCTGTGTATCAGTTCCCTCACAGGGTGGATGTGAAGACCAGAAGAGTGGAGCCCTTGGACTTCCCCTAGCTTATGGACTTGGGCTGCCCCTTAGGTCTTTTCAGGGACTGTGCTGCTCCAGGCAGTGTCTGCACAGGGAACCTCTCCTTCAGCTTATCTTCATATCAATTAGGCTGGTCCCTTCTTTGCCTCCCCCCAACATGCACACTGATTCCAGGTTGTGGGATTCAAGAACGGCCCAGAAAATGAATAATGCTAGCAACCCAAGCTTCTTGGCAACAGGTGAGAGTTTTTAAACTTTTAAAATGAAGAACAGAATCCTTGTAGGAATCTCAGCTTCAGCTCTGCCTAGCTAAGTGATCCTGAGCAAGTTATTCAAACTCTTTGAATGTCAGTTTCCTCATCCCTGGGCTTCTCTGATAGCACAGATGGTAAAAAATCTGCTTGAATTGCAGGAGACCCCAGTTGGATTCCTGGGTCGGGAAGATCCTCTGGAGAAGGGATAGGCTACCCACTCCAGTATTGCTGGGCTTTCCTTGTGGCTCAGCTGGTAAAGAAGCCATCTTCAAAGCAGGAGACCTGGATTCAATCCCTGGGTTAGGAAAATCCCCTGGAGAAAGGAAAGACTACCGACTCCAGTATTCTAGTCTGGAGAATTCCATCACTGTATAGTCCATGGGGTCACAAAGAGTCAGACATGACTAAGAGATTTTCACTTATTTTTTTCATCCCTAAAAAGAGACTCCATGGGATATTGTACCTAAGTGCCCGGCAATAGGAAGAGCCACTGAATTCTAACTAACATTAGACATGGTTGCAGATGACACCACAACATTTACATCTTCACCATCTATCAAGCTAGTGTCCCAGGGCAATTGCTCCATAAGTCCTAAGTGGAAAAGGCATTTCTGACTTGATCAGTCCAGCCAGCAGGTGAGGAAGGCAGAGGAGACCCTGGCTTCCCCAGAAATGGAGAGCAGAGTCTGGGTGACTGAGTGACTTGTTCCAAGTCAGGATCAGTGAGCAGGAGAGCATGAACAAGAAACTTCTGTCTTTTGACTCCCAATTTTCTGTTTACTATTTTATGTCACTTGATCCAATTTGGTGATGGACAAGGAAGCCTGGCATGCTGCAGTCCATGGGGTCACAAAGAGTTGGACATGACTGAGTGACTGAACTGACTGAACTGAACTGGTCCAATTTAGGGCCAGGAAGGAGCTTAGAGATGACCTAGCATAATCCCTTGGAAGCATTACTACCAACAAAATTAGTGGAGGAGACAGAATTCCAGTTGAGCTATTTCAAATCCTAAAAGATGATGCTGTGAAAGTGCTACACTCAATATGTAAGCAAATTTGGACAACTCAGCAGTGGCCGCAGGACTGGAAATGGTCAGTTTTCATTTAAATCCCTAAGAAAGGCAGTGCCAAAGAATGCTCAAACTACCACACAAACGCACTCATCTCACACACTAGTAAAGTAATGCTCAAAATTCTCCAAGTCAGGCTTCAGCAATACATGAACCTTTAACTTCCAGATGTTCAAGCTGGATTTAGAAAAGGCAAAGGAACAAGAGATCAAATTGCCAACATCTGCTGGATCATCAAAAAGCAAGAGGGTTCCAGAAAAACATCTATTTCTGTTTTATTGACTATGCCAGAGCCTTTGACTGTGTGGATCACAATAAACTGTGGAAAATTCTTCAGGAGATGAGAATACCAGATCACCTGACCTGCCTCCTGAGAAATCTGTATGCAGGTCAAGAAGCAACAGTTAGAACTGGACATGGAACAACAGACTGGTTCCAAATAAGAAAAGGAGTATGTCAAGGCTGTATATTGTCACCCTGCTTATTTAACTTATATGCAGAGTACATTGGAGAAGGCAATGGCACCCCACTCCAGTACTCTTGCCTGGAAAATCCCATGGATGGAGGAGCCTGGTGCCCTGCAGTCCAAGGGGTCGCTAGGAGTTGGACACGACTGAGCGACTTCACTTTCACTTTTCACTTTCATGCACTGGAGAAGGAAATGGCAACCCACTCCAGTGTTCTTGCTTGGAGAATCCCAGGGATGGGGGAGCCTGGTGGGCTGCCGTCTGTGGGGTCGCACAGAGTCAGACATGACTGACGCGACTTAGCAGCAGCAGCAGCAGAGTACATCAGTACATCATGTGAAATGCCAGGCTCGATGAAACACAAGCTGGAATCAAGATTGCTGGGAGAAATATCAATAACCTCAGATACGCAGATGACACCATCCTTATGGCAGAAAGGGAAGAAGAACTAAAGAGCCTCTTGATGAAAGTGAAAGAGGAGAGTGAAAAAGTTGGCTTAAAGCTCAACATTCAGAAAACAAAGATCATGGCATCCGGTCCCATCACTTCATGGCAAATAGATGGAGAAACAGTGGAAACAGTGTCAGACTTTATTTTTCTGGGCTCCAAAATCACTGCAGATGGTGATGGCAGCCATGAAATTAAAAGATGATTACTCCTTGGAAGGAAAGTTATGACCAACCTAGACAGCATATTAAAAAGCAGAGATGTTACTTTGCCAACAAACGCCTGTCTAGTTAAGGCTATGGTTTCTCCAGTAGTCATATATGGATGTGAGAGCTGAACTATAAAGAAAGCTGAGCACTGAAGAATTGATGCCTTTGAACTATGGTGTTGGAGAAGACTCTTGAGAGTTCCTTGGACTGCAGGGAGATCCAACCAGTCAATCCTAAAGGAAATCAGTCCTGCATATTCATTGGAAAGACTGATGCTGAAGCTGAAACCCAATACTTTGGCCACCTGATGCGAAGAGCTGACTCATTGGAAAAGACCCTATGCTGGGAAGTATGGAGGGCAGGAGGAGAAGGGGATGACAGAGCATGAGATGGTTTGATGGCATCACTGACTCAGTTGACATGAGTTTGAGTAAACTTCAGGAGTTGGTGATGGACAGGGAGGCCTGGTGTGCTACAGTCCATGGGGTCACAAAGAGTCAGACACAACTGAACAACTGAACTGAACTGAGCATAATCCCATCATCCAAAAATGTGAAAACTGAGAACATTTCACAAGACCAAAGAGACGGTCAAGGTAGTCAGCTGGGGAGTAGAGACAGGTCTCCTGATTCCCAGCATACTGATCTATCCACAATACAACTGTTTACCTTGTAAAACTCACCACATTGTTTCTAGTTCAGCAAACATGGTCAACCTATAGGTGCCAAGCTACCACAGCTTTCTAAAGAAACACCCAAGTGATAAGTGCAAAGGCCTCCTGCAGTGACAGGCCCACCCTCAGAGTGCCAGATTCATTCTTCATGGAGGGTGCACTTCCCATGTGATTTGAAAAAAAAAATGTGTCAATGCAAAACTCAATGGGGATCAAGAGTGCACCAACAGTACAAGCCTGGTGGTGTGGAGTACCATCTTTGAAGTGGAGCCTACAGTATTTCTGGAATGTCAAGCATGAGCTCTGAGAAACACTCTACTTGGCAGGTCTTTCTAAAGCAACAAAGACAGTTAAATGAGGCCCAAGTAGCACAGGATATTGTTGTTTACATGGGACCCTTATCCCAGGGCTGTGGGAAATGGAGCCAAATTCCACAAGCTCTTTTCTTGCAAAAGATGCTTTACAAAACAGAGAAGGCCAGTAATGCTTCTTGGTTTGTTGTTCTTTCTTGAAGTCAGGTTCATTTGGAAAAAAAAAAAAAAAGTGTCCTCAGAATTTAAGCTCCAGCCCTGGGGAGATGTATTAGGTTGTTCCACTTGGAGATAATCTGAGAATGCAAAAGTCAAATGAGCAACATATTTGCCTCAAATGAAGAACACATGAGGAGAGGGAAAAGGTAAAGAACTCATTCATCAATGTCACAAAAATGGGATAGCCACTACTCTTTAAAATGTTTCAAAATTCAAAGAGTTTTTGCTGAAAAGTGAGGCTGCTGCTGCTGCTAAATTGCTTCAGTCCTGTCCGACTCTATGTGACCCCATGGACTGCAGCCTACCAGGCTCCTCTGCCCATGGGATTTTCCAGGCAAGAGTACTGGAGTGGGGTGCCATTGCCTTCTCTGGAAACGTGGGGGGATGTTTTCTATAGAAGAAACTCAACAAAATACCACCAAATGGATTTGTTATCCACTTCCCTGTTGTTAGGGCCTCCCTGGTGGCTCAGATGGTAAAGAATCTGCCTGCAATGCAAGAGACCTGGGTTCAATCCCTTTGTTGGGAAGATCCCCTGGAGAAGGGAATGGCCATCTACTCCAGTCTTCTTGCCTGGAGAATCCTATGGACAGAGGAGCCTGGTGGGCTACAGTCCATGGGGTCTCAAAGAGTCAGACACTACTGAGCAACTAACACTTTCACACTTTCCCTGTTGTTGGGTCATGGTGACTGCAGAAGTCTGTGATTGATGGAAGAGGCCTGTCTCCATGCTTACAGTGTATCCCTGCCAAGAACGCAAATCACGAGTACCTTACTTTACATCCTCAAGCACCAGCAAGCTAATACTGGCATCTGCAGGGTCAGTTAATGCCATGATCCTTGGTGCCCTCTGCTTCCAACATAAATAGCCATTGTAAATTACAGATCTGATAGAGAGAGTGCCTGAAGAACTTTGGATGGAGGTTCATGACATTGTATAGAAGGCAGTGATCAAGACCATCCCCAAGGAAAAGAAATGCAAAAGGGCAAAGTGGTTGTCTGAGGAGACCTTACAAATAGCCGAGAAAAGAATAGAAGCTAAAGGCAAAGGAGAGAAGGAAAGATATACCCATTTGAATGAAGAGTTTCAAAGAATAGCAAAGAGAGATAAGAAAGCCTTCCTTGGTGATCAGTGCCAAGAAATAGAGGAAAACAATAGAATGGGAAAGACTAGAGATCTCTTCAAGAAAGTTAGAGATACCAAGGGAATATTTCATGCGAAGATGGGCACAATAAAGGACAGACATGGTATGGACCTAACAGAAGCAGAAGGTATTAAGAAGAGGTGGCAATAATACGCACAAGAACTGTACAAAAAAGATCTTCATGACCCAGATGACCATGATGGTGTGATCACTCACCTAGAGCCAGACATCCTGGAATGAAAAGTCAAGTGGGCCTTAGGAAACATCACTATGAACAAAGCTAGTAGAGGTGATGGAATTCCAGTTGAGCTATTTCAACTCCTAAAAGATGATGCTGTGAAAGTGTTGCACTCAATATGCCAGCAAATTTGGAAAACTCAGCAGTGGCCACAGGACTGGAAAAGGTCAATTTTCATTCCAATCCCAAAGAAAGGCAATGCCAAAGAATGCTCAAACTACCGCACAATTGCACTCTTCTCACATGCTAGTAAAGTAATGCTGAACATTCTCCAAGCCATGCTTCAACAGTACGTGAACCGTGAACTTCCAGATATTCAAGCTGGTTTTAGAAAAGGCAGAGGAACCAGAGATCAAATTGCCAGCATCCTTTGGATCATTGAAAAAGCAAGAGAGTTCCAGAAAAATACGTACTTCTGCTTTATTGATTATGCCAGAGCCTTTGACTGCGTGGATCACAGTAAACTGTGGAAAATTCTTCAAGAGATGGGAATACCAGACCACCCGACCTGCCTCCTGAGAAATCTGTATGCAGGTCAAGAAGCAACAGTTTGAACTGGACATGGAACAACTGACCGGTTCCAAATTGGGAAAGGAGTACATCAAGGATATTGTCACCCTGCTTATTTAAGTTATATGCAGAGTGCTGCTGCTGCTGCTAAGTCGCTTCAGTCGTGTCCGATTCTGTGCGACCCCATAGACAGCAGACCACCAGGCTCCCCTGTCCCTGGGATTCTCCAGGCAAGAACACTGGAGTGAGCTGCCATTTCCTTCTCCAATGTATGAAAGTGAAAAGTGAAAGTGAATTCGCTCAGTCGTGTCCGACTCTTAGCAACCCCATGGACTGAGCCTACCAGGCTCCTCTGTCCATGGCATTTTCCAGGCAAGAGTACTGGAGTGGGGTGCCATTGCCTTCTCCATATATGCAGAGTACATCATACAAAATGCAAGACTGGATGAAGTACAAGCTGGAATCAAGATTGCTGGGAGAAATATCAATAATCTCAGATAGGCAGATGATACCACACTTATGGCAGAAAGGGAAGAGGAACTAAAGAGCCTCTTGGTGAAAGTGAAAGAGGAGAGTGAAAAAACTGGCTTAAAACTCAACATTCAAAAAAAGAAGATCATGGCATGCAGTTCCATCACTTCATAGCAAATAGATTGGGAAACAAAGGAAACAATGACAAACTTTATTTTGGGGGGCTCCAAAATCACTGCAGATAGTGACTGCAGCCATGAAATTAAAAGACGCTTGCTCCTTGGAAGAAAAGCTGTGACCAACCTAGACAGTATATTAAAAAGTAAAGACGTTACTTTGCCAACAAAGGTCTGCCTAGTCAAAGGGATGGTTTTTCCAGTAGTCATGTATGGATGTGAGAGTTGGACTATAAAGAATGCTGAGCACTGAAGAATTGATACTTTTGACCTATGGTGTTGGAGAAGACTCTTGAGAGTCCCTTGGACTGCAAGGAGATTCAACCAGTCCATCCTAAAGGAAATCAGTCCTGAATATTCATTGGAAGGACTGATATTGAAGCTGAAACTCCAACACTTTGGCCACCTGATGTGAAGAACTGACTGACTGGAAAA
The DNA here is from genome assembly GCF_029407905.1 of Bubalus kerabau. Classification (NCBI taxonomy): domain Eukaryota; kingdom Metazoa; phylum Chordata; class Mammalia; order Artiodactyla; family Bovidae; genus Bubalus; species Bubalus kerabau. Next base: position 43,392,662 of record NC_073647.1, on the reverse strand, counting down.
AAAATCCTGATGCTGGGAAAGATTGAAGGCAGGAGGAGAAGGGGATGACAGAGGATGAGATGGTTGGATGGCATCACCGACTCAATGGAGATGAGTTTGAGTAAACTCCAGGAGTTGGTGAGGGACAGGGAGGCCTGACTGACTGCCATTAAAAGAGAAAGGCCTTTTGAAAGCACCATCTTTGTGGATGAGCTCTAAAAATGATAACATTTCACAGCTGATTTTACTCTTCCTGCATTCACCTAACATTTACTGCAGGCTAGGTTCTGGGCTAGATGTTAGAGAATAAGAGAATGAAGGAGGAAACAATCAGTTGTGTCTTATGGAGGAGGGACTGGGCTCAATGTTTTTTGAGGTGGTCCTGTACGATATAAACAGAGCTTTGACAGGGGTAGGGGTGGGGATTGAGTACCAAAGAGAGAAGATGTAAGAAGGAAAGAAGCTGGCTAATGGCTCATGCACTCATTTGCTTAAACAGTTGGAATCATTGGCTTGTCAATGGTTGGGGCTGTCTCCTCAATGTTAATAAGTATATTCATGGAACACATACTTGTTATTAAAATGACACAATGCCTTTTTGCAAAAGATTGCATGGAGTAGAAAACAATGCACTCCCATAACTATGTTAGTATTCATTTATAAGATTTCCAAAGCTTATAATAAACAGGAATTTGGTCTCATTTAATTAGGTTTTAATAGTTCAGACAAAATTAAGAGCTAGAGGAATTTGATATGGCTTGTTTTTTATTCAAACTTTTTTATCATTTTCATCTATTTAGAAGCTATAAATTATAGCTTACCCTCATAAGATTATAAATAAGGCCCATAAGCAAAGGAAAAAAAAATCAGATATTGTTAATTTTATTAGGTAACAAATATTGCAACTAGAGTCCTTTTTCTGGTCAATAATACCACAGGAAAAGTCATTCATCACTTTCTAGCCTATTGATGAGACATTTTATGAAAATAAAAATAGTCTCCTATACTGTTACAACATACCTCTGTAAAGGCACATTTTACATCTATACCCTAGCTGGAAATATGTCTATACCATTAACTGGGGAAGCACCCAAAGCTGATGATCAATTATTCTTCATTGTTTGAAATTCTCAAAGGTCTTCTAGGGTTGAGAAGGAATCTCTTATTGCTAAGTTCCAATGTCATGAAATATATACCTAAAGAATTTTAGACTTTTTAATTTTTTTAAATAAAAAGAGCTAGTTATCACAGTTCTTATTAAACTTGTAAAATTAAAAAATTGGCCTCTTCCTAGAACCCAACCATGGCCACATCACAGGACCCAGAGATGAATAGATCTATCAAAGTAACATAAAAACAGTGAGGAAACCTCTAGGAAAACAAAAGGTGGATGGGTTAGGGAGCTGAGTGGAGTAGGACAAGGAGAAATGGACAGAGGTTAAGGTGGGAAACTTTTTAATGTGCTCCTTTTTTTCTCCTCAAGAAGACCATTTTCTGCCCCTTTGTGACCAGAAAGCATATAAGCCATAGACCAGTGCCCACCATGGGGAGCAGGGTAACTTTGGGGTGGAACTCAGGGCTGGCTAGAATTATGGGTCCTGGATAACAGGTGTATATAAATTGGCTATCCTTGAAGAGTTTTTCCCTACTTGCATCCACACAACACTCCTGAAAGCTCAAGGACTTCAACTCTAGAAAGAAAGGAATGCTGAAGCCAGTTATCACTTGTAACACTAGAGGTTTTCTCCCAGAGGCATATCTTCCCTATCAGACTTATTGAGGGGCACCATCCAAGCCTTAAGGTTTAATTTCTCCCCACAGTTACATATCACAACCCAAGATAGCTAATAACACTACTGGGACAGAATCTCACTAGGAAAAACAGCCAATGGGTATTCACTAGAAAGTATGGTGGGACAATTGAGAATAGCAGATGAAACTGGGAGGGGTTGTACATTCTCTGATACCAAGTGAGTTCAAGGAACCTGTGGCAAAAAGGACTGAAGGGGCTGAAAAAACCTAGTCCTTATGCATTCTTAAAGTTGACCTGCCAAGGTTCCCTTCTAAGACAGAATCCCACTTTAAGGACAAACTGGTGAGAGTGAAACAAAAATTGAGCATTATAGTTTTCTTCTCCTGATGCAGCTGAGTAAACACCTCTTGATCCTGATCCTCCTGTAGGCAGCAACTATATACTCTGGGAAAAAAACATAAAGAAACCACATTATGAAGAGACTGGAGGGTGAACAGAAGCAAGCATATTCTGAAAGGCAGTTTACACAGTGTAAGTTACCCATTTTTACAGCTTTTAGACTGAGGGCAAATTAAAACTGCCAGTGGCTAAGACACCAATAGTAAACTCACAATATTGCTGATATGAGGAACCACAGGACAGAGCTCAAGACCACAACCATTGGAAAGGAAAGGGTGGATCCTGTAAAAAGAGACCAGACAGAGAGAACCCCAATTTCTGTCTATAGACTCTCCTAAATTCAGCTGACTCCCGAACTATACATACATGGGGAAGAACTAAATTCTTCCCCTAAAGCCCTGAATTAAGTTTATAATTTAAACCTAACCACATTGTCTGTCCACCAAAACAATAAAATCAATATTTTTGAAAGAATAAATCAGAATCCAGAGCATCCATAAAATAATATTCAAAATATCCAGGATACATTCCAAAGTTATTCAACATATAAAGAAACAGAAAACTTTGATCCACTTGAGAGTGATAAAGCAATCAACAGAAAGCAAACCTGGGATGACACAGATGCTGGGATTAATATAGAGTGATAATTATAACTATGCTCAAGGGAGTAAGAGAAAATATGCTCACAATGAATGAAAAGATAAAAATCACAGAGCAATAGGAACCATTTTTAGAAGAAAACCAAATAAAAGTTTCAAAATTGGAAATATATATCTGAAAAAAAAATCACGGGATGGGCTCAACAGCAGAATGGAAATAAAAGAGACAAAGTTTCAGTAATCTTAAGATCGAACAATGGAAATATCCAATCTTAAGAACAGAGAGAAAAATATTTTAGGCTACAAAAACATGAACGGAGCTTCTAGCACATATGGAACAATATCCCAAAGCCTATCATACTTGAAATTAGAATTCTAGAGGGAGAGGTAGGGCAGAATGAGGTAGAAAAAAATAATGAATGTGTAACAGCTTAAGTTTCCATCAATTTTAAAGACAGACATATATTTAAAGATTCAAGAAGCTCAGCAAACCCCAACAGGGCAGAAAACAAAACTCTGGAAATATCACTGTCAAACCACTGAAAACTAAATGTAACTAGAAAATCATAAAAACAGTTAGAGAAAAATAATCCTTTATATAAAGAGGGGGAAAAGTTTCAAATATGGTTGACATCTGAAACAATGAAGGCCAAAAGAAAGAAGAGCAACATCTTTAAAGTGATGGAAAAAAAAACCAACCCAGAATTCTATACTCAGCAAATATATTCTTCAAGAATAAAGCCAAAACAAAGACATTTTCAGATAAAACAAAAGGAAAAAAAAAAATCTTTGCCAGCAGGCCTCAACTGCAAGAAACACTACAGGTATAGGAGAACAGCTCCACCACATGACACCTCAATGACCTTTTGGTCTCTATATGGACCACTTAGTCAAGGCTTGACCACAATCTGATCTGGGTCTTGTACGAACACCCTGCAATTCCTCCTGGAGAGAGGCTGGGTATAAAAATAATCTTATTTAAGAGATATTGAGAAATGGACTTTAGCATATATGGAAATTTAGCATAAAACTGGCATTTAAAATCATCAATCTCAATGATGAGGATGGCATTTCAAGTCACTTTTTAAACAAACAGTGTAGGGACAAGTGGAAAACTATAAAATAAGATCCATACCTCACACCATACAGGAAAAACTAAAAATGGGGGATCTAAATGCAAAAAAAAGTGAAACAATGCAAGTACTAGAAGAAAACATATATACATTTCTCTTTATCTATGATGCAGGAACGTAGAAGGCAGTGGCACCCCACTCCAGTACTCTTGCCTGGAAAATCCCATGGATGGAAGAGCCTGCTGGGCTGCAGTCCATGGGGTCGCTAAGAGTCGGACATGACTGAGCAACTTCACTTTCATGTATTGGAGAAGGAAATGGCAACCCACTCCAGTGTTCTTGCCTGGAGAATCCCAGGGATGGGGGAGCCTGGTGGGCTGCTGTCTATGGGGTTGCACAGAGTCGGACATGACTGAAGTGACTTAGCAGCAGCATGATGCAGGAAAAGACTTTATAACTGTAACTAAAAATCCAGTGAAAAGAAAACAACCAATTACACTACATAAAAGCAAATAATCTTTGCATAACAGAAAACACTAAAAATAAATTAAAATTGATAAACTGTATTAGATGCATGCATGCTCAGTCATGTCTGACTCTTTGCAACCCCACAGCCTGCCAGGCTGCTCTGTCCATGGAATTTTTCAGGCAAGAATACTGGAGTGGGTTGCCATTACCTACTCCAGGGAATCTTCTTAACACAGGGATCGAACTCCCATATTGCATATCTCCTCCACTGGCAGGCAGATTGTTTATCACTATGCCATAAACTAGGAGAAGATATTTATATCATGTATCACAAAGGCTAGTTTCATAAAATATGAAGAATATTCAACAACTGAGGGACAAAGGACCAAAACCTGGCAGTTAAAGGGGGTGTGGCATGAACAGATAATTCACAAATATACACATATATCCCTTAACATATGAAAAGATGCTTCAACTCATTCAAAATTAGAAAAATGCAAATTAAAACAACACCATTTGAACTGTGGTGTTGGAGTAGACTCTTGAGAGTCCCTTGGACTGCAAGGAGATCCAACTAGTCCATTCTGAAGGAGATCAGCCCTGGGATTTCTTTGGAGGGAATGATGTTGAAGCTGAAACTCCAGTACTTTGGCCACCTCATGCGAAGAGTTGACTCATTGGAAAAGACTCTGATGCTGGGAGGGATTGGGGGCACGAGGAGAAGGGGACGACAGAGGATGAGATGGCTGGATGGCATCACTGACTCAATGGACGTGAGTCTGAGTGAACTCCAGGAGTTGGTGATGGACAGGTAGGCCTGGCATGCTGCGATTCATGGGGTCGCGAAGCGTCAGACACGACTGAGCGACTGAACTGAACTGAACTGAACTGAAGTTACCATTTCTCACCGATCAGATTGATGATAATTCAAAACGGTGAGAACACATTTGCGGGACTTCAGAGAAACATCAAACATTGCTGATGGAAATGCACATTGCTACATTTCTCATGGAGGAGAATTTGTCAATAGCTAACCAAACAAAACTAACATGCACCTACTTTTTGACCCAGCAATCCTACTTCTAAGAATTAACTATGGGGCGGAGGACTAGGATGGGGAGACCACTTTATCCCCCACAAATTCATCAAAAGAACATTTGAACACTGAGCAGACTCCACAAAACAACTTCTGAATGCTGGCAGAGGACATCAGGCGCCCAGAAAAGCAGCCCATTGTCTTTGAAAGGCGGTAGGACAAAATATAAAAGAAAAAAAGAGAGAGTCAGGGATGGAGATCCATCCTGGGAAGGGAGTCTTAATAGAGGAGAAGTTTCCAAACACGAGGAAACCCTCTCACCGGCCGGTCTGGGGGAAGTTTTCGAATCTCGGAGGGCGACATAACCGGGAGAAAAAAATAAATAAATAAAACCCACAGATTACGTGCCTAAGGGCAGCTCCCAGCAGAGAAGTACCCCAGACGCTCACATCCACCACGAGCAAGCGGGGACTGAATGGAGAGGAGCGGGCTGAATTGCTTAGCATAAGGACTGGGCCTGAATGCCCTGAGGGCAATCAGAGGGAGCTAACGTGAGATAGCAACCTAAACTGTGGGATAGCCAGAGAGAGAGAGAGAGGAAAAAAGAGAGAGAGAACTATCCCGCGAAAAACCCTAACCCAAGGCACTGCTGGCCCACTCACAGAACAAAGGACTGAACAAATACCAGAGAAGAGCTAGCTGGCTGCGGACTGGCCCATCCCCCGCCAGACACAGGGGACAGGCGGGTGCCAGTCAGAGCCGGAAAGGGGCAAACTCAGCCCCAGAGAGAGCATCCCCTACCAAACTGCAAACAGGCTTCCAGTTTCTAACCAAAGACTTCCTGAGATTCTGGACAGTTGACATTCGCCAGGAGGGTCGCAGCCAGAGATCAGCTCCCCAGAAGAAACACATGGCACACTGGAGGCGGGCACGCCCGGGAAACCGAGCGGCTGCAACCAGGGAGGTGATAAGATGCACTGCACCTGGGGAGAGTGTGCTCGCCAAGCACATGGTCGCCTGAGCTGCTGGGACCAGGGAAGGGCACAAAATGCAGGCCCAACCGAGTCTGTGCCTCTGAGGACTACCCGAGTACCTGAACCTGAGCAGCTTAGACCTGGGAAGTGCATACAACCCAGGGCCAGCCTCAGACAGTTCCCAGCAGAGCAACCTAGAGCCTAAGCAGTGTAGACAGGAAAGCACACATGCCGTGAGCAGGGCAAACCCAGTGTGGCTGAGATACTGTGAGCACACGCCAGTGTTATTTGTTTGCAGTGTCCCTCCCTCCCCACAGCACGACTGAACAAGTGAGCATAAAAAAGTGTCCACCACCGCCCCCTTGAGTCAGGGCAGAAATTAGACACTGAAGAGACCAGCAAACAAAAGAAGCTAAAATAGAGAGAACTTCCTTGGATGTTACAGGTGCAATAGATTAAAACCCTGTAGTTAGT